>NC_058134.1:249282431-249356870 GCF_016433145.1 Gracilinanus agilis
TTTGGGGATAAAAGAAATAGATGAACAAATGGTTAAAATTAGCCGCATTGAAAAAAACCAATTTGGGGGCAGACCCCCACTGGCATAACAGTATACAATTAAAACAATACATACAACTCAATTTCAACTCCCCATACTTCAATCAACTGCACCCCAAAGTTCAAAGTTTGGTCTTCATGGTACAGTGAAGGCTTTTCAGACATCTTCATGTGTCCTCACCAAACAAGTTTGTCGTCTGGATTCTGGGGAGATGGCAAGATCCTTATTCTGAAATTATTCTCAAAAGAATTTAAACTTTACATTATAGATTACAAAACATACATTTTCTTCTAAGATTTATACAATTCCCCCTGAAATTACTCCTAAAACAGTTAAATATACATATATTTTTACATTATCAGATGTAAAAAAAAAAAAAAAACTCAACAGATATCCCCGTGAGGTAAATCTTAAACACACCTTTTTTCTAAAAAAAAAAAAAAAAGGTACCTCAGGTCAGCTAAGGATGAGTGGCTGAGTCCTGGGGGTTATATGAATTCAATTGGCAAAATAAAAAGAATAAAATTCAAGAAAAAAGAAGAAAAAATTAACTTGTGAATGAAATGTAAAATGTGCAAAAAATCTGGGGAAAATAAACTTAGACCTTTCAATGAAGGCCTAATTAAAGTGAATTCAGCAGATTGCAATTACCCATCCAGGGCCAGGACTTAAGGAAAATGTCTCTCTCTGATCTGACTTATCATCAGCTTTTTTAGGGAACTGAGCCAAATAAATAACCAATCTTAGGTGCTTTCTAGGAATCTAAGTCGAGGGGACCCACGTCCTCTAAAGTTTTAGAAAAGACTGGGACTCCAGGACTCAAACCCCAATTTCCAAGCCCTAAAGTATTGGCATAGAACTGCTGCAATTATGCAGATCTTAGTCAGTCAAGTCTCTGACCATGTGCTTTCTTTAGCACTATTAACGGCGTTCATATTCCCTTCTGGAATCAGAGAGGCATTTAAATCACAGTCCTATAGGCTCAGGTATTTGCTGTAGAATCAGAAAAAGGATAAATAATGATTATATATGTACTTCCAGTACAAGATGATAAAAAAGGAAAAATCAATTGCTCTCATAAATGTTTTTTTAAAAAAAAATATATATATATAGCTTAGAACTAGAAGGGTTATGTTACCCAAAAATGAGATTCTCTGTGAGAGAAAGTGGGTTTTACAAAATAACAGATTCGCAATGCACATTCAAATAGAGTACCATTATTTCAAATAGCACATTTTAAAACAATAAACAGTGATGTTTAAAATTATATACTTGTTACAACTTTTAAATCTTGGCTAAGAGTTTCTCAACAAACCCTGTTATTGTTTCCATAGCAAAGAATATACAGGAGCTCCTTGACTCTATTTAAAAAAATCCTGTTTTAAAGAATCCTGGATAGGAATGCTTCTACCCATTTAAGGCAATAATATCTCTTATAATAAAATATATAAGAGCTTTATCCTTTTAAGACAATAATTCTTAAGGATTTAAAGTAAAAGTTAAAAAAATACCTCTTGTAAAATTACAAGGTAATATTCAAAGCATGGAACTTTCAAGGTTCTTTACCAAGACAGAATAAATTTTAAAAGACATGTGCTTCTATAAAATGTTCATAGGTGGTACATATAACCTCATTGCTTCTGATACAGTAAGCTTTAAGTAAATTAGGAAATATAACAACATCATAAGCAGAAACTTCATTAGCGTAAAATGATTCAGTGCAACAGGAAAATCAACGAAATAAGCAAGATTAATTTACAAAACTAATTAACAAAATACAGTAAGATACAGTCTCTTTAAAAGTCATTCAGTTCTGAAAGTTTTTTTTTTTTATAATCAGTCTTTGCTCAAAGTTCTGAGCAGGTATGGGGTGAAATTTCTTCCCCTGAGTTCAGTTTTTAATCACAAGCAAGTCTGAATAGGCCATTGGGCCCCATTAAAGGCAAATGCTAGGTCCATGTGGGGTCAGGTTGTTGGGCTCGGGGCTAGAGAAAAAGTTTTGTAGAAAATCCCACTTGTAGAGCTTGTGTGGGTGGCTAAATTAGGTCTTTAGAGAAACACGTGGAAGGCTAGAACTAGGGAGAAAGGGGAATATACTACCCAAATCGTTTGCAGCAGAGCTGAAGCAGTCTCTGAAGATCGAGATCTCGGCAAAGGCAGCAGCCAGGGGTCATCTCTGTTGGAGCTCTGGGTTCTGGAATGGAATTAGCAGGATCAGCAGTCAGGATTGGAGATCACAGGCACTGGAACGCTGGCAGGCTTGTAGGGTTTTCGGCGCGGCAGGAATGGAGATCAAGTCAGGAGTCAGGAGATCTAAACTGGCTGGGCTCCGGCAGTCCATCAGTGCCAGCAAGGGCCACCAGGCCCGGGGCATTGAGCAAAATAATTCGCAGCCCAGCGGCAATTAAAACCATTGTCTCTCTTCCCTGTAAAACGGCCTCTAGGCTGGGGAAAACTGGGAGAAGACTGGGTGAGGAAAAAAATCGCTTCTGAGACTCGGGGTCCCAGAGCCTCATGGCTTCTTCCTCTTAGACTATCCAGAAAATTGAAAATTCGATTTCCAAACTTCGTAAGGTTGCCAAAATTATAAATATTAAAAATAATAAACACTGATATAATAATAATTAGTATTTTAATTATAGCTATGTTGATAGATAAAGTTATCAGACCACATGCTTGTAAGAATTCAAAACCTCCGCCCTCGCCATTACTGTCTCCTGTTTCCTGTCTCGAGTCTGCTGGCGAAGAGCGAGACCCCTCCTAACCTAGGAGATTATAAACTCTTCCCTGCGTCAAGAGGTAGGCCTCCCCAAGCCCAAAACCCGGAAACGGAAACCAGTTGGACCACGTTGGATCATGGGAAATGTAGTTTGATACATTTTCCATGTCCATAGAAATATATACACTTTTAGATGGCATTTCCCAAATTTCACTTTTACAAACATATATATATATATATGTGTGTGTGTGTGTGTGTGTGTGTGTGTGTGTGTGTGTGTGTGTGTATGTAATAGAATGTTCGTGGGTAATATTGTTTTTTCATTTATCCAGTTATCATTTGATAATTAATCTAGAATCAGTGTAAAAATAGACATTTGATATTATGAATTTACTGTTTTGCATTTGTCAATAGCATTGTTAGAATTTAAACGATGATAGAATAACTGGAGCTTTTTTCCATGGTGTTAAAATGTAGATGATACCAAGATTTTCTTTATTATACAGCTAAGTATTATAGAAGACACAGAATTGGTCTTGGAATCAGATAGATTTGATCCAAATTCCTGTCTAAGACTCACAAGAAGACCCTGGAAAAGTCAGTAAATTCTCTAGGACTTAATTTTCTTATTTGTAAAATGATGGCTTGGACTAGATTCTTGTCTTAGGTATCTTTAAACTCTAAATACATGTATATGTATATATGTATATGAATGATACTTTCAGCTTTCTACAGCACAGTAATAAATGATTTAGTACTTAATGAGAATAATTAAATGCAAGTTACCAGATGGTGCTTCATTCCTTCCTGTTGTGGCTACCCAGAAGGTGATCACCTCCCAATAACCCAGCAGCTTTGTTATGTCCCAAGACTTCTGTCTCTTCACTGCATAGCTGCATTTATCTTTGAGATTTTAATTTAAGTATATTTTTTCTATAATTTATCCACCTTTTGAAAAATGTTATTTATGGCCTCATCACTCATCTACACACAGATTTGTATACTAGGCTCTCTCATATCATAAAGACTATTCTCGGGTTCTAAGATTATTTCACATAAATATAGTAGAAAACTATTTAATGAATTGATGCAAAAATGAATGTTGTTTAGTTATGCAACTACACAGTTGAAAATAAACAAAATGGAATATTTAAAGCAATACCAACCACTTATTAGAAGACTTTATCAATAGTTCTTAATTCTTGTGCCTCCCCATGTTAATCATTTCCAGTTTGTCTGGTACATCACTTATTTGTACATTGAAATTTTCATAACATCTCACCCGTTGGAATATAAGCTTCTTGGGTCAGGAACTGTCCTCCCCTTTTCATTCTAGAGCTTAGCAAAATGTCTTTCACAGAGAAATATTTAATACATTTTTATTGCCTGATTGATTCTTGTATTCAGTCAATTCCTCTAAAATATTGATGGGATATTTCCATGTATGCAAAATTGCTTGTAGTTTTCCAATTTGGTACTACATTCATTGACAAAAGCTTCTACACATTCAGCTAGTCATGGTCAAAAATGTATAATTTATGTTAGCTTATAGTTAACATACTAAGAAATTACTCAACAATATTTTAATTAGGGGCTGAAAAGGAAAGAAGGAAAAATGAGTTGGTCAGGTAATTCATTTTAGAAACTAATTTTTATAAGCTATTTAAAAACAAATATTTCCTAGTACTAAGTTTAAAAAAAGAGTCTATGGTTTGATAATAGGAAATAACTGTAATACTTAAAAAGCAAACAGACAAAAATCCTATATTCCCTATAACCACTCCTCTATTTTTATGTAAAAATAAGTGATGGTGGTGATTTAAAAACAATCTGCCACATAATCTCCATTTGATTAAGAGAAGAATAAAAATAGATCCACATCTAAACACCAAAAATTAATTGCTCTATGAGTTAATCTTTCAAATTATATATAAATTGGGAGTATTATAATACAAAAACATACTAACATTTAACAAAACTATTCTTTGGTTGAAAGAAAGAAAATATTATTTTTAGAATTGATTTTTGTTGACATTTTACAACATAATATCAAAAAATATTGCTATTGAAAAAATCAAGCTCTTTGTAGTAACTCTTATTCATTTTTACATGATTTTACATGGGTCATCCATATCTATTCTTATGTTTTGTTTTCCAAAAATTGCATGTTCTGTATTAAATAGAAGAAAGTCAAGAAAAAGTATCAATTTTTGACAAATTCTACATAAAGTAAATTAGTACTTGAATGGAATAAAATTATTTTGATGTAATATGACTATTTATAAGCCTGAAATAAAGCTATAAAAGCCTTAGGAAAATGCAATACTTTATGAATAATGAAAAATGCACCAAATTAAAGAATTATATATATACATATACATATATATATGACATCTAACCAAAAAGTATATGAGATTAAATACCTTTTTTTCTTTTTTATTTATTTAGAATATTTTCCATAGTTACATGATTCATGATTTTTCCCACCCCTCTTTCCTCACCACTGCCAGAGCACACAAGCAATTCCACTGAGTAATACATATATTATTGTTCATAACCTATTTCCATGTTATTTATATTTGTAATAGAGTGACATTTTAAAATCAAAATCTTAATCATATACCCATGGAACTATGTGATCAATCATATGTTTTTTTCTTGTGTTTCTCCTCCCACAGTTCTTTCTTTGGATGTTAATAGATTCTTTCTCATAAGTTCCTCTGGATTGTCCTGGGTCATTGCATTGCTGATAGTAGAAAAGTCTATTTTGTTTGATGGTGCCACAGTGCATCAGTTACTGTGGGCAATATTTTCCTGGTTATGCTCTTTTCTCTCTGCATCAATTTATTTCAGCACAATAGTATTCCATTTTCAACAGATACCACAAATTGTTCAGCCATTCAGCAATCTATGGACATCACTTCATTTTCCATTTTTTTGCTACCACAAAGAGCATGACTATAACTATTTTTGTAAAAGTATTTCCCTATTATCTCTTTGGGGTACAAACCCTGTAGTGGTATGGCTGGATCAAAGGACAAGCATTCCTTTAAAGCCCTTTGCTAAAAATTCCAAATTGTCCTCCAGAATGGTTGAAAAATTCATAACTCCACCAGCAGTGTATTAGTATTCCAGTTTTGCCATATCCTCTCCAACATTTATCACTTTCCTTCACTGTCATATTAGCCAGTTTGCTAGGTGTGACATAGTATCTCAATGTTGTTTTAATTTGCGTTTCTCTAATCAGGAGGGATTTAGAATACTTTTTCATGTGTTTTTTGATAGTTTTGCTTTCTCCATCTGAAAATTTCCTATTCAGATCCTTTGGCAATTTGTTGATTGGAGAATGGCTTGATTTTTAGTAAATTTGACTGAGTTCCTTATATATTTGGGAAATTAAATATTAGTCACACAGTTTTGTCGTGAATTATTTTTCCACTTTGTTGCTTTCCTTCTAATTTTAGTGTATTATTTTTTGTACAAAATCTTTTAAATTTGATATAACCAAAGTCATTCATTTACATTTTGTAATGTTCTATATCTCTTGCTTCATCTTAAATTCCTTTCTCACAGATATGACAAGTATACTATTCTATGTTCATATAACTTATTTATGATTTCACTTTTTATATTGAAGTAATTTAACAATTTTGAATTTATGTTGGTATAGAGTGTAATAAGTTGGTCTAAATGTAATTTTTCCCACACTGTTTTGGAATTTTCCCAACAGTTTTTGTAAAATAGTGAGTTCTTATCCAAAATCTGGAATCGTTGGGTTTCTCAGACACTAGTTTTCTAAAGTAATTTACCCATAGTTTATTCCATTGATCCACTTCTGTCTCTTAGATAGTACCATATTGTTTTGATGATCACTGCTTTATAGTACAATTTAAGATCTGGTACTTCTACACCCCCATTCTTCACATTTTTTTCCCATTATTTTCCTTTATACGCTGGCTCTTTTGTTCTTCCAGATGAAATTTGTTATTTTTTTCTAATTCTATAAAAAAGTTTTTAGTAGATAGATTGGTATAGCACTGAAAAAAGCAGACTTATTTGGGTACAATTGTCATTTTTATTATATTAGCTTGTCCCATCCAGGAGCAATTAATGTTTTCCCAATTATTTAGATTAGTTTTAATTATGGGAAAAGTTTTTTTGTAGTTGCATCCATATAATTCCTGTGTTTGTTTTTGTAGATAGATTCCTAAATATTTTATATCATCTATAGCAGTGATGGGCAAAGTTTTTAAAGAGAGGACCAAAGGAAAGGAAATGCTCATTTGTCAGTCTGTTTCTAAGACAACTCTTTTGAAGTTTCATTAATCCTACTCATTGTATTCATCAGATTAGGAATAATGTCCCATGGCCAGATAGAACATTTCAGGGGCCACATCTGCTCCCCAGGCTGTAGTTTGCCCATCACTGGTCTAGAGTGATTTTAAATGGAGTTTCTCTTTTTAACTCTTACTGATGAGTTTTGTTGAAAATGTATAGAAATACTGATCATTTATGTGGGATTATCATGTACCTGTAACTTTACTAAAGTCGTTGATTATTTCCATTGGCCTTTTAGTTGATTTGGTTGCTTTTCTAGGATTCTTTAAGTATATCATCATATTATCTGCAAAGAATGAGAGTTGTTTCCTTACTGCCTATTTTAATCCCTTAAATTTCGTTTTCTTCTCTAATTGCTACTGCTAGTGTTTCTAGTACAATATTAAATAATAGAGGTGGTAATGGGCATCCTTGCTTGACTCCTGATCTTATTGGGAAGGCTTAAGATTTTTTGCATCTATGTTCATTACAGAGATAGATCTGTAGTTTTCTTTCTCTGTTTTTGGTCTACCTGGCTTTGGAATCAATACCATATATATATATATGTAATAAAAAGAATTTGGAGGAGATTTCTGGGTTAAAATGGCTATAGAGTAGAAGCAGGGCACTTTACTCTCCAACCAATCCATACAGCCTACCTCCAAAGGACAAAAAAACAAATCCAGATGAAAGAAGGGACCCCACAATAGGGTGCAGCAATGAAGATACGTGCAATCTGGGCACTTCCATTCTATAAGGGGGGCAAAAAGCTCCCTTCAAAACATGAACTGATCAATGCTCCCCCACCCCACCCACAGTACCAGAGTCAGAAGCTGCACACCAGAGTTAGAGTGAGGGGGGGTGGCAAAATCTTTCTTCTCCCTAACTGGGACCACCAGGAGCTTGCCCCTGAGAGTATCAAGACATGAGACCCCAGGAGGCTAGAGAGTGCACACCTTGGGCAAGGGAGAAGAGCAGAGAGAAGCAGAGGACAGTAGAAGCAGCTCAGCTCACTGAGACTCAGGAGAAAACATCAGGTGGAGGAGCAAGCATGGGCCAATTTCCAGGCTCTGGGCAGCCAACTAGGACCACAAGGGTTTGACACTGAAAACAGCTAGACCAGAGAACCTTGGAGTCTGGGGAGCTCAGTTCTTGGGAGCAGCAGTGAAGCTGAGAGGGGTCACAAACAGCAGAGGTCTAGCAGATAGTGGAAGCCAGGAGATTCACAACATAGCCTCAGGCAAAAACTGCTCCTTAGTCCCATACAAAGAGAGTCTGAATACCTTACTCAGTCTTCTGGCTAAGAAAGAATAATGATGCCAAGCAAGGGCCAAGAAATAACCACCAAAAAGAACAAGAAAAAAGCTCTGACACTTGATAACTTCTGCACAGAAAAAAAAATAATTGAAGACATCCAAACCTTCTCCAAAAATTGAAAATTGGTCACAAGCCCTTGAAGAGTTTAAATCTAAGATCATGAGAAAGAAGAAAGAGATCTGTCAAGAAAATAACAGTTTAAAAGGCAGAATTTAACAATTGGAAATTGAGGTTCAGAAATCAAATGAAATGATAAGCAAATTGAAGACCAGAAATGACTAGCTGGAAACCATGAAGAGCCAAATAGACCCGATTGAAAAGGAAAGCCAAAAGATTAGAGCCAAAAACCAGTCTTTAAAGGCTAGAATTTGGCAAGTAGAAGCCAATGATCTCACAAGAAAGCAAGAATTAATAAAGCAAAGTGAAAAGACTGATAAAATAGAAGGAAACATGAAATATCTCAATGAGAAGATAATAGATCAAGAAAACAGGTCTAGAAGAGACAACTTTAGAATTATTGGTCTTCCTGAAAAATCAGATAAATAGAAATCTAGATATCATACAACAAGAAATTATCCAAAAAAACTGCCCCAATGTCCTTAAACAAGAGGGCAAAATAGACATTGAAAGAGCCCATAGAATACCTTCTACACTAAATCCTCAGAAGACAACCCCCAGGAATGTAATAGGAAAATTCAAAAGATTCCATGTTAAGGAGAAAATATTATAAGAAGCCAGAAAAATACAATTCAGATATCAAGGAACACCAATCAGGATTACACAGGATCTGGTAGCCTCCACACTACAAGACCTCAAGGCTTTGAACATGATATTCAGAAAGGCAAGAGAATTTATCTACAACCAAGGATCATATACCCATCAAAACTGACTATATACTTTCAAGGGAAAGTATGGGCATTCAACAATATAGAAGATTTCTAAGTATTTGCACAGAAAAGACCAGAACTAAGTGGAAAATTTGATATCCAAACACTAAAAACAAGAGAAACATGAAAAGGTAAATAAGAAAGAGAGGGGAAAGAAAGAAAACTCATATCTTTAAAATGCCTTCTTCAAGGGATTCAATAAGATCAAATTATCTGTATTCCTATTATTGTAAGATAACTTAATAAGATGTTTAAGATTAGTTATTTGAGAGGCTTAGAAGCAGGGCTGGAGAATTCCAAATGGAATGGGGAAGCAGGAAGCATTGCTTCTCTCTCAGAAATGAACTCCATGGTGGCTGGTGACAAGTTGTAACTGACCCCTGGGAGACCTCAGAGGAAGTGGAGTTTGTATCCTCATATCCAGAAGGTGGAAAGTCATCTGCCTGTGGGAGGTTTTGGTTGAGACTATAAAATCTAACGTGCATTGCTGATCATCTCAGGTTGGTTTAGCTCCCTGACTTACCCAACTGAAGAAGTACTGGCTGAAGACCTGGGAAAGCTGTATCATCACTGGATTTTGACAAGACTCAGCAGTGAGGATCCTACTTTCATTCCTGATCTCCATTGTGCCCTGCCCTGCTATAGTTTCTAGCTTAGTGTAGATAAGTCCATTCCCTGACACTGAGGCTTGCTCATAGACTGGTAGAATAGAATCCCCTTTTCCCTTCTTTCAGAGTAAAGTTCATTGAATTAAACCCTGTTTATAAAACCTATTGTCAGACTACTCACTTGTTAGTTTCACAGACTCCCTGGCTAGGTGGATCTGTGTTGGGCCTCCAACTGCCAAACCCATTCTAACTGTATTTCCCCAGCTTGTTAGGTCCCAACCTATTGTCCATTCCTGTCTCCTAGTCATCCTTCTGAACCCAGATAAAAATATAAGTTAACCCCAGTTTTTACCTTAAGACTATATGGAGAAATGTTATGTGTAATTCTAAAAAATTGTACTCACTATTATAGTAATTAGAAGAATTAGTCATAAAGAGAGGTTGGAGTACTAAATGATCTAAGATGATATGGGGGAGAAATAGAGGGTAAATAGAAGATGGCACCAAGAGTAACTTGAAGGAATAAGAAAAATAGGATAATCTATACCACACAAAGAGGGCATAGGAAGGGGAGGGGATGAATACTATTATAAGAAGGGGAGGAAGAGAGCTCTAATAGGAAATACTTAAACCTTACTCTCAGTGGAATTAATCCTGAGAGGGAAGAGTAGCTAGATCCATTGGGATAGTAAATTCTAACCCTAAGATAAAGTCAGAAGGGATAAAACAAGGGGGGCAGTGGGGTGGGGAGTTCATAAAGGGAGAGGAAAAGAGTGGGGAGGGAATTCATTAGTTCTTAAAAATAATAAGAGGAGGGAAGGGGTGGAAAGGGTAGTGAACCAAGGAAGGGGAAAAGGGGGACTGATTTAAAACAAACCACTAGTTTAAAAGGAAATAGCATAAGAATAAGGGGTAAAACTAGGAGAGGATACCAAAATGTTAGGGAATACACAGCTGAAAATTATAACCCTGAATGTGAATGGGATTAACTCACTCATAAAACAGAAACAAATAGCAGAGTGGATTAGAAAACAGGATTAAGGTCAATGGCTGGAGCAAAATCCTTTGGGCTTCAACTGAGAAAAAGAAGGCAGGAGTGGCAATCATGATTTCTTATAAAGCCAAAGTAAAAAATAGATCTGATTAAAAGAGATAGGGAAGGTAATTATATCCTGATAAAATGCAGTATAGATAATGAAGAAATAACATTGCTCAATATGTATGCACCAAATTGTAAAGCATCCAAATTTCTAAAGGAGAAACTGGCAGAACTCAAGGAGGAAATAGATAGTAAAACTATACTAGTGGGAGATATAAATATTCCTCTATCAGATCTAGATAAATCAAACCAAAAAATAAATAAGAAAGAGATAAGAGAAGTGAATGAAGTCCTAGAAAAATTAGAATTAATAGATATGTGGAAAAAAATAAATAGGGACAAAAAAGAATACACCTTCTTTTCAGCTGCACATGGTACATTCACAAAGACTGACCATGTATTAGGTCATAGAAACATAGCAAATAAATGATATAAACTTAATCTCTCTCATATTGTTTTCCATTTTTTTCCAGTAGTTTTTGTCAAATAGTGAATTTTTATCCAAAATGTTGGGCTCTTTGGGTTTATCATAGACTGTCTTGCTGATGTCACTTACCCAAGTCTATTCCACTGATCCACCCTTCTGTCTCTTAGCCAGTACCATATTGTTTTGGTGACCACTGCTATATAGTATAGTTTAATATCTGGTACTGCTAGGCCACCTTCCTTCACACTTTTTTTTCATGATTTCCCTTGATATTCTTGATCTTTTCTTCTTCCAAAAGAACTTTGTTATAGTTTTTTTTTCTATTTCAGTAAAAAAGTTTCTTGGTAGTTTGATAGGTATGGCATTAAATAAGTAAATTAATTTGGTAGAATGGTAATTTTTATTATGTTAGCTTGTCCAACCAATGAGCAATCTATGTTTTTCCAATTGTTTAGATCTAGTTTCAATTGTTTGGAAAGTGTTTTGTAGTTGTTTTAGTATAATTCCTCTGTTTTGGTACATAGATTCCTAAGTATTTTATATTTTCTAGGGGGGAATTAAATTGTATTTCTATTTCAAAATCTTGCTGCTGAGATGTGTTGGAAATATAAATAAATGCTGATGATTTATGTGCATTTATTTTGTATCCAGCAACTTTGATAAAGTTGTTGATTATTTCTACTAGCTTTTTAGTTAATTCTCCAGGATTTTTAAAGTAGATCACCATATCACCATGAGTGATAGCTTGGTCTCTTCATTGCCTATTATAATATATTCACTTTCTTTTTCTTCTCTAATTAGTACTGCTAGTGTTTCTAGTACAATGTTAAATAATAGGGGGTGATAATGGGCATCCTTGTTTGACTCCTGATCTTATTGGGAAGGCTTCTAATTTATCCCCATTGCATATAATGCTTGTTGATGGTTTTAGGTATATACTGTTTATTATTTTTTAGGAAAGGTCCTTCTATTCCTATACTTTCCAGTGTTTTCAATAGGAATGGGTGCTGTATTTTGTCAAAGGCTTTTTCAGTATCTATTGAGATAATCATGTGATTTTTGTTTGTAAGATTGTTGATATGGTCAATTATGTGGATGGTTTTCCTAATGTTGAACCATCCTTGCATTCCTGGTATAAATCCCACCTGATCATTATGGATAATCCTCCTGATCACTTGCTGGCGTCTCTTTGCTAGTATTCTATTTAAGATTTTTGCATCTATGTTAATTACAGAAATTGGTCTGTAGTTTTCTTTCTCTGTTTTTGATCTACCTGGTTTTGGGATCAGTACCATATTTGTGTCATCAAAGGAATTTGGTAGGACTCCTTCTTTGTTATTATATCAAATAATTTATATAGTATTGGGATTAGTTGTTCTTGGAATGTTTGATAGAATTCACTTGTGAATCCATCTGGTCCTAGGGATTTTTCTTAGGGAGTTCTTTGATGGGTTATTCAATTTCCTTTTCTGATATTGGATTATTTAAGTATTCTATTTCTTCTGCTCTTAATCTAGGCAATTTATATTTTTGTAAATATTCATCCATAATACCTAGATTGCTATATTTATTGCTATATAATTGGGCAAAACAGTTTTTAATCATTGCCTTAATTTCCTGTTCATTAGAGGTGAGGTCTCTTTTTTCATCTTTGATAATGTCAGTTTGGTTTTCTTTCCTTTTTTTATTAAGTTAACCAGTACTTTGTCTATTTTATCTGTTTTTTTCAAAGTACCAGCATCTTTTCTTATTTATTAATTCAATAGTACTTTTATTTTTAATTTTAATAATGTCTACTTTGATCTTTAGTATTTCTAATTTAGTTTTCATCTGAGGATTTTTAATTTGTTCAGTTTCTTGCTATTTAAGTTGCATGCCCAATGTATTGAGCTCTGCCCTTCCTAATTTATTAATATATGTACTCAATGATCTAGGTTTCACCCTTAGTACTGCTGTATCCCATAGGTTTTGGTTAGAAGTCTCATTGTCATTCTCTTCAATGAAATTATTAATTCTTTCTATGATTTGTTATTTAACTAACTGATTTTGGAGAATTATATTATTTAAATACAAATTAGTTTTTGGTTTGCTTTTCCATGTATCCTTGCTAATAACATTTTATTGCATTATGATCTAATAAGGTTGCATTTATTATTTCTTCTTTTTTGCAGTTGTTTGCCATGTTTCTATGCCCTACTACATGGTCAATCTTTGTGAATGTTCTGTTCTGCTGAAAATAAGGTGTATTCCTTTTTGCCCCTATTCATTTTTCTCCATGTATCTATTAATTCTAATTTTTCCAAGATTTGATTTACCTCTGTTACCTCTTTCTTATTTATTTTTGATTTAATTTATCTAGATCTGATAGAGGAAAGCTCAGGTCTCCTACTGTTATAGTTTTATTATCTGTTTCATCTCTGAGCTACATTAGTTTTTCCTTTAGAAATTTGGACGCTACAGCGTTTGGTGCATATATGATGAGTATTGCTATTTCTTCATTGTTTATACTGCCTTTTAACAGGATGTAATTAACTTCCCTATCTCTTTTAACCAGATATCTTTTTACTTTGGCTCTGTCAGAAATCATAATAATAACTCCTGTCTTCTTTTTGTCAGTTGAAGACCAATACATTTTGTTCCAGCCTTTTATTTTTACTCTATGAATGTCTACCTGTCTCATGTGTGTTTCTTGTAGACAACGTATGATAAGATTTTGGTTTCTAATCCCCTCTGCTATTTGCATCTGTTTTATCGGCAATTTCATCCCATTCACATTCAGAGTTATAATTATCAACTGGGTATTCCCTGACATTTTGATTCTCTCTCCTTGTCCTCTCCTTTCTTCTTTCACTATTTCCTTCTATAACAGTGTTTTGTTTTTAATCAGTTCCCCTAATGCCCTCCCTTATTCTACTTCCCTTTCTCCCCCTCCTTTTGTTATTCCCCTCTTATTGTTCTTTATGGTCTTTTTAAGTTACTCCCTCCCCAACCTCTCCTTCCCTAGTATTGCTTCCCTCCCCACCAGTCTGTTTGTTACCCTTCTACTTTTCAATAGGGCACAAATCAATTCTCTGCCCCAATGGATCTTATTGTTCTTTCATATACCAGGATTCTATTTTTTAATCCACTCTGCTATACACTTCCATTTTATGGGTAAATTCATCCTATTCACATTGAGCATTATGATTACTAACTGTTTTGTCCTCTATCATATCCTCTTTAAATCCTGCTCTATTCCCTTTCTCTCTGATCCTCCTCACCAGTTTTTTGATTTTTGTTACCTTCCCCCCATGTATCCCATACTCCAATTGCTTCCTTCTTCCTTTGTCTTATTCCCCTTCTACTTCTCTGTGGCTTAGATAAAATTCTCTACCTCACTGAGTTTACTTGTTTTACCTCTCTGAGCTTTTCATGATTGAGAGTAAGGTTTAAGCATTATCCTTTACCACCCTTATCTTCTCCTTTCTATAATGATTTTTCATACCGCTTTATTATATAATTTACCCCATTCTATCTCTCCCTTCTTTTTTCTCTCAACCCTTTCTATCAGCCTTTGATTTACTTTTTCATATCATTCATATGCATATATATCATATATATATATATATAGTTCCATATCATCACATTTACATATACACATATTATCATATACAATATATCATCATAATCAGTTTGCTTCTCAACCCTCTTTTTGAGTAAATTCCTTTTATCTTCTCTACTACTAAGAATAATTTTTGAGAATTACAGAAACACCTTTTCATATAAATATAAACATTTTTCCATTAATGAGTCCCTTAAATTTTCTCTTTCTTATTTTCCTTTTTGTGCTTCTCTTGTGTCTCATATTTGGACTTCATATTTTTTGGCTCATTCCTCAGGAATGCTTGGAAATCTTCTATCTTATTGAATGTACATTTTTTTTTCTCCTTGAAAGGACATACTCAGTTTTGTTGGATAAGTGACTCTGAGTTGTAACCAAAATCTTTTGCCTCCCTGAATATCATATTACATGCCTTTCAATCCTTTAATTTAGATGCTACTAGGTCTTGTGTGATCCTTATTGTAGCTCCATGGTATTTAAAAGGTTTCTTTCTGACTGCTTGAAATATTTTCTCCTTGACTTGGTGGCTCTTGAATTTAGCTATTACATTTCTTGAAGTTGTCATTTAAGGATTTCTTTCTGGTGGTTATCTGTGAATTCTTTCAAATTCAATTTTATTTTCTTGTTCAAGGATCTCTGGGAAGTTATCATTGATAATTTCTTGTAATATGTTGTCCAAGATTTTTTTATCATCATGACTTTCAGATACTCCAATAATTCTCAAGCTTTCTCTATATATATATTCTATCTCAGTTTTTTTCAATAAGTCATTTCATATTTTCCTCTGCTTTTAATTTCTTTAATTCTGCTTTATTGTTTCTTGATTTCTCATGAAATCATTAGCTTCTGGATGGTCAATTCTGATTTTTAAGGCTTGATTTTCTTCTATCAATTTTTGGTTTTCCTTTTTCAATTGGCCCATTTCTTCTTGCATGGCTTTTGTTTCTCTTTCCCACTTTTCCTCTGATTCTTTTAACTGGGGTTTTAAGTCTTTATTGAGTTCTCCCAGAATCTATGTCCAATCCATATTTTTCATTTGGAATTTGTGTGTGTTTCCTTTGCTTTCTCTGTCTCCTTCTGTGTCTGTACCTTGCTCTTTGTCTCCATAAAAATTTCTTTGGAGTTTGGTGCTTTTTTTGTTTCCTCATTTTTCCTATGTAATTATAAGTTGGCTTGGGGGGATGATGTGATGGTCTGAGGGATGATAGCTCTTATAGTCCCCTCCCCCTGCTGATTTAATTGACCTTTGAGATGCTGATAGCTTAAAGACTAGCCTCAGACTGAGATGTAAGCTTTTGATCTCACTCTGATCTTCATCAGGTCAGGAGCTACATACTTGATCTAATCTTTTACCCTTTATTGTCCTGTTTTGGAGCTCAGTCCTGAGCTTTAGACAAAAAGATCAGTATTTAGTATTTAGTACTAAAACCACCCCAAAGTGTGAATTAAGTCCTTATCTCAAGTTCATAATGGAATTCCCTGGGCTGGGCTCTGGACTTATCCACAGATTTGAAATTCCCAGGGGTATGGGTTGACTGGTACTACTATTTGCCCAGGCAAGATCTCAGGGTATATATGTTCACTGGGGCATAGGTTCCTAAATTTAACACAGCAGATGTGGGGAGGGGTTTTGGGGGGTTGCTCAGTCTTGGCTTGATCTTCCCTTCTTGCTATAGCTTCTTGCTGGCTGTGCTCTCCTCTCACTCTCACAAAGATGTTCTTTGCCTACCTTTTGGTTTTTTCTTTTCTTGAAAGTTGTTTTACTCTGTCTCCTTGTTGGTTCTTTCACTCATATTTGTTTTGTGGCAATATTGTAATTTATTTAATATTTAATTTTAATATTTACATTTCAATCTTCATTAGAGAGGATTCTCATGGTGGCACAGAGCTATTCTGGATTACTTTGCCATCTTGGCTCCATGCCCAGAAATAATAGATTAATGTATCTTTTCAAACAGGGCATCATACATGAAAGAATGTTCTACTTATAGTTACAGCTATTCATATATATGTGGGTGCATATATTCAAACACAAACACAGATAGGCAGTTAGAAAATCTAAGCTGAAAAAATCTTTGTGGTCCTTGTAGTTCTCCAAACATATTTTTGTCAAATAAAATATTGTCATTATAGTTCAGAACTCTGAACAAAAATCCTGAAAGAGATCTTTTAACATTCAAAATATCTTCCCATTCAAAATCTTTCACCACTTTGACTATCCACACAGGAAAGACCAAATGGATAAAAATGTTTATTACCTTGAATTTGACATTCAGTTAAATGAGCAAAGCTTTAGGAACTGTCTATTATTATGTGTATTTGGGTCAAGCAATGTGTATGGAAAACAAGTTGGGACAAGAAATAAAATAATAAGAAGAACATGAGCTTGTGAGCTTGACTGTTTTCAAAAAGTTATCATAATTCCATTAATGAAACCAAACTTATCCCTAAAACACAGGTCCATCCCACAGATATTGCTGATTTGCTCAAATGGAAGGAACACAATGTGCCCCAAATAGTTAAATTAATAAGATAAGAGATACAGACAGACAGAGACAAAGTCAGAGAGAGAAATGCATATAGTGTTAACTGTAGCATATAACTAATTTAGAACTTTAAAAAAACATGAGAAAGCATCATGAAGGAAATATATATATATTCTCCAGATGTTAGGAGAAAGTATTGTAAAGCTGGAAGATCTTGAACCCCTGAAACTGCATTACCCAAACTCCCTTTTGGTATTACCCACAATTCTTTTTGCCTTGTGTATAGGTGAGTGATCACACTGTATTTAATTGGAGTTTGCTGCACTATACTCCCTCTTGCTTGCATGTGGACAGTGTGGTGAGCAGTGCTGGTGGAGCAAGCCTCTTTGGGATATGCCAAGAGTGGGGAGCTGGGCTTCCTCCTGTTCACACACCAGAGTTGAAAGGAAGCATGTGGGATCTGGGTAGGTGTCGGATGAGGATGAGGAAGAAGAGGGCTACATGGAGAGCTAAGAGTAGGTCTATGACTCCGTATGGCCTCAGGCAGAGACCAGATACAAGCAACAGTCTTTGGCCAGCCAGGCAGCACACATGAAGAGGCTGGCACCAGATGTTTCTTTAATGAAATAGTACCATAGATTGAAAATGCAAACATGAGGATGGCAGGTGCTATAAAGTTGGTGGTTGCTGTAGCAGTATTTCTACTGACATTTTATGTTATATCTCAAGTATTCAAAATAAAGCCAGATTCAAACTTGGGAAATTTATTTGCAAGGTCAGCATTGCAAATAGCTCAAAGAAAACCTCCCAGATATAAATGTGGGATTTCAAAAGCTTGTCCAGAAAAACATTTTGCCTTCAAAATGGCAAGTGGAGCAGCAAATGTCATTGGCCCCAAAATTTGTGTGGAAGACAATATTTTAATAAGTCGTGTAAAGAATAATGTTGGAAGAGGAATCAATGTTGCATTGGTAAATGCAAAAACAGTAGAAGCATTATACATCAAATACTTTGATATGTGGGGAGGAGATGTGGCACCATTTATTGAATTCCTTAAGTCTATTCCAGATGGAACCATAGTTTTAATGGGAACCTATGATGATAGAGCAACCAAACTAGTGAGTTTATTCATTAGTTTATTCATTAGTGAATGAGGCAAGATTGCGAAGTACAGCTATTATTAACCTTGATTTTAGAGACAATTGGGTCTTCTGTGGTGGAAAAGGTATTAAGGCAAAAAGCTCCTTTGAACAGCACATAAAGAACAATAAGGATACAAACAAATACGAAGGATGACCAGAAGTTGTAGAAATGGAAGGATGTATCCCCCAAAAGCAAGACTGAATATGAAGAATGTTAGAGAAAATCATCTTTATGCTATTGATAGGAGTGCTATAAAGGAGATATTACTATGTACATACTTTGAGAGAGTATATATTCATCTTTTCAGTTATACATGAGTAACATCTCTCCCAAAATCAGAATTATTTATTGCTGACCTTAAAGAGTAAACTTTGTAAAGAAGTCCACCATGATAAACCTTTTCTAAGCTGTTGTCTCTCTAAAAGCACAGTATTTGGATTGCATTATAATAAACATCTCTAAGGTGTAGAAATGTCTTTTTCAAGCATAAATAGTGAACAGATTATTAAAAATGTTCTATTGTTTTATAGATAATATTGCTATAAGAATGTGGCCATTGTAAAAAAGTTTTGTTGAGGGGGGGAAACAAAATGTTTTTTTAATATGCTGCCCTTTTGATGGCAATTATAAGTCTTTAATAAAGAAGAATTTGACTTTTTTTCTTTTCACTCTTTTTTTTACATTTGAAGTATGTCACCAGCATTAAATAGATTTTTGACTATTTTGATTTTTGCAATAAAAATAAGCAAAGATGTCCATTTGCCTAGCATATAAATGCATACCCAAAAAGCTTCAGACTATGGAAACCTACCACTAGTTATTTGATTATTATGAGACTTTTGCTCAATGAATATGTCTAATCCAAGGAGAATTGGACCACAAAGGAGCACAGAGTTTGACCTGCAAAGTGCCAAACGAGCACAAAAAGGAAAAAGAGACCAAACCAATCCTATAGGGATTGATGGCATTCTATGCAAAGAGCACAAAGATTTAATCACGTGTGAGACTCGAGGTTGTGACGCTTAACATATGTTAAGACATAGGACTTCCTTGTACCACTCTCTATATCAAGTACTCAACATTGATTGTTCTGACTCCACCATCTCTGAAAGTGAAGAAAAGGATGGAACCAGGAAATGCTATTTCCCATCTGTTTTGAGATCTAGTCTCTTTTTTTTTCCTATTTCTTTCATGACAACTTACTGTAGTTCAGGCTGCTATATTGCATTAGTGAGTGATTATTGTTGCAAAGCTTATGGGACATGAATCGCTACCAGAACCTGTTGTGATTTGAGATTTTTTTTTTCTTTTTCCTAGAATTTTTCTTTCTTCACATTTTTAAAATGCCCTATATTTCCCTTAGAGGTCATTTTTCTTTTTTAAAATTTCTTTGGACTCTTTAATGTTTTTGATAATTGATTCATATACTTTATAACTTGACCATTTATTCCTGTGTGATTTCTATGTGTATCCCTGTATCCTCTTCAAGAGGGGAATGTATAGTTATTCTCATAAGGGGGGACTATGATATTGCTGTGAATTTGGACTTGAATTTGACCCTAATTAAGAACAGAAGACTACCTCCCAGAATCCAGAGGGCACCATGAAGATGCTTGCAGAGACCACACACTACATCAGAAGATCCAGAGTGAACTTTGAGACATGGCAAATTTGAACTTTGTGGGGGTTGAATATATTTATTTTGAATGGACACTGTTATGCCAAAAAGGGAACTGCCCCCTAAAATGGCTTTTTGTAAATGCACCTAACATTGGTTTTGTTCTTTCTCCCTTTTATTTACCTTTTATCTCTGAATTATTGTAAATTTTAATTTGATTATGTTTTCATGATCCTTAATGAATATGCCAGAATTAAAGATATATATATATATATATATTGAATAAAGAAATCTTAAAGGAAGAAGTCAAATTCATATTTTAAGAAATATTTCCATTAATGTTTTAAAATTATGAGCATATAAATATAGACTTACAGATATGTTTATGTTGTTGGTGTGTAATATGTAATGACTCTATAGAAAAATAAATAAAAGAATTTGGAGATGAATTATCTTGGTGTTCCTCTTTAATTTCAGATACAAATAGTTTATCATCCTATAAGTCTTTAATTCTATTTTTTAGTCATTTCCCTACTGAATTTTTTGACTGACTTTTCAGCCTTCCACTTGAAATAAAGGATAGAGAAAGCTTATTTCCTTTGAATGACTTCATCACTTCACTAATGTTA
The DNA here is from genome assembly GCF_016433145.1 of Gracilinanus agilis. Taxonomy (NCBI): domain Eukaryota; kingdom Metazoa; phylum Chordata; class Mammalia; order Didelphimorphia; family Didelphidae; genus Gracilinanus; species Gracilinanus agilis. The sequence continues at coordinate 249,303,322 of NC_058134.1, forward strand.
AAACTATTTTTATAGCTTGGCTACAATCCAATAACCTAACAGTAAGAACACTGACAAAAACCTATGGAGAGGTTGGAACTGCCTGGCTACTTTCCAATATATAAAATTCACCATGATGGTTTTTAAAGCATGTGGGCAAACCTGGTACTATCTTAGGTTTATCAAACCATCAAACATGCATACATTTTGGCTTCCATAAAAAACTCTAAGGTTTCCTAACCTTTACAATCATTTTAAATATACATACATACATATATGTATACACAAAAATATGTATATATATGTATGTATTTTAAGGTGAAATACTTGAATTTGTCTGCATTTTTGACATAAATATCACTCAATATTATCTCTAAAGCAGGCCTGGGAATATACTTGAGTCCTTTTCATTCAATCCTTTAAAACTAGGTGTTTTTTTTTTTGAAGCAGTATCTTACCTTTCCCTCAAGAATACGGAGGAAAAAAGAAGCATAACATATCAATATATGAATTTATTTTATGGTTTTTAGTCAGTTTTAAAAATATTTGATTTTTTCCAATCAAAAAAGATGCATTGTAGAACTTTTTTTATATAAATGCTATCTGTGAATTTGTGGCCTATATTTCTCTTTCATTTAACTGACAGAATATCTGCTGGCTAGGTCTAATTAACTAGGTGGTCAAGTACTGGCTTAAGTAAATTGTTGAATTGATTGGTTATTTTAATTAACCAACTGAAACATTTGAAGTGAGATGCTTTGCAAGGGTATAAACACTGTAAAATATTTAATGCATGGTAGAGTTTTAAAAATCATGTGAATACACATTATTCTATAATTAGAAAAGATTCTCAAACTCATTCTATCCTAGAAAGTTCATTATGACCTAGTGTGGTTAATTAATCCAAAGCTTTGGACTTGTGAATGCTAAAAATAAATAAATAAATACATAAATAAATAGATAGATAAATAGGTAGATAGATAAATAAATAAATAGCTGATTAGAAGCTATGAAAGGATCAGAAATAGACTTTGAATCCAGACCTTCCTGATTCAAAAGCCAATATGCATAGGTTAGTGCTATTCAATTCATTTCATTGTAATATCAGATCAAATCAGAATTCCAGAATAAATGTAAAATGTGGAAATTATGAATAGAAGATGAAATATGATTAGCCAAGTTATCAAAAAATTGGTACAGAAAAGTAAATAAGATCACTTAAACTATACATAACAAATTTGGGAAGTGGCCTAATATTGTCAATCACTGATATTGTGAATTAAAAACAAAATATGTTACCAACCACACACAGCAGTCATATCTTAATTATTAGATTAGATCAGACCTTCTAACATGACCACTTCTACAAACTTAAAGAAAGATTACTTGCTTCTGAAAATAAGAGTATTGTATTAGTTAGAGAATTTTGTACCTGGGACTTCATCTCTCAGAATTCTTTCCACATGTGGGTCTTTATGTTATTCTTTATATAGTTCTGTAACTCCTCCCTCTTGCTTTCTCTCTTTTCTCTAGACCATGGCTGGATTAGCTAGTTGTTTTTACTATAGTTATTATTAATAAAACTTTATAAAATATAATACTTAATTATTATATATTAATTTTAATCTTTACAGTATTGTCTCAATATGTATTTGATCTTTAACACTTCGTTTAACCTCATCCCATACATTCATTCACCTAGGTCAATGATGGGCAAACTATGGCCCATGGGCCAGATTGGGGGGGACCCTGAAATGTTCTATTCCACTGTCCAACATTCTTCCTAATCTGATGAATACAATGAGTAGGATACAATACAATGAAATTACAAAAGAGTTGCTTTAGAAACAGACTGACAGATGAGCATTTCCTTTCCTGTGGCCCCCTCTTTAAAAAGTTTGCCCAGGTAGGTATTTTACTGTCTGCTCTTTTGACTTTTCTACTTTCCCAAGTCCTCCTCACTTGTATAGCATTCTCAATTTAGATCCCCAAAAATCATGTCCCCAAATAATAGGAGAGTTAAACTACGCACCTTTGCAACCCTTGCCCTGGGCTTGAATTATTTTGATTAAATAGTCAGTGAATTGAAACTTACTTAGTCCAATATTCCTAGATTATTCTAAAATGGACTCTTAAGAACAGTCCATGTAGACATCTAATCCAAATATCTGTTTTCCAATTCAACATGAATCAAATCAATACAAATCTTGCTTTCATGTTAGAAATTCTTTTAGGAGAAGGACTGCCTCAGTTTTGTACTTGTATCCCCTTGAATTTAGAATAGTGCTTGATACATAGCAAGCATTTAATAAATGCTTTTCATTCATTCATTGATTATAGCTCTGAGACAGTTTACTTGAATAAAAATAAATAGATAATATTTGCATTGCCTCTATCACAAACTTATTAAGAGGTAAAAATGGCAAATAAGGAAAATTTATATATATATATGTAAATATATATGAATATATATGTGTAAACATATGAAATAGCATATATGTATATGTATGCTATTGCAAGTTCCGTGTATTAGAAGGACAGAACTTCCATCAGAGAAATCTCACAAAGACAGCAAGAAATTGAGCCAAGAATAGGTTATAATTTAACATTTACTACATAGACACTGCTGAGCAGTGTGGCATCCAAGGTATTTAGAGCCATTATTTAAGATGAAGAATGTAAATAACCAGTGTCAGTAGAAACTAGAGTCAGATTCATTTTGCTCACCAATATAGCATCCTGGAATCATAGATTTAGAAATTACCTAAGAGACTCTTAATGGTATAGATGGGGAACTGATTTCCAATGTACTTGTCCAAGGTCAAAAAAGTGAATCAGTATCAGAGTAGTAACAGTCCAATTCCCCAGTGTTCTTCTGGCAATCCTGTGGAATTCCCAAATGTCATATTTGCTCTAATAGTATCTATCCTATTATAAAGTAGCAAACCAGTCTTCATAATGCCAGATACTTAATTAATCCTTGGAATTACTTGCAAATAAGAATTTCATTGATTAAATCTAAATGTGAAATGTAAGGAGACTTTCCATTCTGGTGATCTGACACCTGAGCCCTCTTCCCCTTCAGGGAGGTCTTTTGTGTGATGTAATGAAAATAGCAGTGTAGAAGTAGGTTTATATTTGAATCTTATTCTGCCACATCCTATCAATGTAACCACTGGGAAAGTGATTTAACCACTCAGATTCTGGAATTAATGACTGTATCTAACTCCATCTAAGAGATAAAATGTTTTTATTTTTAAAAATTCTTTATAAACTAAAATATCGAGCCTACTATTCCTTTTTTTACATGTAAATATGATTTTGAATATTAATTTTTTGACATTTTGCAGTCCATGTTCTCTCCCTCTATTCCACCATTCCCTCCTCCCTAAGAAGGCAGGTAATATGATATAGGTGGTACATATATAATATATAACACATTTTCACGTTTGTCATATTGTGAAACAAGACACATCGTTTACACTAGAAAAAAATTCATGGAAGAAATAAAATAAAGAATCAAACTGCATTTGAACTCAGTAGATTCTTTCTATGACAGTACCTCCTTTTTCATCATAGTTATCATTCATAGTTCATCATCATACATTATTTGTATGTACCATGTTCTACTCACTTTACTTTTCACCACTTCATATGAAACCTTTCCATGAAATGAGTAATGATCCCTAACATATACATTGAAGGTTTTGTAGAGATTAAAATTAATATCCATTATCTCCAAGCATAATATTTATAAAGTTTATTAATTCTAACTTGAAGCAAAGGAAGATAAAAACCAAAGAGAGCTCACCCAGCCCACATGTGAGAAGAGAGAGCTAGAGGAAGAGTTACAGAACTTTATAAACAATAACATAAAGACACAAATGTGGGGGAAGGGAAAGCATTCTGGGTATTGAAAAAAAAAACAATTCTGGGAGTTGGAGTCCCAAAAGTTCAAGAATTTCTAACTATACAGTTTGGATAATTGTATGCTTGACTTTTTTAGAATATGCTTCTGCTAAAGTTTGAATGCGTTTATTAAGACACATTTCTTTTGCATATGAATTTCTCAGTCTACCTGCCTTAATCTTATATTGTTTTCCAAGTGTTGTGATAATATAGATCTGCTGTTACTTCAACCATGAATTAGGGAAATATTTGGGTGCCATGGGGCTATTTATAGCCTTGATTCACACTAAATTATGCCATTAAATGAAGCCAGGCATGAAACTCACTTTAAGATTAAAGAAAATAGGGTTATGTCTTCACAGCACTAGACTTAGAGATTACATAATTGCTTTCTGATGATAATCACTCGGGTGAAAGAGTTAGATATTGGTTAGGTTACTTTCTGTCCAAGCTTAATACTTACTCATTCATCTGATATTATTTCCAATAAATGAGGTGGAATGCATAGCTAGAGAAGATAAAAAAGATGACAGTAGAAAAAGAAGAGATTTAAAATTCTTTGTTTATAAAATACTATCATTTTTATTTATGATGATTTTCACTAGGAATTATTACTTCTTGTTAAATTTTTATCAATAATCATCACCATTATTGTTAGAAATAAAAATCATCACCATTATTACTAGAAATAACAATCATAATAACATTTAAATACTAATATGCTATTCATATTATTGGGATGTGGGAGGAGTGGAGAATTCCAAAGTGAACCTTTGGCTTCCAGGATAAAGTAAAGTTCAGGTTCTATGCACATTGACTTTTACAGTATATCTGAAAGGTAGGCATTAAGCCTGAAACAGTGATAAATGAGCTCTGGTAATTCCATTGACTGTATTGATACTCCCACTAGTGTGATAAAACATAACCTATGAATCTCAGAAATAGAGCATCATAGAATGTGAGCTTGCCCTATTCAAAACTCTCATGACAGCCTGCTTATTAAGACAGCACGCATGGTGCACTGCTTTGTATTGGTTCCACAATAAGGCAAGATGAAACAAAATATATTAGAAATAGCAGTATCCCAATGATGAAAAGTGTTTCAGTTAAGGTAGTCTAGTAAATTAAAGTTGGCATATCAGAAATTTCCATTAAATGATAGTAAAACACGAAGATGTTAAATATGTACCTTTGCTGCATCATAACAAAACTGTAAATGAATCTCAACAATGATAGTTCCTCAACCATTATACTATTTTTGTCAGTATTATTGCAAATTTCAAATTCTAGAGCAACAGATTGCTGAATAGTTCAATGCAAATTATCAAAACTAACTGTATTCTTCAGGAAAGATAAGATGAAATAAGATAAAACTGATAAAATTGATAAAATTCTAAAAATGTAAAAATTGAGGACCTTGAGATCATTAAGCATCTTTATATACTACAAATTCCAGATATTATGCCTAATAGCTGAATTTTCAAAAAGATTTAATCAGTCTCAAAAGATTTTGAAAGATCATTGGACTTCCATAAAACCTTTAAAAATGTATGCTGTGGATTTTAAAATTAATATTCAAGATCCCCAAAGTATAATATTTATAGTTTCATTAATATTTAACTAGAGAGCTAGAGAACACAGGGAATGTTCCCCACTCGCAACAAGTACTGGTCAACACTCAATTCATGTGGAAGAAAGAGAGCGCAGCAGAACAAACCCAAACTGTATACAGACCACATAGTGACACACGTATACTAAAGGCAAAAGAATTGTGGGTAATAAAGAAAGGAATTTTTGTCAATGAAGTTCTAAGGGTTCAAGATTTTCCAACTATACAATGCCATGAAAGAAGGTAGCAAAATAAATACACCAGAATACAGTAATAAAACATTCTTCAATCTATCTACTATAAATATAATGAACAAATTAATTATATTAAGGTACCTGAAATATTATAAAACCATTTCAGGATTTCAATACAATAAGATCCTATATACAGGAGCTTTTACTAAAAGAAAGATGTAGCCACATCTTATGAACAAATAGGCAGAAATGACTTGAGAGAATCTTTGGAAATTTGTGAAAAGAGAGGAAAAATCTCATCGATACCTAGTTGTGCTTAGTAGAAAATTTGAATGTAATATTGTCCAACTAAAGGCAAAAAATGGAATATGGAAAATAAAACAGAAAAGAAATTGAGAGAAGAATTTTAGATCCTTGTTATTGGCAATTAAAAGTAAAAAAAATTAAGTATAAAAATATGGTCATACAAAGAATGAAGAAAGCACACAGACTTAAAAACAATAAAAAATGCTTCATAGGTAAATCAGAATTTCGGAAAGAATCATGAGGAATATTACTGGTGATATTTTTTGTTATTATAAATGGTAAATTTTTAAAGGTTCAAGATGAATCAAAAGAGTAGCAGAAATGTAGAATAATCTTATAATAGAGCAATTCTGTGAAAAAAAGCTATCTTGTATTCCCTCAATTGTTTCGCATTCATATATGAATTACTTCCAAAACTCTTTTCCAACTTCCTTGAAGTCAGAAATTATCTTCTTTCTTTTAATAAAAGATATCACGTGTATTACCAAAATGTTTAACACCAGGGATCACTCCAAATTTGGAAAAATGATTTTTTTTTGCAATCTATATTCTGAATTTGCATTTCGTATACAAAAAGTTATGTAAACACTATATGGTATGAATTATAAAAGGGGTAAGATCCAAGGTCCCTGGGGTCAGCAAGGCAACTTATTTTCCATTTGGTAATTATTGAACAAATTTCTTAATGGATGATATGAGTTCTTCACCAAAAAGGAAGAAAAAAAAATCTGTAGAAATTCTCAGAACACTCGATAAATATGTTCAAAATGTACAGAAATACTTTTTCCAAGCAAGCTTCATTTAGAAATACATAATAAATGCTGGCATAGGTACATGACTTTGAATTGTTATAAGACAAAGCCTATTGAATGATTAGGATCCATTTTCCCCAGGGCCTTCTCACCAGGGAACATTCTTCTTTCACCAATTGGTGAATTTCTTCTCATATATCTGTTGAATGAGTGAGTGGTATGCCCAACAACCTTCATTCTTTCCAAGCTATGCTAATGCTATTTATTTATTTATTTGCTTGCTCAGCCATTTATTTATTTGTAGAATTAGTGACTACCGCCATCAATGACAACAAAGAGTAACTAAACAAATGCATAAAAATTTTGTGCCAGTCATGAAACTCCACATATTTTACAATTGGTTTAAAATATGTAAATTTTTATGCTGATTAAAAAATATCTGCTTTTGAGTTCCTTTGGATTTTTTTACTTGATGTTTTTTCTCTTGAATTTATGGCTATTCTTTTATTTAATGTTATAGTATATATTATTCTCATTCTTTTCTTCTCTTTTCATCCCTTAATATTTCCCTTATTTTCTTATATTTCCAATATTTGCCATTTCTAATAACAAAATATAATCCATTCCATTCAAATATCACATTCTATTCAGCCATTTCTCCCATTCATTCCATTTCTGTTATTTCCAGCTATTTTGCCATAACAAACAAATCTTCCATTAATATTTCCATACATACAGCTTTCCCCGTTATAATGCCCTTAGGTCATACTCCTAATAATAGAGTCTCTAAATCAATGAACATGAACATCTTCCAAGTTCTTATTGTATAATTCCACCTCTTTTTTCTAAAAAAAAAGTCATAGCTGCTCTAGCAATGTTATATTATATCTGTTTCTCTGTGTTCCATTTAATTTCATTACTTTAACCTATCTGCTTCTCAGTTAACATATATTGCCAGTTCCATATTTTGGTAGATTGGCCCTTCTGTGGCAGACACAATTTGTTGCCAGAACCATACACTTTCCAAAACAAGTGTTTTTCCCTTGGACATACCCAGTGGAACTTTTGTTCCTGTGCCACAAGCACTCAGGAATGCAGAATTACCTCTAGAAAGATGAGTGTTAAGATAATACTTTTACAGAATATTTATACTTTCTACGCCATTGTTGTTCCAACAAAAGCTTTTAGGATTATGTGGATTCTCAGACTTAGATCTACTACTAACCTCATGTAGCTGGGAGAGCTCTCCAGATATCAATCTTATTTATCTTATCTAAGGTTCTATTCATCTCCTTAATTTCTTAATTATTATTGCTTTAATTTAGCTAGTTATGATAGGGGAACATTAAAGTCCCCTGCTATTATTATTTTGTGATCTATATATATATATATATATATGTATATATATATATATATATATATTTCATTTAGTTTTTCCCTTAAAAGTCTGGGTGCTATAATACTTGATGTATACAGGTCCAAAATATTATAATACTTTATTATCCATAGTAATCCCCCTCCCCTACATAATATAGTTATGCTATTCATTCTTTCCAAATATATCCATTTTAACTCTAATTCTGTCAGAGGTCATCATTGCTACTATTCTGCTATAATCTGCTCTAGCCCCTTAGCTTTACTCTATGTTTTCTCTCATTTTCAGTGTGTTTCTTATAAATGCTATGTTGTCAAATCTTGGGGATTTTTTGGTTTGGTTTTGTTTTTCCCCTTTCTGCTTTCCATTTTCTTCAAATGGGGGAATTCATCCCATTACATTCAATGTTATAGTTACTAGTTGTACATTTCTATCTATGGAATTCCACCTCAATATTTGTCCCTCTCTTCCTTTCTTTCTACCATATACCTCTTCAGATAGCAAATTTCCTTTGATCAACACCTCTTGCTATTCATATCCCTTCTCCAGAATCCTCCCTTATCCTCTCTCCTTGCCCTCTTAATTTTAAACTAGTTCACCTTTCCAAAGGTCACACTACCTTATCCATTCTCCCTTACCTTTTATTTCTTATTTTATCCATTATTCCCTAAATATGTTCCTTATCCCCCAATCCCCCCTTCCTACTTCTTGATTCTCTTATTGCCTCACCTTATCCTTCTCTCTTCATATGTATTCCCTTCTAGCTATCCCTTCCTTCCCTTTTCTTCCTGGTTTCTCCCTTTTCCCATCCTCCTTACCTCTTCTTTCTCTGTAAATTAAGAAAAAAATTACCTCTAATTGTGTATGTCTCTCTTTATCCCCTATCTGATGAGCCTAGTCTTCTAATACTACCAGTCCTCCTTCCTTTCCCCTTTTCCATGGCAGTTCCTCCACTCATTCCTCTACCACATGAGATAGCCATTTCATCCTGCCTCCTCCTGGTCTACTTAAAGAATGATTTTGGCTCATTGCATTACCCTCCTTGGAATGACCACAACCAACAGGGGCCCAGGCCTTAAGCAAACAGATTTACTAGTGAGGGCACCTTCCTCACTGCTCATCTTTCATTACCTCAGTCCTGGACAGAGCAAGCATCTGCATTTTGGGGGCCTCCAACATTCTTCCTTTGTAAATAAAGAGGCTTTAGTTCCTGCTCTTAGAACCTGGCAGGCATAGACTCCTAGGTATCCACTCCTTCAATCCCCAACCATGGGTAGTAGACCTTATGCAGCCAGACGGGATTTCCTGAGCTGAAGGTGCACCACGCACAAATGCTCCCAGGGCCTTCTACTTGTAAATTCAGATTTGTTAAGGGGAAATTCTGGGAAGAAAACAAAGTGACAAAGTAGAAATGCAAAGTGGCACAGAATACAGTGAACCAGGAGAGGCAAAAGCTACCCTTAGAATCTTGGCTTAGAATCTTGGGTTAGAATCCTGGGAAACCAACTGCCAGAGGGGAGATGGATCCAGACTCTGGAGCCAAAAACATCTCCAGGACCCAGCCCCAACCTTCTGTGAACTTCCAAATTGTTCCAGTGGGAAATCTAACAGTAGTCTGGCACATACTAAGCACTTCATAAATACTTGTTCCCTGATGATGGCCTAAAAACCCAGAGGAGAATTTTAAAAAGTTCTTCATTGGATAACATCCACATAAACTCAACCAACTTTACATTATATATATATACACATATATTGCATTATTATATATGTATCCTACAGCACATATGTATCACATATATAATGACGTATAGAATATATAGCTGTCAGGTCAATTCTTTTAACAAAATCAGAGGTTTATGCTAGACATTAAGGAGTAGATCATCACCATCAGAGAGTTAAAGATGCTTTATCTTTATGGAGTCCTTATTTAGTCAATGTTGATTATGTGAGGAAAGGTAGAAACAGTATACTACATCACTGAAGACTAAATAATTAATACAATAAAAATACAGGAATTCATGACCTCCTGGTTTACACTATACATCTAGGAGAAGATATTTATCTTTTCAACACCTAATAGTTGAAAAATTCATGCAGAGTTCAAAATGCCTTTGAAAATCCAACAAGTGTGTTGCACTGAAGCCAGAGCTCATTACAAATATATCTGTTGAGCAAATCACCCAGACATTACATAGCCCCATAAAATACTAAAATAGTTTTATTGTTAATAGCAATAAGAGGGGATTAATGGATAATCGTGCCAAATAATCGCAACCCCCAGGCTTTGTGGGTGGTGGTGCTGGAAGTGGGCTTTCAAACATACAAAGACCTAGCTAAAGAAATCAATATCGTATGTGAATAGTCTGACCTATATATGATGTCTATTTTCCTCTATGCTAATGAAAGTGTCTATAAGATTTAAGTGAGTCCACAGAAGATGAACTCAGAAGCCAGCAAAGTTTTCAGTTACTAAGAGTAGTCATTTTATCCCAAATGTGCTATAATCCAAAGGGCATTACATATAAAAATTTTAAAGGTCCTTATTTAAGGATCATTTATAACTCAGTTCTATCCTTAAAAAATAACATGAGATTTTTTGAGGGATTATAGGTAGTTGATATTGGAATAATGAAGACTTAAGTTCAAATCCTATATCTAAAAGATTCAGACTTCATGACTCTGGGGAAATTACTTAATTTTTCAGTATCTCTGGTGATTCTGAAAGACAAATTTTAGGGTAGTTGAAAATCTGCATTGATGCTGGGCATTTATTTATAATATGCTTTCTCCAGAAATGAAATAACAAATCTAGAGTAGAATTAGACAGCTAGATGGTAAAGGAGATCAGTATTACCTGATCTGAAGTCAGAATGAACTGAGTTCACATTTAGCATCAGAGATATAACTGTTATATGACCTTGGACAAGTCATCTAATCTTTACCACAGTTTCTTTATCTATAAAATGAGGCTAACAATACCACCTGCCATTCTGTAATTGAAAGAATAAAATTCAGTTGAAATGATATAATATTTGTAAAGCCCGTTTCAAATCTTAAAGTATCATGTAAAATGTAGCTATTATTATTAGTAGTAAAAAGATCATGACCTCAAAGTGACAAATATCAAGGGACTAGGAAGGCATAAGTATTGTTTTTAACTCCCATTTTATAAAAGGAAGTTCATAAAAGTTAAGCAAGTACTCATTCAGCCAATATGTGTAACAGGCAAGAATCAAAAGTATGTCTGGTGTTGTTCAAACTATAGTAGGAAAATTAATGAAACAAAAGTCAGAAAAATACAAAGTTGAAATGACCAAAGTTGAAATTACATCTTTGCCACTGAGGGGGGAATATAAACATCTAAATGTCCATAAGGACATTGAGGACATATCATAAAGATGCATATTGAAAGTAAAATGAATCTTTTGATATACAAAATATTTATTGTAGCTCTTCTTGTGGTAGCAAGGAATTAGAAATTGAAGAATTTTTCATCAATTTGGGAATGACTAAGCAAGTTGTGGTATAAGATGATGAGGGAATATTATCACAGTATAGGAAATGATGAGCAGGATGGTTTTGGAAAAAAGGGGAAGATTTACATAAACTGATGAAAAGTGAAATGATCAAAACATTGTACACAATGATAGTTTTTGGGGGAATTTTTTGATGAACAACTGTGAATGAACTAGTTATTTTTTCAACATTCAGTGATGTAAGACAATCCCAGGTACCCATGTTGAAAAATGCCATCTGCCTTCAGAGGAAAAACTGATGGAGTATGAATGCAGACTAAAACATATATCACTTTTTTTCTTCTTTTTCCTCTTCCTCTCCCTCTTCTAATTTTCCTCCTCCTCATTTTTCTTTTTCTTCCACAAAATGACTAACATGAAAAATGTTTTAATAATTGCATAGGCAAAATATATATCAGATTTTTTCCATCTCAGAAAGGAGGAGTTATGGGAACAGGCAGAGAGAATGAGAATGGGGGAGAGAATTTAGAACTCAATTTTTTTAAATGGATGTTAAAATTATTTTATATATAATTGAGGAAATAGAATATACATATTAAAACTAAAATAAAATATTTCTTCAGGACACATTTTGAGGAAGCAACAACTTCATTTTTATAATTCTTTCATTTTTACATTATTTTGATTTCATTTGAAAATTATCAGTTTCCAAGAAGGCCTATGTGGTAGTTGTTTAGTTGTTGAGATGCATTCAACTCTTTATGACCTCAGAGACCACAGCCCATCAATACTGTCAATGAGGCTTTTTAACTAAAGGTAATAAAGTGGTTTTCCTTCTTTAATGGTTTTAGACAAACAGAGGTTAACTGACAGCTAATAACTTTGTGTGGCTGGATTTGAACTCAAGTCTTCCTAACTCGAGGTTCAATGCTTTATTCAATGTCACTTTAGCACAGTAGGCATTATTTCTAGGTTATAGATGGTAAAATATTATCCTCAAATTGATTTTAATGGCAAATGGCAAATGTATCTCTATGTTATTACTACTTTTATAAATGTGAATCCTGTTTCATGATAATTTCAGAAAAATTGTATTTATATATGCACATATGTGTGTGCATTTATTTGTATGCAAGCATACATATGCATTTTTGTATATGTGTACATATATGTATACACATATGTTTACTCTAAATGTGTTTAGCCTTTTTAAGGGTCATATTACATTGACTAGTAAGTTTTTTAGTCTTCTCAGAAAAATGTTTTTAAATTCATAAAATATTAAAATTGGATCACAAAGAAGGAAATATTTATAATGAATATGTAGTTATCAGAATTTAAAACAAATCAAAATTGAAATCCACAGACTCTAATTTAGGAATCTTCACACTAGAAGATTTTTTTTTTAATTTTTATCCTGGGACTCCATTCTAGGAGCATAGGGCCACAACCAGTAGGCAATGGGTCACATAATCGCTCAGGGTCACCCAGCTGGGAAGTGTCTGAGCCCGGACTTGAACCTAGGACCTTTAGCCTCTAGGCCTGGCTCTCAATCCACTGAGCTAGCCCAGCTGCCCCTACTTTAGGTTGCAGTTTCTTTAGCAGATGTAGTTTTTTTTTTTTTTAAACCCTTAACTTCTGTGTATTGACTTATAGGTGGAAGATTGGCAAGGGTAGGAGCAGATGTAGTTTTTACAGGGTGGGGTTGCTAGCCCCATGCCCAACCCTCCTCCTTTTTCATCAGGGCTAGGGACCGTCCTTGGCCCAGGAGTGGTAAGGGTGGGCAATAGGGGTCAAGTGACTTGCCCAAGGTCACACAGCTGGAAGTGTCCAAGGCCGGACTTGAACCTAGGACCTCCAGTCTCTAGGCCTGGCTCTCAATCCACTGAGCCACCCAGCTGCCCCACACTAGAAGATGGTAAACCTTAATCGCTTATTTAATTATCTCAAGAATATTGAATTTATTTAGAGTTCAAAGTGTAAATTTATTCTGCGCCCACTGTATACAAAACACTAGGAGACTGTTAGATAAGGAAAGAGCTTACGGAAGAATTAGTTATTTAATTTGAGCTTTAAGGGATAGGAAACAATTTATTACATGAAGGTCTACAAAACATAAACTGTTTAAATCAGACTTCCAATTTTGTCTTTGTTTGACTCTTCCCTTAAACAATGTCCTATGCATAGTAGGCTCTTGATAAATATTCATTATATTGCTTTTATTTTCATTGCCTGTGATTGTATATGGGAATTGTGGATACATGATGGGGACAGGATTCAAATTCAAATTCAAGTTTCTCTGATGCCCAAATCCAAGACATAATGACTACTCTGTTTCTCCTTCAAACTTTACTTAACATTGTTCCACACTTCTTGAATGTACATATTGCATAATAATTTGTGTGATAGTTAGCTGTATCTGTTTCTTACTAAAATGTGATCAAGTTTATGGAATATTTTTTCAAACAAAATCCCTTCAGAGGATAGTAGAAGTTAAAGTATAATTCCCATTTTTCAGATGATGAAATTGAGCCTTGGAGGCAGTGTGGGATTCAGAGAGAAGAGTTCTGATTCTTGAGTCAAAGATTCTGAGTTCAAATACCACCTATGATGTTTATTACCAATGTGACCTTGGACCACTAACTTCAAATCTTTGGACCTCTGACTAGATGGATTCTAATATTATTTCCAGATAGATATAAATATACTGGTAAGGAAGCTTAATGATGCCATCTTGCCTATATATGTTTTATTTTTTTTATTTCCCTAGCATATAGCATACATATCTATACATTCTAGCTAGCTATTTACTAAAAATTTATTAAAGGAATGAAAATTGCTGCACTTGTCTGAACATAACTACGCAATCAGTATTTTTCATCCAAAAAAGTCATTTCATGATGAACCATCACAGAAGTGAATTGTCTATACCACGTAATAGATTGATTCAGTGTTTCCATATTGCCTGGGTGGAGTCCAGACTGAATTGGTCGAGTCTGGACCAGATTAATGGTCATATAATGGTCATATAGTCATCCCACTGCATCTGGAGTCCAGAAGCCTAACAACCTTCCCTTTCTCATTCTGCAGTTAGCTTTATTCATTGAAATTGTCCAGGATCTGACTGAGCTTTGAACAGCAGCCTGTGAAATGGAACAGTTCTATCTGGGCCTGTTGAAACCAGTCAAAAGACTCAGTTAACCTCTTTATACACATTATTTTAAATAAAGAACATGCTTTTGAATAACTCCCATATTTAAGTTATGAAAAGCGTATTGTATTATGGCAAAAGAATCATCAAATTGGAAGGGACTTTAGAAGGCATCTAGTCTAATCTCCTACGTGATGTTTTTATTTTAAATATTATCCCAAATGTTCATGCAAGTTTCTATTTGAGGACCCACTGACAGTGAATAGACAGCATTACTAATGGCCTGCTTCTTCTTTATAGGTTTTCAGAATTTTAGGCCAAGAAGATAATTTAGAGCTTCTTTTTTCATGAAGGAAACTGAATGACCTTGAGTTTCTTGACCAGGCTCTTGGGAATTTGGACTCTTATTTGGCCATTTTGTATAAGGCAGGGATCAGTAAAGTATGGCTCTCGAGCCATATCTGGCTTTTTTGAGGGCCAGATATGGCTCTTTCTGCAGGAGCCATAAAGTCAATTTTTTTCAGACGCTGTTACAGGAGCGGCACGGTGAGCACTGTACGGCTCTCACGAAATTACATTTTAAAAATGTGGAGTTTATGGCTCTCATGGCCAAAAAGGTTGCTGACCCCTGGTATAAGGTCTGTTTCAATAATACTATCATTCAACAAGATCATCAATACCACAATTATTGCTTTATTGTGGTGGGAGGGGAGATAGTTGCCCATTAAAAATGAATTTCCCTATCATCTAACAAATGTCTCATCATTTTTTGTAGCAAGATATTATGAGAAACTGTTAAGTGGCTCACCAAAATAAGTGTATATCTATTTCTATAACATTCCTAGGACTGGGTATGACTTGCTCTGAGTGAGGAAATACTAGATTCCAATGTGTGGCTTTTAAATATTTCATTTAATAAATGTCTAGAAGCACAATGTTTTCAATTCATTTACTTCATGAGTTTTTTTTTTCCTAGTATAAGCAATATGTGTCTTCTTTTACAGCAGTGATTCCCAAAGTGGGCACCACTACCCCTTGGTGGGTGTTGCAGCAATCCAGGTGGGCGGTGATGGCCACAGGTGCATTTATCTTTCCTATTAATTGCTATTAAAATTTAAAAAAAATTAATTTCCAGGGGGCTAAGTAATATTTTTTCTGGAAAAGGGGCGGTAGGCCAAAAAAGTTAGGGAACCACTGTTTTACAGCATGATACACATATAAGTACATATTTAATGATAGCACATGTATCACCTATATTATATTATCTGGGAGAGGAGAGAGTCAGGAGAGAGAAAACATGGATCACAAGATGCCAGAAAGCAATAATTAATGTAATCTGGAATAATACAATAAAAATAATTAATTCTAGATATTTGTGGTGATCAATATTGTTTAACAATAAAATTTAATGGGAAGTTAAGGATCTGAAAATGTGACTTCCCTATCCAAAAATCATCATTGGCTCCATATTCCTTCCATGAAAAAAATACAACCTTCTCTGCTCCCAGATTTACTTCATATTATTACATCTGCTTCATGTATAGTTAGAATGTTGTACCTGAGGACTATGTTCTCCAAAATTCCTTCATCTCCCAGCATCCCTTTCCTCTTTCGTCCCCAAGTTGTGTGCTTATGTTGTTTGTATATAGTTGTGGATAACTCCACCTGCTCTCTCTCTTCTCCCACGTGTGAGGTCAGGGAAGTGGCTTTTTTCTTTGCTGAGGTTTGCTGTTTTTCCTTTTGCTTCAAGTTATTATAAATAAACTTTGTAAAATTCTAATACTTGGAGCATTTGGATATTAGTTTTGCTTCTTACATTCAAAAACTTCACAATGAAGTCCGGTTGGCCCTCTAGCTATTCACTAAACTGTATATTTGAGATTCTATTTCCTATCGCCTACATGCCTGGGAAGTACTCTTTTCTCATCTCTTGATATAAGTTAAGAATATATTATGAGTATCTTTCTTCTGATTCTACTTTTAGAAACAGATAGGAATAGTTTGTAAATACTTTATCAAAAGCTTTTTTATATCAAATTATTTGTCTCACAATTAAATCAATGACAAAATATAACCTGACTTTCTGAGAAGAAAAGCAAATTCAAATAACTAAAATGTAAATTAATAGAATATTGTTATGTTATATGGTTTTGTTATAGTTCTGTTTAAAAATGTCTTCATTATTTTAAAAATTGAGTTGCCATGAATATTACTGAGCAGAAAATATTGCCTTAAATTTGTAATTTGTACTGTTAGTGTTATACTATTTTAAAAGTATGCATATGTTCTGAAAAATAACAGCAGAACATTCCTGCTAGACCACAATGTAATTTAATTCAGTCTGACAAACATTTATTAGACCCACACTATGTAATGATAAGAACAAGGACTAGAGATAAATGAATATGAATTTTAAATTGATTTTTTTTACCAAAACTCAATTATTTTGCATGGCCCAGGTACAAAATCTCAATAAATATAACACATTTTGTTTATATTCTGTTTACAAATGGTTCTGAGATTTAACAATTTCTCATCAACTGCCTCACTGACACTCCACCCCCTTTTCCCAGCATAAACAGAAGTAAAATAAATGTAATAATTGAAGAACATGAGCTCATTCTTTTCAAATGTAAGTAAGCCTGGAATGAATTTAGCTGAATCTAAACTGTGAATGGAATGTGAAATATTTCATGACAATTCAAGAGAATAAAATGTTTGTTTCAGTTGGGCTTCTTGCTGCCACTGACCTAAGCATTTTGACACCTCCAAAATCATTGCACTAGAAAGGAAAAATAATTTTTCCTCCTGGAGAGTAAAAGTTAGACTAAGGCAAAATCAAAAGGCCATAACTTTGAAAGGCCTGACAACATATTTAAATAGAGTGAAGTATGAGTTAAAAAGAACTTAACTATGTAGAACCTCATTGAGCAAGAATTTTTTTCCTGTATCAAATATTTAAATGAAAGAGCAAAATCTAAGAAAATTAGATAAAATTTTGGCTTAGTGTAAAAATCACCTTTTATAGTTAAAAATATTTCTGCTTTCTCACAAATAGCTAATGCCTCTATGGACACAGAATGTAATCTTTCTGCCTCATAGTAGTAGTGGTTGAGACAAAAAGAAGCAACTTCCCCAAACCAAACACCAACACCAACAATATCAACATTGGCAATATCAATACCATTGCTGACAGAGGCAAGAGCATTAGAAAAGTATCACTACCAACCAAACCATGGAGATAAATCTTTCTTAATTAAGCTAGTCTCGATGTTAATCAAGAGACAAAAATCAATTACTAAGATCAAATGAGAACTCAAGAGCTTTTGAAAACACAGTTATTCTACAAGGCCAGTCTGTTTGTTAGAATATTATTGGTAATATTATTATAGTTATTAATATTTCTATAAGCATGTCTATATTTTATATAAACAAATGTATATTATTCATGAGATTAAATACATAACACTGGATTAAATTCATAGCAATGGATCATGAGATCACAAGAGTCTTCCACTCAAATACTCTGCTATCTATTTGACAGAAACAACACAGCATCAGCATTATTTCTCATTCTTCTCATAACAACTTCCATTTCTTTTTAAATAGAACCCTTAAACAAAATACATCTAAAGAGATAAAAACTTTGGGAAGGAAAGAGAAAGATTCAGTGAAGTTTGGTGTGCTCTCTCTATTACATAGAAGTTCACTCTACACAGTAATAAAGAACAGTGAACTAATTTGTGTTGGAAGGATATTCAAGAGAAATGTAATTAATCAAGGCAAATATAATGAGAATTCAAGCCTCAAATTATCTGTGGTAGATATTTGGAGTTAACAAGAAATCCCTGACCAACTTCAAGATAATTGCTTTAATTCCTCACTTCCTTTTGTTAACACAGACCTCCTAGGTTTAATCTCATGACTCTTGCTTAGTATTTAAACATATAATGTAAAAAACAGAGCTAACCTCCTAGAGATGTTGTGAAATTCCAATGGGAGAAATCTTTCAGCAATGTTTGACATAATTCATTAAAAGCACCTGCATTGTAAAAAATTGCCCATGATTCTGAAATAATTAAATGAGTTATGTGACAGTGGTGATGCATCTTTCAGAACTTAAGAAGCTAGAGGTAATCCTCTAAAGTAAAAGAATATGAAATGATGAAAATCTCACATGTCATATGAAAACCCAAAACATTAATGTCCTATTCTTAACGTAAAACAAAAAAAAATGTTTCATTGTATATACACTGTATAATGCTTACATACACAGACTCAGCAATATTACTTGAGATCATTCTTCCATATTTCTGTCATTATAGGTAGAGGATCTCTAACAATGATAATCTATTCTATTATTTTAGAAAGCAAATGAGCTGCAGAGAGATAAAACGAGTTGAATAAAGATACACAAGTTAATAACTTTAATAACAGCATCCCCCCATCAACTTATGGAAGATTTTCTCACCTATAGACTTATGACATAGAAGAGTATATTTCTATGGAGCATACATTGATTGAGAAGAACACCTTTAGGGAAAATGGTAATTCATGCTCCAAAATTCTAAATCCCTATTGTTATTTTTGTGATTTTTTTCTCTTGTGATGTTGAAATTCTAGGGAATCATAAGATCATAGATTTCATGTTGAAATGAATCTCAGAAGTCATTTGATTTAAAATTGTTCTTTATTACTGATTAGATTAATGGAAGCCAAGAAAATGAATATTGAAAATTGTACTGACATGTAATGTGCAACAAAATATTAAAAAATAAAATGGAAACCACAAAAATCCCATTCTTTTCTTGGGGTCCCAAAGGTGAGAGTTAAGTATAGAAAAGTTAGAGTTAAAAAAGAAACTGTCAGTCAGGATTCAAGTAGGATAATCTATTGCTTTTTCTATCACATCATAGGGAATAAATGTTACTCTCTCCAGTCCATTCTCTTTTAATAGTTTTCTCCATAAATGACTCTAAATAATCCCTTATTGCTAAATAAATACTTTTATTTTACCATCTCTAGAGATTATCATATTCCTCATAGGTATTGGAGGACCAGTGCTTCTTCACAATGGACCATCTTCCTTCTACCTGTTGGAAGAATGCTAAGAGGATATCACAGGAAAACAAAAAACAGGAGGTCATGTAACATTGTAATTGTAATTGTAATTGAAAATTGTAAAGGTCATGTAACATTGTAAGTATGATTTGTCTTGCTCATATGTAACAAAAATACCTGATGGATTTTCATTCTATTTAAGCTCAGAACTACAGATATCAAGCAATTCACCAGCCTGTGATATCAGGGATTATAGTTGTTCAATAACTGAGGCTTGAAGGAACATTTGGATTCTCTGAAGTGGCAGTGAAAAGATAATCTATTCCAGACATTGGGTATAAACAGTGAAAAGACACAGTGATGAGGGATGGAGTCTACATAAAAAGGATAAATTGACCTCATCAGAGTATAGGAGAGGAGAAATATATAATGGAGCAAGAAAGATAATCTACATGTATTATTCATTTAAATACTTACTTTGAGCCAGGCACTGTGCTACATCCTGGGTTTTTATGAGGATCAAGTGAGATCATACTTATAAAGCATTTAGCAAAGCATTTGACAAATAGTCAGTACTCCATAAATACTATTGTTGTTGTTGTAATTGGGATGGGAAACAATTTGAATCTTGAAGGAAACCATCTTATCTAAGTAGCTAAGGATAGTGGACAGAACATTATAGGCATGGAGATAGAATGTCTTGTGTGAGGAACAAGCAATAGGCTAGAATAGCTTGATCATACGGTCAGAGGAAGTGAATAAGTAACAAGAAGATGGGGAAGGGAGGAAGGGACTAGGTTATGGAATTTTTTTAGGTTACAGGCTTACATATTATATCCTGAAGGTGATAGGGAGTCCCTGTACCCCACTGAAGAACTTTTCCTTTCATTGAGGAAAAAAGACAGAGTTATATTTGAAAAAAAAAAAACAACAAAAAGCACTACCTTGGCATTTGAGGGTAGGATGAATAAGAGAAGGGAGGACTTGAATGTGGGAGATAACTTATCAGAAAGAGACAATATGTAAGTAAATAAGCATACACATAGCAGATTAAAGGGAAAGTCCAAGGAGATGGGAGAGTAGGGAGGACTGAAAAGTTCCCTCCTGTATAAGGTCATCTTTGAGCTAATCTCCAAAGATATGATATGTTATACAAAATACAAATTAAAAGAGAACATTCCAGGGATGGGAGATAGCCAGTTAAAGGCATGGGGAAAATGAACCATTTGTGTAAGAAAACAGGCTAGCACTTTGGCTACTGTAAATGATTTATCAAAGTCATGAGACTTGAGAAGTCTAGAATTACAGGCAGGGGATGAACACCAGAGATAGGATTGTAGGGTATATGAGTCCAGCAAAGATTTATAAGGTCAAAATAACAAGCTTTGCCAATAGATTGGACATTTGGAAAGGGTAAGAGCAAAAAGCTGAGGATGACACTGGTGTAGTAGCCCTGAGTGAATGGGAAAGTAGTGGTACCTTAGACAACATAAAGAATTTTGAAAAGTAATGGAGCTGGGTAGGTAAAAAGAAGGGAATTATAATTTGGACATGTTAAGCTTGAGAGAACTACAGGGCATCTAATGCAAGAGGTCCAAAGTAGGTTTGGGAAAGATTGTCAAGAGCTTTAACAGCTAAACAAGAATTTATATTTGATTCTGGAAGTATTAGGAAAACATTTGAAATTATTGACTAGAGTAGTGACAATCAAATAAGTAGAGAGTGAATGATATTTAAAATTTAGTATAATAATATGCATGAGACAATCATTAGATGGAAGTCAAGCTTGATAAACCTGAAGGACCAGTAATAATCCTAGAAAAGAGATAAGATACACCTCTCTGCTCTTGCCACAGAGGATACGAAATATTAGAGGAGAAATGTTATCTTATTTGAACTTTGCCAAATTCTTTACTTGATTATATTTTTTTGTCCCAAGAGAGAACTATTTTTTATGAGTGAATGTGTAGGTATATTTCTAGAAATTAAAGTAATATGACAAAGTGATCATCAAGAACATTTTGAAAAAAAAATCTCTTAAAAAGATATTCCCTCTGACATTTAAATTGTCTCCCAGTGCTTAGAATTTAGCAAATCGAAGGAAATTTCTAACCTTCATAAGAAGGAGCCTCTAGCATTAGGCCCTGATGATGCAACTGAAAAATATAGAGCTTCTGAAATTATTACCTGATATCACCTCACCCCACCTAATCACTGTCCTTTTTTTCCAGTTGTTCAGAGGGTCTGTTACTTTTGGCTTCTCTGAGGTTCTATGGAGATTTCAGGGGCAGCCTCAGACAGAAATAAGTTTGTAATTCTTTTCCATTTTGCTCTTTTATTTATGTCTGTGTGACTCATGTTTTAAGGGTTAGTATTAAGGATCAACTTGTAAAATCAACATTGAGAGATTTGTAAATATGTACTGAACTAGGTAATAAAAATAAAATATTTTCTTTGCTAGGTTCCATTAAATTTCCCTCTTTTTCTCTCTATCTCTCTATCTCTGGCCTATCAAACTTCAGCATTTCCTGTCCTTTTTTTGTTTGTTTGTTTTTGATGAGTTAAGTCTGCTTTGTTCAGAATCCTAAGTTAGTATGTTGAGTTTGACTAAGAGTTATGAGAAATATCTATTGCTGATTTTTTTAACCCTTGTACTTCAGTGTATTGTCTCATAGGTGGAAGATTGGTAAGGGTGGGCAATGGGGGTCAAGTGACTTGCCCAGGGTCACACAGCTGGGAAGTGGCTGAGGCCAGGTTTGAACCTAGGACCTCCTGTCTCTAGGCCTGACTCTCACTCCACTCAGCTACCCAGCTGCCCCCCTCTATTGCTGATTTTTGAATATAGATTTTTTTCTCACACATGGACCTCATTGGTAGATTTGTCTAAGGGTCCATCCACTTCCACTTCAGTTATTAAGTACATTGATGTGATGAAATGAGGCTCAAGTTTATATATGGGTTGTATAATATTTATCATTCATTTATTTGGTTTAATATAAAAATGTCTGTGATACTACTTTCATTTTGATTTATTGTTAAGCAAATTATTCTTTTATAAATTTAAATGTCTTTATTGTGAATGATTAATTATATATGTATATATGCACATATATATGTATATATGTATATATATATATATATATAAATGCATCTCTATCTATATAAACATACTGGTTGTGATTCTAGAGCTAGTTTGGTGTGCAGGGCAGATCTATTTCCCTTCAGTAGGGTTATATCCTCAAGACATAGTGAGACTTTGAGAGTATGTGGTGAAGTTCCTCCTCTGGAAACCAAGCTTGCTAGTATGAAATTAGGTTAGAGTGAAATTACCTTTAGTAATAAATATTCATATTGTTCTGGGTAACAGGTTTAGGACTATAAATAGTAGGAGAGGCCATATTTCCCATTTGCTACACTTGCTTCTGAAAATATATTGCCTCCTTACCTAGTGGTCCTGCCTTTTCTTCATTTTCAGAGAATTTTCTAAAAGTAGCAACCCTCAAAAATTGAATAGGAAATCTCCATAGTCTCATCAATAAGATCGAGAATTAACTTTCCTTCCACTTTCTGTAATTAACTGGGCAAAAGTGATGACAGAGTTAGCAGCCATTGGATGCAGTTGTTTCCCAGCTACCTTGGCATGGAGTAGGTTAGAGGAGGGTAAGAAACTCTCTGTTTCCTCTCTTACCTCCATTTAATTCTCTTCGAACTGCTATCAAATCAATATTTTATGCAAAAGTCTGACTAGTTAACTTCAGCAAAAGTCTGATTAGGTAACTTCATCCCTCCAACATTTTTAATGGTTCTCCATTTATTTCACTAAATCAATAATCTTAATTTCTTTATTCTACTAATCAAGGACCTTTACACTATGACTATAGCCTATAGCCTCTCATTTACTACCCTTCATATACTCAATAATCCCACTAAATTAGAGTAATTATTTGTCTTTCCCTAGTGACAGCTACGCTGTACAGTAAACAGAGCACTGGACACGGAATCAGGAAGATTTGAGATCAAATCTGACCTCAGACATTTGTTACTTATGTGAATTTGGTCAAGTCACTTAATCTTTCTCTAGCTGAGTTTCTCCTACTATAAAAAAAGGATATAATAATACCATTTACCACCCTGAGAGGATCAAATTAGTCAAGCTCAGTAAGCACTTAGTACAATGCTTAGATACACTTAATAAATGTTTATTTTCTTTCTTGTCTTTGTATTTGCTCATGTTTTACCTAACATTTGTGCCCACAGATATGTTCTGATACTTTTTTATTTTTCTGACTACTGAATTCTCAGGTAACTTTACATAAAAGCTTCCTTAGTGTTTTCTAGTTTTATCTGGTACTCAAAATATAGGCAATATCATTGGCTCCAGGAGCAGGGAGGGAGGAGGGGAAGGAAAGAACATGAATCATGTAACCATGGAAAAATACTACAAATTAATTAATTAAATAAATCTAAATGTCAAAAAAAAAGAAAAAGAAAAAATATAGGCAATAACTTTAGTAAAGTTGTAACTTACAAAATCAATCCACATAAGTCATCAATATTTCTTCATATTATCAACAAAGTTCATCAGTAAGTGTTAAAAGAGAAATTCCACTTAAAATCACTCAAGACAATATAAAATACCTGGGAAACTATTTAGCAAGGGAAACGTTGGAATTATATGAACACAATTTCAAAGCACTCTTCATACAAATAGTCAGATCTAAACAATTAGAAAATATTAATTTCTTATGGGTAGACTGAGCTAATATAATAAAAATGACAATTCAGCATAAATTTATTTATTCAGTGCCATACCAATCAAACTATAATTATTTTATAGAACTAGAAAAAATAATAGCAAAAATTATCTGGAAGAACAAAAGGTCAAGAATATCAGGGAACTAATAAAAAGTGTGAAAAAAGGAGTCCAGGCAATATCATATCCCAAGTTGTACTATAAAGCAGAAATCATAAAAACAATTTGGTACTAGCTAAGGAAAAGGATGGTAGGTCAATTGAGCAGATTAGATGCACAATATGTAGGAGTAAATGACCTTTGCAACTTAGTGTTTGATAAACCCAAAGATCCCAGCTTTTGGAGTAAGAACTCACTCTCCAACAAAAACTGCTGGAAAAACTGGAAAGCAATATGACAGAAACTAGGTATAGATAAATATCTCACACCCTATATCAAGATAAGGTCAGAATGGATATATGATTTAGATATAAAGAGCGATATCATAACTAAATTAAGGGAATACAGAATAGTTTATCTGGCTGATCTTTGGAGAACTGAAGAATTTATCACAAAAGAAAAGATAAAGAATTATAAGATATAAAATGAATAAATTTGGTTATACTAAATCAACAAGGCTTTTGTACAAACAAGTCTAAATTAACCAAGAAGGTTAGAAGGGAAACAACAAACTGGGAAAACTTTTTTAGCAAATATCTCTAATAAAGGTCTAATTTCTCAAATTTATAAAGAACTAACTTAAATTTGTATGAATACAAGCCATTCCCCAACTGACAATAGTCAAAGGTTATGAAAAGCAATTTTCAGATGCAAAAATCAAAGCCATCAATGATAATGTGAAAAAATGTTCTAAATCACGCTTGATTAGAGAAATGCAAATTAAAACAATGATGATGTACCATCACACACCTATCATATGGGGCAATATGGCAGTAAAGGAAAGTGGTAAATGTTGGAGACGTGGTAATATTGGGACACTAATGCTTTTTTGTTGGAGTCATGAACTAATCCAATCATTCTGGAGGGCAATTTGAAACTATATACCCTAAGAGCTATAAAACTCTGATACCATTTGATTTGATAATACCACTACTGTCTGTATCCCAAAGATATAATAAAAAAGGAGAAAGGATTTACTTGTACATAAATATCAAAAACAGGTCTTTTTGTAGTGGCAAAGAATTGGAAATTGAGGGGATGTCCATTAATTAGGGAATGACCGAACAAATTGTGGTACATGTTGGTAATGGAATACTATTGTGCTATAAGAAATGATAAACAAGATGATTTCAGAAAAAGCTGGAAAGAGCTATGGAAAGTGATGCAGAGTGAAATAAGCAGAATTGAGAGAACATTGTACACAATAACAGCAACACTGGAGGATGATTATCTGTAAAAACTTGGCTACTCTCAGCAATGCAATGATCTGGGACAATCTTGAAAGACTTACGATGGGGAATGCTATCTACCTCCAGAGAAAGAACTGTTGGAGTCATCTTGATGTTTTGGTTATGTATGCCTTTGCTCTTACAACAAAAATCAATATGGAAGTGTGTTTTGCAAGATAATAAAAATTAAAAAAAGAAAATATAGTCATTTGATTTTCCTAAAATTGAAATATGTTCTATGGGGTTTCTTGGGTAGAGGAAATATAACTTTTTCAAATCCCTAATGCCTTTGCTCTACAAATTCCCTTTTCCCACTTGGAATATTTTGGCCATTTGAAACAATAACTGGAGGATATTCTTTTGCTCTAAATCATCCTTTGAAATAGTTGTTGTTCATCCACTTGGAAGTGTGATTATAAAAGATATGATTAAAATATAAAATAAGTGAATAAATAAGATTCTATGCCTGTGTTCCAAGGCTAATTATAGCACCCTGACTCAAGACTGGGAAATATTTATCACAGCAATGCAAAGACAATTTCCACCTTTATGTGTTCATTGAACATTTTAATTTTCATTCTGAAAACAGCGTACCACACACTGCTTAGCCTTTATTGGACAGAGATTCTATTTGTCACAGTTGAGCAGACTATGTTCATGCATTATTATAATTCATCTAAGGATCTCTGGACCCTAAGCACTCATGAGAATATGAGAAATATATATACTATCACTACATGAAAGGCAGAACATTAGCATGGCTTTTTTATTTACCTTAAAATAATTTAAAAGTACACTGACAACATCTCAAGATATATCTTTGGATTAAGATCAAAGGAACTAGAAATAAGAAATGGAAAATTCTTGTTTGAACAGTTAATTCAGTGTAGTATTTTGCACTTGTCAAAGGCAGTAAATTTCTCACCTTTGATGACTTTGAACCTAAGTTTAAGAGTTCGTTGTTTTAGATGCTTAAAAAAACAAGATTTTCTCAGATGAGAAAAAAATTATTCTATCAAAATATATTCATGCATTTGTTTGTATAAAAACATTTTGTTCAAAATATCTTAATTCTTTCAAATGACTCCCATTGTATTTATATAAAACTGTTTAATAGAAGGAATATGCTTCTTTCTAGAGTCTGTCAATGTGAAATCTGGACATCTCAATTTTACCCCTGCCCTTTGAGAAACCCCACTACTGGCGCACCTGTTTTGGGTTGAACTATAGACCTTAAACTGTTTGGGGACCCTAGTGTTGGTGGCTTCTGTGGACATAGTCAAAATGTTGAGTGCCTTTATTTGTTTTATATGCTTCTCCCATTGTGTTAAAGTCCTCTCAGGAAGCCCAGCTCTTCGTTTGACCCTTTCCTTTGTAATTGTTATAGTTGATCTCTCCCTGATACCTTTGAGGCTGGATGCCAACCTCTTTACAGCCTGCTTTCTGTTTGTCTATGCATGCTTACCCTACTGAGTTCTCCTGAGAGTGTAAAAGATCCCCAAGTTCTGCCCCTCTTCAGAGGTGGCATCTAGCACACTGCTTTCTCCCAGGGATACATCCCCAGATTCCCCAGGGTATAGGCCCTGTGTAGATCTTGGCGCTGGGCTTTGTGTGGCCCCCCAATATTGGACCTATCCCTATCCTGATTAAAGAATTGTTTTTTCTGAATATTAAATAATTCTGTGGTTTTTCTAAGTTAACTATACCTTCTTCTTGGCTAATTAGGATCCATATATTACTTTATGCCAATGTTTTATATTCTTTGTGGAAAATATCCCAAATCCTGATATAACTTTTCCTTTTTCCCACTTTCTTTTTAGTCAGTATAATATAAACCTGTTTCTTTGGAATGCAATACATAGAAAAATACAAAAAAATGCTATCTTTACCCTCAAAGACCATATACTATAATAGGGAGCAAGGGACATGCATATTTATTTCAATACATTGTAACAAAGGTACTCGAGACATAAAACGTGCATTGGGATTCTAGTACTAAAAACATCTAAACAACATCTCCCTTATTCCATATTCCTTTCTCTTATATGTTCTATTTCTAAGGAAGAGGTAAACCATTTTGCAAATTATTATTCCAATTTTTATACCATTAATTCCATATGTGAACTTAAGGAAGTTACTTAACTCTCCTGAATCTCAGCTTCCTGGGTTCTAAAGTTGGAAGCTTGGATTGAATTGGCCCAGAGATGTGTTATCACTCTAATTCCATAATATCATGACTTTTTAACAAATGGTCACACAGCAATTCTCTGTATCTTTTAATCTTCCATCTCTCTTTATCTTCTTAGTCCCTCTATCTACAAATATGATCTTTCTCCATCCAAGAAACAAATAAAAATGACGTTTAACTCAACCATCTCCTCACCTATTATTTTGTATCTCACTTCCTTTTTGTAGCTGAATGACTTAGAAAAAGCTACCTATTCTCCTTGTCTCCATCTTTTCCTCCTACTCACATAGTCCTTTTATTTTGTGTAATTAGGATTTGCTCCCCAAAACTCTCTTTCACAGCTTCCTAGCTTCATTCTCACTTTAGATCCTTACATTGTGGAGATAAAGTTGTGAGTGCAGCTCCACCCTCTCTCTTTTTTCCCCTTTATTGAGGCTGGGTAAGCTGACTTTATGCCAGGTAGGAGAATCTTCAAAAATGATGTTTACGATTTTTTAAGTCAAATTTTTATTTAATTAATTAATTTAGACCATTTTCCTATAGTTACAGGGTTCATGTTCTATCCCTCCCCAAACCCCACTCCCTCCCAAAGCTGACGTACAATTCTATTGGGTTTTACATGTGTCATTGATCAAGACCTATTTCCATATTATTGATATTTACACAAGGGTGATCCTTTAGTGTCTATATTCCCATCAACCCATGTGATCAAGCAGTTGTTTTTCTTCTGTGTTTCTACTTCCACAGTTCTTCTTCTGAATGTAGATAGTGTTCTTTCTCATGAATCCCTGAGAGTTGTCCTGGATCATCCGTCTCTGTGTATAATGTTCTCCTAATTTTGTTCCTTTCACTCTACATCAATTCCTGGAGGTTTTTCCAGTTCAAATGGAATTCCTCCAGTTCATTATTCCTTTGAGCACAATAGTATTCCATCACCAGCAGATACCACAAGTTGTTCAACGATGCCCCAATTGACAGACATACCCTCATTTTCCAGGTTTTTACCACCACAAAGAGTGCAACTATAAATATTTTTGTACAAGTCTTTTTCCTGATGATCTCTTTGGGATAAAAGCCCAGCAGTGGTATGACTGGATCAAAGGGCAGATAGTCTTTTAGTGCCCTTTGAGCATAGTTTCAAATTGCCATCCAGAATGGTTGGATCAATTCACAACTCCACCAGACACCATTAATGTCCCAATTTTGCCACATCCCCTCCAACATTCATTACTCTCCACTGCTATCATTTTAGCCAATCTGCTAGGTGTAAGGTGATACCTCAGAGTTGTTTTGATTTGCATTTCTCTATTAGAGATTGTAATGAGAGTTTAATGCTAATTCTGTAATGTAGGTTGGTAAAGCTGTAAGCAGTCAGGAAACTAATGTGGCTTAATCACAAGCTGTTTACTGATGGTACTGGATGTAGGTATGACAAGTACCCAGTGCCTAAGCCAGCCAAGGGATAGATGTAATTCCCTTGGCAAGGACTAAACCCCTTTAAGAAGATTTCTCTTCAGCCTCTGACATGATTGAGGGAATAACTCCTATTGGTTGACAAAGAGATTAGACAGGAAGATATGTATGATGCTTCCTGTGTAACAGTAATGGAGTTACTTTGTCTCCCTCTAGAATCTTGAACAGCAGTCTACTTAGATCTAAGTTGAAGGTATGAGACACTAGTTCACAAATTAAACTAAGGATTTGTTTGAATAAGTTGTTTAGGGTAAAGGGATTGGAGAGTGGGTTAGGAAACCTATGAATCTAGTCTAGTACTGCTTTCTGGATCTAAGTTCAGGATGTTGATGAACTTCTAGCTATAGTTTTCAGCTGTCCGAAGGGACCAGCCCTGGGACAGAAATAAATGATCTCTTGATGGTATTATAAAGTAACCTCTTGCTAGGGAATAAATGGTATATGTAATGGATGTTCCTATTGGGTCAGCAAAGATATCCTAAACCTTCCTGGCCTAGGAAACTAAGATCCCACATTATACCTCCCTCAAACCACCCTGGATCCCACCTCAAGGGGTATAAGTGAAGGTGAGAAGAGAAGTAGGGAAAGATCAGAACCAAGATCTGGGTCTTCAGGGCTTTATTTACCCTGGGTACAACTGCCAGTTGGTACTTGCCCTGTGGCTCATGCCACAGTCAACATTCTAACCAGGACAACTGGCAGGTTGCCCCAAGAAAACATAGCAGTATTATTCCTATACTACAAGATTTAGAGCACTTTTTTATATGATTATTGATAGTTTTGATTCCTTTACCTGAAAATTGCCTATTCATGTACCTTGCTCATTTATCAATTGGGGAAAGGCTTGATTTTTTGTACAATTGATTTAGTTCCTTATAAATTTGAGTAATTAGACCTTTGTCAGAGGTTTTTGTTAAAAATGTTTTTTACCAATTTGTTGCTTCCTTTCTAATTTGGTTGCATTGGTGTTGTTTGTACAAAACCTTTTTAATTTAATGTAATCAAAATTATTTATTTTACATTTTGTAATTTTTTCTAACTCTTGCTTGGTCTTAAATAGGTTTTACTTTTGTTAAATAATTAGGTTGCAACTTCTATTTCTTTTAGTTTATTTTCTTTATACTTCAAGTGATTATTAATAAATTTATAAAATATAATTCCTGAATTTATTGGATATTAATTTAAATCTTACACTTTTTTCTTACATTTGACATTACTCAAATGAAATAATTTCTTTCAAATCTAAGGATATTTGTGTATAACAACACAAGTTAGAGAACAAGTAGTCTGGAGGTGGAATGATCTGTTGACAATCCTACAGATTCTTTCTCAGGAATAAGGCAATGGAAGTACATTTTGATGGAGACTGGCACTGAGCAGTGATGGGCAATAAGAGGAACAGAACCTTTTTACTCTGAAATCTTGCATTTCTTACCATTTAGGGCTAGTTAAACATCAACTGAAAATCTGTAGTTTCAGGATTAGTCAAGCATAAATTGCAGCCTCAATTATTAGTACTGGGTCAGTAATATACCATGCCTAATTTGTTTTATCAATTACTCATATTGTTCTATATTCATTTTAGTTCTGAACTAATAAATAATTAATTACCTATAGTTGTCCTCAAATGTACTGTATCCCCCTCCCACTTCCACCATTGAAGAAAACATTCCAGAAGGGAAGCAAGACCTCTTCACTTTGACAATTGATGACAAGGTGGACAATGTGGGGAACTCTAGACATGTTTACCAAGGACTCTGGCATTCCAGAAGTCTTCCAAACCTGCTTATACACCTTATTCCATATGACATGCTTGTAAAACCCCAAAATATACCTCTACCTGAATTTGGCCATGCTCATTTTCCGTTTCTCTAGAATGGGATACAAGCCAACAGAACCTAATAAATGTGCAAATCATGATCCACAGCAGGGCAGAGCTGCTACTCTACACATGGAGTTGCTACTCCACACTTGGGGCTGCTAATCCATTACTTATTGGCTATTCCATCAGCACCAAGGGCTACTCCATCACCCTGAAAGCTGCTTCTCCACCATCTCAGAAGCTAATCCATCAGCCCAGGGCTACGGAGCTGCTACTACAAACCTGGGACTGCCACTCAGTCATCCATTAGGCTACTCTATTAGCCCCCAAGCTAATCCATCAACTCCAAGGCAATCCAGTTATCCCCCTGGCTATTCCACCAGCTATTAAGCTATTATACTACTTTACCCTTCATCAAATGTTTTTATTTTTCTTTTGGATTGAACAGAGTTTGAGTCTCCTGTTTTTGGGGGAAGATTCTGCTACAAACTTGGGTGCATGTTTCTCCCACAACAATTTGGTTCTCTCACTTCAATACAATAAAAGGAATGGGCAAAAAGTGTTTAAAATTGCAATCATATGAGCAATGAAACCTCACTAAATTCCTATAAAAGAAATCTGTACTGTAAGGGAAAAATAAGGCACTGAAAAAAAATATTCCAGCTACTATGAGACAGAAAAACATTTATATTAATGCAAAATATTGAAGACTATGATTTTTCTTTCAAAAAAGCACCTGAGGAGATATTAAGTACTAACACATATGCCCACTTTATCATCTGTATAAACACTTTTTAAAAACAGTTGATCCATACCTGTCCTTGGTAAGAAAAGTGAGATTCTTATAAAAACTGAGACAGAGCAAAGAGAATAAAACAAAGGGAACAATTTATAAAAGAACAGCATTATCATGACAATCTGCTCCTCTCTCCATCTATCTCTTGTTTTCCCTTGCTCCTAGACTCCTCTCCTCCTCCTTGCTTTCCTCATCCTCCTCTTCCTCCTCCTTCTTTTTCCTCTTCCCCTTTGTATTCCTCCTGCTCCTTGTTCTCTCTTTTTCCCTCCTCCTACTCCTTTCCCTTCTTCTCCCTATGTTCTTTGCATTCTACCTCCTGCCTTTTCCTTCTTTCTACTTTTCCTCCCCCTGCATTTCCATTTTCTCTTTCATAATCTTCATAAATTCTTAATATGATGATATATATTTTAAAAGAAGACTTAAAAACTCTGATCAATATGATAACTAATTATCATTCAATTGTTCTGTTGAAAATAGTAAGATACTCACTACCTGATAGAGAAGTATTGGAATTAAGATTCAGAATGAGTCACATTTTTTTAGGGAAATGGATCATGTGAGATCATTTTGCTTGAATATTTATTTGTGATGTTTCTTTCTTTTTTATCTCCTTTCTCTCTATTTCCCCTTTATCCTCTCTTCCCTCCTTTCCTCCATTTCTTTCTGCCTTCCTTTCTTCTTTGCTTGTGTACCATTTAGCTACAGATCTATATACTTGGTTAGATATAAATACATCAACAAACTTGTCTGTTTCTTTCTTTGCTATGCCCTTTATTTTAAATAACAAAAAATAATAAGCAGAACAAATTATGTGATAATTTTGCTGCATTAAAATAAATGTAGTAAATCAGTTTATAATAAATAGACATGACAGGAAAGTTGATAGCATATGTAGACCAAGCTTTTTCATATTGTTGTCATCAGCAGGACAAGATGATGAAGTTGAAAGCACAATTTAAAAAAAGCAAGTAACCATGAAACCAATCTCAATGACCTTAAACAAAACAGTCAATAAATTATTAAGAGTGATACTTAGAGAACATTGAGGAAAGAGTAGAGTTGATATAAAATCTATCCTTCAGCATACATGGGACATTGATACTGACAAAGAAACTTGAACTTATTCTTGGCACAGAGTCATTTTTCACATGGAATCTTGTTTTAAAGTTTGGCACTGAGGAAGTCTGACATGAGGAAAGAATCATAGAAAACACTATTAGCACATGAATTAGATCTTCAGCACTACTAAAATCAATGTGATTTATTAACGATGCATTGTTAAATAAAGATTTGCAGTCTCAGATTATAGATCTAGAGGAGATAGTAAAGGAAAATATGTATGTTTCATATCAATAAGCTTTGGATAAGATAACTGTCTCACATTAAATTTTAAATAGGTAATCAAAGCCAGGAATGTGAGAGAAGCACGTTATCTCAGTGTTGGAAAGCATCTTAGAGGACATCCAGTAGAACTTGCACCTGATTGAGAACCATTTCACTTTTTTCCAAAAAGTGATCATACAACCTTCTAAGGAAGATTTTAATTAATGAAGAACCCTCCTGGGTGATACATTTCACTTTTATCCAGTTTAATTATTAAAGAAGTTGTTTCTTTCACTAAGTTAATGTCAGTTTCTTTTTAAAATTTCTACCAATTACTCTTAGTCATGTCCTCTGGGTTGAAGCCAAACAAGCCTAATCTCTCATCTTAATGAAAATGTTCCAAAAACCAAAAGAGATTTCTTCCTAAATCATTTCCTATTCCAGGCTAAACATTCTTACTTCCCTCAACCTATCCTCAAAAGGCATAAAATTGAGGGCCTTGACCATCCAGTTTTCCTACCTCTGAACACTTTCTGGCTCATATGCCTTTCTTTTTCTTTCCTAAAAAGTGGTACCCATATGTTAATAATATACTTTAGATATTATCTGGCCAGGGTAGACTATACTCCATTCTCTATAAACTGCTACTCACTCATTGTAACCCAAGATTCATTATGTCTATCTCTTTTTTGTTGTATTATACATTAGCTCATATTTTGCTTAAAACTTAAATCTCTTTCAGATGAACTACTTACCTAAGCCTTCTTCATTTAATAAGATTTCAAATGTCTCCCTATTAAAATTCATATTGTTGGATTTAGCTCTTGCCTGTCAAGATTTTTTTTCATCTTGACCATGTTACTCTGAGGTAGGTATTCTTTCCATTATTTTATCACTACAAATATGATAATCTTGCCAGCTACAATTGTAATCAACTTGGTGACCAAAATGTTAAACAGTATGTTGACAACCAGAGAACCCAGGGCTATTCTATTTGAAATATCAGTTCAAGTCAAAATAAACCTATCAATTATTATAATTTCAGGGGGAGGAGCCAAGATGGCAGCTTAGTAGCAGGAAAAACTTGGAGTACTCAGATATTTCTTCCAAACCAATTATTACAAAGCATCTTAAAAGGACAGAGGTCAAAACAGGATGTGTTAAGGAGCTCTTCCACTGGACAATGTGTGAAAGGTAGGGAATGAGAGGGGATTCCCCCAATATATTGGGGTAAAACTGCACAATGGACTACCCCTCTTCCCACTCACCTTGCCAGGAGGAACCAGGTCTAGGGAAGTCTCCAAATTCTTGGGGGCTGGTGGAAAGCACAAAAACTCACCCTTGAGGGTTATGCCACAACTGCGCAATGAGACTTGGGAGATAGCAGCAGCAGCAGACCCAACGCTGAAGAAGATAGCCTCAGGGGAAAACAGTACACTAAAAGCTTGCTACACTACAGACTCACCCTTGAAAAAACCAGATATAGGGGATGGGGGTTAGAGTTGCAGCAGCAGCATCCATAGCAGGAGCAGCTACAGCAGTAGCATCAATGGCAAGGACATCAACAGCAGGAGTAGCAATAGCAGTGGCAACAGCAGCAACAGTAGCAGTGGCAGTGGAGGAAGATCACACAAAGAACATCACAGACCTATTTGCCCTCACTCAGGTTTCTGACAGGGAAGGGAAGTTAGTAACAAGGCAAAGCCCTGCAAAACAGAAGCTGCCAAAAGCAATGACCACCAACATGCAGGAATCTCAACCCTCTAGCAGCAAAAGGAATAAGCAATAGAAAAAAAACAAAAGCAAAAACAAAAAAACTCTTGACCCCTGAAGAATTCCTATGGAGAAAAAGAGTAAAATATAAAATAAATAACGGTGAGTAAGAAACAAGTAAACACCTCAAAACTAAAATAAAGAAAATTAAAATTTATCATAAGCTCTGAAGGAACACAAACAGGAGTTCAAGAACCAAGTAAGAAAGATAGAAGAAAAATGGGAAGAAAAGTGAGAAAAAGAAATAAAAATAATACAAAAAGAAAATAACAGCTTAACAGACAAAATTGCCCATATGGTAAAAGAGGCACAGAAGTCAAATGAAGAAATAAGCAAACTGGAGACCAGATTTGATCTTCTTGAAGCCATGAAAAACAGGATAGACCAGACCAAAAAAGGAAAATCAAAAGATCATAGCGGAAAACCAATTTTTAAAGACAAGAATTGGAAAAGTAGAAGCTAATAATACTATGAGATAGCAAGTATTAATAAAGGAAAATCAAAAGAATGAAAAGTAGAAGGATACATGAAATATCTCATTCAAAAGACAACTGACCTGAAAAACACATCCAGGAGAGACAGTTTGAGAATTATTGAACTACCTGAAAGCATGGAACAATAACAACAACAAAAAAAAGCCTTGAAATTTTACTATAAGAAAGTATCCAAGAAAACAATCCTGATATTCGTGAACAAGAGAGCAAAATAGACACTGAAATAATCCATATATCACTCCCTACATTAAATCTCCAAAAGACAACACCCAGGAATGTAATGGCTAAATTCAAGAACTTCTAGGTCAAGCAACCAGAAAGAGACAATTCAGATAACAAGGAGTTCAAATAAGGATTACATAGTGTGTCAGCTTCCACACTGAAGGACTACAAGGCTTGGAATATGATATTCAGGAAGACAAGATAATTGGGTCTACAACCAAGAATCATCTACTGATGAAAACTGACTATATACTTTTAGGAGAAAATATGGATATTTAACAAAACTGAAGATTTCTAAGCATTCCTAAAGAAAAGACAAAAACTAAATGAAAAATTTGAAGTCCAAATATAAAATTCAAGAGAACCATAAAAAAGTAAACAAAAAAGAGGGAAAAAAATTAAGGGCTTTGGTTAGTTCAAATTGATTATATTCCTCTATGGAAAAATGATATCCTTAACACTTAAAATAGTTTTCATTATCATAGTATATAGAAGAAATATTCATAGACAGAGGTTGTGGTATTAAGCTATATAAGATTATACATAAAAACAATTTGGGTGAGTAATAAAAAAGAAAATGGTACTAAGAGAACCTCGAAGGAAGAGGAGAAATAGGATAAATTATACCACATAAAGATGCACAAGGGAGGTGGAAGAATACTATCATAAGAAGCAGAAGAAGAGAGAGTGGTGACAGGTAATACTTAAACCTTATTCTCAGTGGAATCAGTATTCAACATGTATGCACCAAATGATATAACACTCAGATTTTTAAAGGAGAAATTATTATAGTTTAAGGAGGCAAAAATAGTAAAACTATACTAGTGGGAGACCTCAAATGTCCTCTGTCAGATCTAGATAAATCAAACCAAAAAATAAATAAGAAGTAAGATATATGAATGAAATCTTAGAAGAAAATAGAATTAAAATATATATGGAGAAACGTAAATAGAGATAAAAAGAAATACACCTTATTTTCAGCAACACTTGTTACATTAAAAAGATTGAACATCTAAAATGATATAAAAACATTGCAAACAAATGAAGAAAAGCAAAAATAATAAATTCAACTTTTTTAAGATCATAATGCAATAAAATTATACTTAGTAGGGATACATGAAGAGGCAAATTAAAAATAATTCAATATTAAATAATCTTATTTTTCAAAACCAGTTGGTTAAAGAACAAATCACGAAAACAATTACAGATTTCACTGAAAATAATGACAATGAGGAAACAACATATCAACATTCATTATACAGCAAAAGTAGTACTCAAGAGGAAAAACACTGGTATAGAAGGAAATAGTGAAAGAAGAAAGGTCAGGACAAAGAGAGAAAAATCAAAATGTCTGGGAATACACAGTTGATAATTATAACTCTGAATGTGAATGAGATGAACTTGCCCATAAAACAGAAGCAAATAGCAGAGTGGATTAGAAACCAAAATCCTATGGTATGTTTTCTACAAGAAACAAACATGAGGCAGATAGATATAGAGTAAAAATGAAAGACTTGAGCAAAATCCATTGGGCCAATCATATGGCAATAAATATATCAATCTAGGAGATATGGATGAATATTTACAAAAATATAAATTGCCTAGATTAACAGCAGAAGAAATAGAATACTTAAATAATGCAATATCAGAAAAAGAAATTGAACAAGCCATCCAAGAACTCCATAAGAAACAAATCACCAGGGACTGATGGATTCACAATTGAATTCTATCAAATATTCCAAGAAAAACAAATCCCAATATTATACAAATTATTTGACATAATAAACAAAGAAGGAGTCTTAACAAATTTCTTTTATGACTCTAATATGTTACCAATTCCAAAGCCAGGCAGAACAAAAACAGAGAAAGAAAACTACAGACCAATCTCCCTAATGAACATAGATGCAAAAATCTTAAATAGAATACTAGAAAAAGACTCCAGAAAGTGATCATGAGAGTTATCCATTATGATCAGGTGGAATTTATACCAGGAATGCAATGATGGTTCAACATTAGGAAAACCATCCACATAATTGACCATATCAACAAACAAACCAACAAAAATCACATGATTTTCTCAATAGAATCTGAAAAAAGCCTTTGAAAAAATACAACACCCATTCCTATTGAAAACATTAGAAAGTATAGGAATGGAAGGGCCTTTTCTAAAATTAATAAACAGTATATATCAAAAACCATCAATAAGCATATTACGCAATGAGCTATTTGTGGTGGCAAAATACTAGAAAACGAGAAAATGCCCGTCAATTGAGGAATGGCTGAACAAATTGCGATATCTTTTGGTGATGGAATACTTATTTTGTTCAAAGGAATAAAGAACCGGGGGAATTCCTTTTGAACTGGAATGACCTCAAGGAATTGATGCAGAGTGAAAGGAGAAGAACCAGGAAAACATTGTACACAGAGACTGATACACTGTAATAAAATTGAATGTAATGGACTTCTGTACTAGTAGCAATGCAATGACCCAGGACAACTCTGAGGGAATTATGGAAAAGAATGCTACCCACATTCAGAAGAAGAACTACAGGAGTGGAAAAACAGAAAAAAAAAAACAACCTCTTGAACACATGGGTTGATGTGGACGTGAGCTGGGAAGTAAACCCTAAATGACTACACTAGTACAACTATCTATAATATGGAAATAGGTCTTGATTGATGACACATGAAGAAACCAGTGGAAGTGAAGGTTGGCTACAGGGTATGGGGGGATTTGAGTGGTTAGAGAGTAAGAACATGAATTTTATAACCAAGGAAAAAAATTTTTTAAATAAAATTAAAAGAAAGAGGAAAATGTATATCCCTCAGTGTTCATATTAACAAAAAA
Organism: Gracilinanus agilis; assembly: GCF_016433145.1. Classification (NCBI taxonomy): domain Eukaryota; kingdom Metazoa; phylum Chordata; class Mammalia; order Didelphimorphia; family Didelphidae; genus Gracilinanus; species Gracilinanus agilis. Next base: position 249,342,217 of record NC_058134.1, read on the forward strand.
GAGAAAGAGGAAATTAACAAATTAGGCATGCAACCATAAAAAGTAAGAAAAGAAAAAATAAAAAACCCTTATATGAAGACTAAATTGGAAATGCTAATAATCAAAAGAGAAATTAATGAAATTGAAAATTAAAGAACTATTGAACTAATGAATAAGAATAGCATCTGGTATTTTGAAAAAACAAATGAAATAGAAAAATATTGATTAATTAAGAAAAAGAAAGAAGAGAAACAAATTAACAATATCATGAATGAAAAGAATGTTTTCACCTCTAATGAAGAGTAATAAAGGCAATTATTAAGAGCTATTTCTCCCAATTATATGACAATAAATATAGCAATCTAGGTGAAATGAATGAATATTTACAAAAACAGAAATTGCCTAGATTAAAGGAAGAGGAAATAGTATATTTAAATAATCCTATATCAGAAAAAGAAATTGAACACGCCATCAAAGAAATCCTTAAGAAAAAATTCCCAGGGCCAGGTGGATTCACAAGTGGATTTTATCCAACATTTAAAGATAAATTAATCCTAATATTCTACAAACTATTTGACAAAATAGGTAAAGAAGGAACCCTACCAAATTATTTTTAAAATAAAAATATGGTACTGATTCCCAAGCCAGGAAGACAAAAACAGAAAAGAAAAATTATAGAATAATACTTAATGAAAAAAGATACAAAAATATTAAATAAAATACTAGTAAAATGCTACAGCAAGTTTTCACAAAGATTATCCACTATGATCAGGTGAGATTGATACCAGGAATGCAAGGATGGTTTAATTTTAGGAAAACCATCCACATAATTGACCATATCAACAAATAAACACATGATTATTTCAAAAGAATCTGAAAAAGCCTTTGACAAAATACAATACCCATTCCTATTCAAAATAACTAGAAAGTATGGGAATAGAAGGGCCTTTCCTAAAAATAATAAACAGTATATACCTAAAACCATCAACAAGTATCATATGCAATGGGGATAAATTAGAAGCATTTCCAATAAGATCAAGTGTGAAACAAGGATGCCCATTATCACCTCTATTATTTAACATTGTACTAGAAACACTAGCAGTAGCAATTAGAGAAGAAAAAGAAATTGAAGGTATTAAAATAAGCAGTGAGGAAACTAAGCTATCACTCTTTGCAGATGATTTGATGGTCTACTTAGTAAATACTAGAGAATCAACTAAAAAGCTAGTGGAAATAATCAACAACTTTAGCAAAGTTGCAGGATACAAAATAAATGCACATAAATCATCAGCATTTCTATATATTTCCAACACATCACAGCAGCAAGAGGTAGAAAGAGAAACACCATTTAAAATCACCCTAGACAATATAAAGTACTTGGGAATCTATCTACCAAAACAAACATGGGAATGATATGAACACAACTACAAAACACTTTCCAAACAATTAAAACTAGATTTAAACAATTGGAAAAACATGGATTGCTCATAGGTAGGATGAGCTAACATAATAAAAATGACCATTCTACCCAAATTAATTTACTTATTTAGTACCATACCTATCAAGTTACCAAGAAACCTCTTTACTGAATTAGAAAAAAACTATAAAAAAGTTCTTTTGGAAGAACAAAAGATCAAGAATATCAAGGGAAATAATGAAAAAAATGTGAAGGAATGTGGCCTAGCAGTACCAAAACTTAAACTGTACAATAAAGCAGCAGTCATCAAAACAATATGGTACTGGCTAAGAGACAGAAGGGACAATCAGTGGAATAGACTTGGTATAAGTGACTTCAGGAAGACATTCTATGATAAACCCAAAGAGAGCAGCTTTTGGGACAAAAACCCACTATTTGACAAAAACTGCTGGGAAAAGGTAGAAAACTGTATTGGAGAGATTAAGTTGAGATTAACATCTCACACCCTACACCAAGATAAATTCAGAATGGGTGAAGACCATGAATATAAAGAAGGAAACTACAAGTAAGTTAGGTGAACACAGAATAGTATACTTGTCCGATGTCTGGGTAAGGAAAGATTTTAAAATCAAACTAGTTAGAAAAATTACAAAATGTAAAATAAATTATTTTGATTACATTAAATTAAAAAAGTTTTTGTACAAACAAAACCAATGCAACTAAATAAATTTTTAAAAAGTGTTTTAATTTGTCCATGACCTATAAGTTATTATTACTCACTTCAAGTGTAATCCCTAGAAGTTCTTATCCCCATTCAGTTGGTTCCTCTTTTTGCCTTTAAAAACTGGTCAATGTTAATGATCATGGTCTCAGAATCATGTGCAAATCCAGAAAGGTCTCCCTGAACCTTTATTTTACAAAATGAATACTAGTTGTGTATGATTGGATTCCTTTTGCAAAGGTTTTAATAAAGTATATTCATTGATATCTTATTTGAGGGAAATTTGTAGGACTGATCATTAATTCTTTCTTTCAACAAATATTTATTCAGCCCCTGAGTTATGCAAGACATTATATTAGGTCAGGTGGAATCTCCAAAGAGATTTAAGAGGTAGTAACTGCTTCATGGAGAAATAAACAGACAATTCCATCTAGAAACTAAGGCAAGAGAAGACCTTCCTTTGTACCCAGAAAGTCTTTCCTCAGCACCTAAAATTAATAAAAAATTATAAAACGCGACCTTTATATTGAGAAGAGAAAAAATATATATGTACTTATATATGTTCAACTATAATTTAATAAAGATATAATTAATTGTTTTTGAACTCAATGTAAATGCTTAAACTCAGTAGACACATTAGTTTTGTTATTTTATCCGTCAATATTTTGTGAAGGTTTTTTTTTTTCTAAAAAAGATCAAAGTGACTATTTGTGAATTCAGTGGTGTTTTGCTTGTCTTTGTCAACTCTGGTTAAATCAATCTTTATGCACTTCAGAAAATCTGAGAGTTTGGTGGAACCTCAGAAACCACGTATAAACTTAATGCATTCTTTTACTTTCTGTCATCAGTAATGAATTTCTATATACTTTCTTTGTTTCCTGGTCTAACTTCCTGTGTGGAATTTCAGTTCATGTTATCCTTGTTTCTTATTCTGACTCCTTTGAAATCCTTTATCCTAAAATAGAAGGAGGCTATCTGACTAGACCCAGTTTTTCTCAACTCTGCATTTGGGAAATATTCATATACTACTTTAAAAAATGATTTATTCATTACCAAATCTATATGTGGATGGATTCTCAGTTTTCATTCCAGGCATACCAAGTTGGTTCAGTGGATAAAATTCAAGACCTTGAATCAAGAAGATCTGAGTTCAAATCTATTCCTCAAACCCTAACTGTCTTTCTCTGGGCAAGTCACTTAAATCTTGTTTGTTTTGGTTTCCTCATCTGTAAAACACAATGAAGAGAATGACAATCATTTCAATATCTTTTCCTTGAAAGCCAAAGAGTTGGACATAACAGAACATGAATAATAAGAACTGAATCTATTCCAAACACTTCACTTTCCAGATGAAGAAGCTCAGGCCCACAGCAATTGTAACATAAGTAGTATTTAATAGAGCAAGGAATTGAACCATGTCATACAACTCCAAAACCAGTGCTCTTTTCACAGTTCTAGGGGTGAACATATTTTTTAATTTTAAAAGTATATATTTATCTATATTTTATTTGGTTCATATATGCTTAGATGAAAAGATATATCTTTTAATATCTCTATACATAGGCATGTATAAAGAAATACATAGAAATACATATATAGAAATATTAAAATACATTTATCTTTACATATGTATCTACATATCTATGTCACTGTATCTTTTTTTATTCTAGTTTTTCCCCTGGGGACAAATTGAACATATCTAATTCCTATACAATACACTAATACAATCCTTCTTTCTTCAAATAAAATAAAAAGTCATTTTGTCCCCCTTAATTCTTCTTTTGGTAATTGAAAACTAGGACATCATAGTAGATAGGAAGCTGAACTTGTATTCATGAAGATCTGAAATCAAATATCATTAAGTATTTCAGACTTATCTGTGTGAGTCTGGTCAACCACATAAACTTCCTTTTACTGTAAGTTGTGAAAAGGGGTTTTTATTGAGTAAATATTAAAAGGTTGAAGGGCCTTGAAAGCAAACGAAGTAAAAGCTTCAGCTACAGAGTCTCTATTCAAAGGAAGTTCCTTAAGAGAAGTTCAGGAAGATTCAATCTTAACACTCAACACATGGAAGAGTCTCACCAGCTCTAGACCTCCTCCAAGTCTGGTCACAAACCAGAAGAGTTCCTTCAGGTTTCATTCACAAACCAGAAGAGAGGGCCTAGCTGACTGAGGTTGTCTCTTTTTAAAGGGGCCTCTTTTGTGTCACTTCCTGTGGCCTCCTCTTAGTTTACATGTCCAATCACAATAGACATTTTTCTAAGGACTGCCCAGGAGGCAGTTAGTAAATTCTGATCTGTTACTCACTCTAGCACATGTGGGTCATAGACCACCCAACTTGTGAGTTAAGTGGAGATATTTTCACCTTTGGTGATTTAATCTAAAGATGGGCAGGATAGATTTAATCTCTTTATCACATTACCTTACTTTATTGATCTATGAAGGGATGGCTTGGATTTGAGATTATCTATATTCCCCTCTAACTCCACATCTTTGATCCTATTATGCCCAGTTACTTTAAGGAATATTCTAACTGATATTCATTGCTCTACAAATTTCATAATTCCTGAATTTGAATAACTTTTGGATTGCAGATTGATTTAAGTAAATTATATCATTCAAGCCTCAGTCTGGCTGTTAAGTGTGCCATTAATATCATTCTATCTAATACAGCTGAGGAATTATAAGAAATAAATAGAATAAAGAATGTTATCCATGAAAAAAATAAATGAAAAATATAATGGTCAAGAACAAGGAATAACCAGTGGACTGCTAGTGGATCCAACTGGAAGTCTAAATCTTGTCAAGAAAAAGAAAGTCACTTTTCTGGAATACTTGGAAGAACACTTGTGTTGAAATTATGGGAGGATCCAAATGAATATTTAAATAATAAAGCATTGATGTGTTGCTATCTGTATAGCTTAAAGTGACTTCATCAATATGGTAAAGGTATCATTTGAATTTATATAGGAAATTAGAGTAGGTTAAACATTTGAACCAGAAAGATTCAAATCTCGGCTTTCTAGATGCTAGTGCAATACCCTTTCATTTAAACATTGTTAGTAAAGATATGCCTCACCAAAAAAAATTGTAATTAATATAAATATAATTGCATCTGCTTTATGACCCATCTGAGGCTTAGAAATATTATCTGTCTTAACAAAGTTCACAAAGGTATTAAATGTAGATGATAGAAAAATATACTCAAGTCTAATGATTGAAGCTATTTTTTCTTCCAATTACATGACACCACTGCACTGTAATGGCAGGTATTTTCAGTCTTTCAGAGGGAAAAAAACTGTGACATCTTTGAAATTCAATTAAAAAAAGAATTGGTTCAAAAAGAAAGTGAGAGAAGTTCTATACAGCATGAATACTTCACATTTAGTCCTTCCAATTACTTTTAAAGTTTAATACCTCCATGAAACAGATGCTTTTCACATCTTTTGCTCCTTTGACCTTTTGTCAGATACTATTACCACTAAAGGTTATTACAGAATTTTCTTCTACTTAAATCTTCAGATTCTTCCTTTCTAGTCCTCAATGAATCTTTATTCTCAAAGGAAACAATAACTCCTTTCTTTAAGGCACAGTAGAAAATAGCGAACGTCTTGTCTTCATCTCTATATTCTATGGTTCCTACATTTATTCTTCTACTCTTATTTGCAATATCAAAAGAAAGTGTCCTCATCTTTAAATATAATCTCTCCATCTAAAATTAGAACTTATTCTCTCCCAACTCCTCCAGACAAGAGTCACTTATTTATCCATTGCCTATCTAACCTTCCTAATGTAGGATTTCCTTGAGCTTCTTCTATCCTTCCTAAGGGAATATTCCTCCTATAAGAATTAAAATAGGGATTTTGACAAAATAAGAGAGCAGCTTTTAATAATTTAAGTTTCAATGAGAATATAGTAGAGTTGCAAATTAATATTATCCCTTAAAGCCGGAGGAAAGAAAACTTCTGGCAGCTTTTAGCAATTAACAATTTAGTTTTATTAAAATAGAGATAGTAAAAAAATAGAAAGATAGAAAAAAGGAAAGAAAGATTCCTAATCTTATACCCTATAAATATTCCTAAAATTCCTAATACTACCTAAAATTCACAATACTTCCTCTATCTGTTTTCTGAGGACAGTTTCTTCTGCCTGGCACAACCCAGGCCTAATCTAACCTACTTTATCTATAAATGATTCACTAATTACCTAACTCCCTAAAATAATAGACAGCTGCTACTCACTCACTCCTTCAATCAGTTTTCTATAGCAGCCCAACTGTCAGTAGCCAACTGATAGCAGATCCTTGTCTCAGAGACAGACATCCTGATCTCTAGAGATCCCAGAGGCAAAAGCCAAAAGCCTTCTCAGTAAACTCAGGCCTGCCTTTATATTCCAGCAACTAAATGCGGACCACACAACCAGAAACCAACCCTGAATGACCCACTCATGCCCAATAGCCAACTTTCCTGCAACTGCCAGCCTGCACTGTCAGCAACTGACATCCTGCAACTGATGCTGACTCAGCAGAGGGCTCCCTGATTCCTACTTCCTGTCACTGTGGTCTGGTTAATCCCTACACATCTCTATGATAAGAGGAACTCCAGGTCCCCAATTAAGTTAAAGAAATTTAAGAATTCTTTTTTTACACTCTCCACTTTTAAATAGCCCCATTTCCATAAGCATCACCATTTTTATTGCAATGCCCCAGGTTAGAAAATATTGATTTTTGTGGCTTTCAATCAGGAATTATAAGAAAACAGAGTTTGATATTCCCTGGAGTTTTTAAGAAAGATTAGCGAAGTAAAATAAATAAATAAACAAACAAACAAACAAACAAATAAATAAATAAACAAACAAACAAACAAAACCAAATGGTTGGTCTATTGAGAGATTTGTGAATAAGCATGAAAACTTGAATACTTCATGGACAGAAACTTCCATATTGTCAATGAACAACTAAGAGCTATAAATAGAAAATGCATGAAAATGATTACTGAAAGGCATAAAGAACTGTAAATAGAATATTCTTATTGTGGAGTAGCTGGAGATCAGCCCTTTTGTTCTGAAGAATCATGGTTAAAATGGTTAATGTTATATAGGAAGTAGATGGCAAATTGCAATAGCATTTAATGAGAAGTATTAGTCTGGGAATCTCTTCTTTTCTTTAACTCATATTGGAGGTTGATATGGCTCTTTCCATGTTATTCCTGTGTGAATCAATTAGAGAGAGTGACTTTTATCTATATCACAGAAGAATAGTAAACCAAAAGTTTTGTGAATGGGGCAGCTAACTCTCTATAAAAGAAATAATTTTGGTAAGCTACCATGATTATTTGTTCAGAAGAACAGAAGAAGGATTCTCATGCAAAATAGTAAAATCCAGGATCTTCTAGCTCAGTGGCTCCCAAACTTTTTTGGCCTACCGCCCCATTTCCAGAAAAAATATTACTTAGACCACTGGAAATATTTTTTTTTTATTTTAGTAGCAATTAATAGGAAAGATAAATGCACCTGTGGCCATCACTGCCCCCCTGGATTGCTGCAACACCCACCAGGGGGTGGTGGCACCCATTTTGGGAATCACTGTATAGCAGAGAGTTTATTTTGAAATGTTTCCTTTTATTCCAGAAGTTATTAACATGTGTTTGTGTGTGTTTGTGTGTGTGTGTGATGGACTTCTTTGACAGTCTGATGAAAATCATAAAATTTATAAACCCATTTCTATTATAATTTATTTAATGGCACAAAATAAAATATAATATTTTGATATTTTCATGGAACAAAATAAAATATAGGAAATTACAAAAGAAACCAATTTTATTAAAATGCTATTTTATATATATGTTCATGGGCCCCAAACTAAAAAAAAGTTGAAAAAATGGTTTATTCATTTAATCTACAAGTATCTTTTAAGCATCTCTAGTTTCTCAGAAAATTAGGCAATGTCCTAGGTTTTATGGACTCAGAGGCTAGAAATAAAATACTGTCTTCAAAGACCTCCCATATAGTTTTTTGTTTGTTTTGTTAAGGAGAGTATAGAAAGATAAGTACCACATATAAATGAAATAAATAAAATCAGCATTTACCTTATTGTAAGGTAAATATATATATAAAAGTAAGGTGGGACCTGAAAAGGACTTTCAAAAAAGTAGCACTGGAGAGTAGTCTTTATGGAAGGAATTTTGAAAAATCAGGATGAGAAGGACATTCCCTCCTGGAGTTCACTTTATAAAGACTAGGAGTTTAGGAGTGCTATGCCATTTCTGAACAAGAGTAAATACATTAGTCAGGCTAGAAAATAGAGTTCACGAAGGGAAGTTAGGTGCAGTATCAAATGGAAAAGTAGACTAGAGTTGAATCATCAATCCTGTAAAATGAAAACAAAGAAGCTGATATTTTGTACTATAACTGAATTATCCAGTGAATTTCTTAAACAGGGAAGACCCCATGGAATGTTGTGTAATAAAATAGAAAAGATTCCTGACTCTAGAATTAAAGGATCTCAGTTTAAATCATCCCTCTGGTTTCTGGAATAAGTATTACTACTTCCAGGATTTTTACCATTTAAGTTTGATATTCAAACAAAATTAGAAATAATTAATGGAAGTAATTAATATTATTTAACTAATAATAATAATTATATTTAACTAGGACAAATATTGGGGAAACCTCCTTTCAATTCAATTAAATTAAGATTTCTTGCTTGAAATCACAATTTTCTCTAATTTGCAACTGATATGTGACATTTGTGGGTGCTTTGTATTCAGGCAGTCACGTATTGAAATCAACAATCTAATTTTTCCCATTCTGGACTAACTGAATTTCAAAGATGACTTTAATATCCACTAAAGGAAAATCTAGTCAAACTTGTGAGGAAGCAAGAGTTAGGAAACTGTTCTAACCATATTCTGATTTAAGATAAGTCATTTGTCCAGGCCTCAGTTTCAATTATTAAAAATGAAAGAACTAAACTAATAGCCTCTGAAGGCCCATCTAGATTTCTATCTATAGTTCATGTCTTAAGTTACAGGAATTCTTAATATGAAGTCTATAAAATTTTAACATGAACTATACAGAAACATATTTGTGTGTGTATGTGTGTGAAGAGACAGAGAGAGAGACAGAGACAGAGAGAAAGACAGAGAGAGAGAGAGAGAGAGAGAGAGAGAGAGAGAGAGAGCGAAACATAGAGAGAAAGACAGATAGAGGGGGAGAGAGAGAGAGAGAGAGAGAGAGAGAGAGAGAGAGAGAGAGAGAGAGAAGGAGATTTCACATGAATGATTTCCTCTATATTCTTTTTAGTTTATACTTTTAAAGAAATATTCAGAAAAATGATCCAAAGGCTTTTCCATACCATCATCAAGATCCTAAAAGGTTAGGAACCTTTGCTTTACAGATGACAACTTGGCCGTTAAGTAGAGAATGGATTAGAAAAGAGAGAAATTTGAGGTAATAACTGCAATTAAGGAATTATTATAATAGTCTAATGAAAGGAGATGAAAGTCTGAGCTATGACACTAGCCATGAGAATAGAGATTAGAGGGAGAAAATCAGTAAGATGTTGAGTTAAAATCTGTAAATTTTGCCAGTTGGTTGGATTTTTTTCTGTTAAAGTAGAGCAGGGGTGTTAAATATGTGGTTTCTGGGGCCTTTGTGGGACCCACAGCACCACCAAGTGCTGCCTGAACCTGATTAAGACATGATTGTGACATATTTAACAAGATTTTAAAATAGCACAAAATATGGATATTACATTTTAAAACTAAATTAATATACAATGTGCAAAGTTCTTTTTTTTATCAATTAATGCCCCCATTTGTATTTGAGTTTGACCCAAATGAACTAAAGTACTACAGTGAGAGAACACAATAGTCAAAATCTCTTTCCTTTATTCCTTGTATGTAATTTGTTAGCAAATAATATTGCAATCTTTTCCTGAAAAGAATAAATTTGCCTTTTCTATTTCTACTATGTCTCATCACCTCATACCTAGATGACTTCAATGAATTCCTAGTTTGCCTCCAATCATCCTACTTAAAGCAATTGATATCTATTCTTCAAACTTGTCATCAGACTAATCTTCCAAAAGTACCATTTTTGTCAAATTACTACTCTACTTGAGAAACTATAATGACTCTCACTTGCCTATCACTCAAAGTGTAAAGTTATTTGCTTATTCTTCAGTGTCTTATATAACTACCTCCTATTTTTCTCATATTTCAAAAATATTCAGATTGTGCTTTAATCAAGCTTATTTCCTCACTTCTTCCAAGTATGTGCCACACTTATTTTCACTTCTACTTTTTTGTTCATTGGCCTCTTGCTTTAGGGTTTTATTTTATGAACCTGAGATACAGTTTGAAAAGGAGATATTGTCAGGAAGTCTTGTGTTCAAGACTTACATCTAATATATATTGGCTGTATGATCTAGTTCAAGTTACTAACAAATATTTCAGTATCCAAGAATATTCTAAAACTAAGTTACAGAGAAATTATCAATCTGTCCTGGTAGAGGGAGTTTCCTAGATAAATGAAATCTCAGATCTAGTTTGTATGTCTTAAATGTCTTTTTCCATATCTACACCTATTTTAAAATCAAACTTTACCTCATATATGAAATCTTTAATGGGAAATAGACCATATTACCATTAATGATACCATAAAAAGTAATATGGTTCTGGAGTCAGTAGACTTGGACTCTGACCATTGCTAAATTTATAATCTTCTGAGGGGGGCTTAGCAGAACCAGATCTTAAACTGTATTATAAAGCAGCGGTCATCAAAACAACTTGGTTCTGGTTACAGAAGGGAGGATCAGTAGAATAGACTTGGAGTAAATAACTTCAACAAGACTGTATATGATAAACCCAAAGAGTCCAGCTTTTGGGACAAAAATCCACTATTTAACAAAAACTTCTGGGAAAATTAGAAAACAATATGGGAGAGATTACGTTTAAGTCAACATCTCACACCCTATACCAAGATAAATTCAGAATGGGTGAATGATCTGAATATGAAGAAGGAAACTATGAGTAAATTAGGTGAACATAGAATAGTTTACCTGTCAGATCTATGGAAAAGGAAAGATTTTAAGACCAAGAAAGAGTTAGAAAATATTACAAAATGTAAAATAAATAATTTTGATTACATTAAATTAAAAAGTTTTTGTACAAACAAAACCAATGCAATTAAAATTAGAAGGGAAGTAACAAATTGGGGAAAAATCTTTATAACAAAAACCAGTGACAAAGGTCTAATTACTCACATTTATAAGGAGCTAAATCAATTGTACAAAAAAGCAAGCCATTCCCCAATTGATAAATTGGCAAGGGACGTGAATAGGCAATTTTCAGATAAAGAAATCAAAACTATCAATAAGCACATGAAGAAATATTCTAAATCTCTTATAATTAGAGACATGCAAATCAAAAGAACCCTGAGGTATCACTTCATACCTAGCAGATTGGCTAAAATGACAGCAAAGAAAAGTAATAAATGTTGGAGGGGATGAGGCAAAATTGGGACATTAATGTATTGCTGGTGGAGTTGTGGATTGATCTGACCATTCTGGATGGCAATTTGGAACTATGCTCAAAGAGAGCTAAAAGACTGTCTGCCCTTTGATCCAGCCATACCATTTCTGGGTTTCTACCCCAAAGAGATCATCAGGAAAAAACATGTACAAAATATTTGTAACTGCGCTATTTGTGGTGGCAAAAATTTGGAAAATGAGGGGGTGTCCCTCGATTGGGGAATGGCTGAACAAACTGTGGTATCTGCTGGTGATGGAATACTATTGTGCTCAAAGGCATAAAGAACTGGAGGAATTCCATGTGAACTGGAAAGAGCTCCAGGAATTGATGCAGAGTGAAAGGAGGAGAGGCAGGAGAACATTGTACACAGAAGTACAAACAGAAATACACAAAGAACAAAACATACAGTGAAGAAGAGAAAAAGAGATATTATGGAAAGTCATTAGGTAAAAAGTATGATAAAGGTAGAGTGAGTCAGTAGGATGTGAAAAAATTTATTAGAAGTAAAATATCTTTTTGTACTTCTGTAAACATTTTCACCATGAATAGTAAATTATTTTCATATATTTTTAAACTCAAATACTATGCTATAACTTCAAAAAAGAGGAGTTCTAAAAAAAGTGTCAACCAGTGTATTTCCAATTTTGAAAGCTGGAAAGTATTTCATAGTATATCTAGTAGAATCCATACCCAAATCCTTTGTAATATGTCCTCAGTATGTGGTCATCTAGATTTTTGGGGAAGACATTCATAACTCCATATTTTACAAGGTAGTTTCTTCTACTTTTAATTCAAATGATATGGATTTAAATCCTACCAATGTAATTAGCTGGTGGAATAACATTGGTTATACTTTAATAGCTTTGAAATGGAGGAGAAATTAGACAATATGGGATCTATCATTCTCAGATGAGGAAACTAAGGCATTGAGAAAATAAGAAACTTCCCCAAAGTCATATAGCTGATAAGGAAGCAATTGAATTTTGGTCTTCCAAACCCCACCCCTATTAGGGTATCTCCTACATAATTAACTCACTTAGATTTTCTGTAAATCTTTTCCCCAATTTGAGAAATAAAGAATTGAGAATATATGACATCCTGGTTTTCTTCCAACACTAAAATTTCATAAATCTTGCAATAAAAAACCTAGCAAACCAGTTTCTGTAAGTGTATATGTATGTATCTGTGTGTGTGTGTGTGTGTGTGTGTGTGTGTGTGTGTGTGTGTGTGTGTGTGTGTGTAAAAGAGAGAGAGAGAGAGAGAGAGAGAGAGAGAGAGAGAGAGATTTGGTATAGATCTAGGACTAGGGGTATTCCCTACAGTGCAACTGTGGCCAAAGCATGATCATGCTATGAGCTAGAAAAAATCAAGCCTAGGTTTACAACAGGCCTGGAAAGCAAAAGTTCTTCTGATGTAGGCAATCAAAATAGAGCCTTTGGGAAAATAATGCCGGGTGTATACACCTACCTCATGTAAAAACAGCCTAAATGTCTGTAGTACATCAAGACATATGACAAGAAATATTGCATGCAGTCTCCAGATTATATGACTCATGTTCCAAAATTTCATTGCTAAGTTGGTTGTTTGGATTGCATTTTGAATTTTTGCATTTTCTCTGAGCAATGTTATACATCTCCATAAAGTTTTCAGGTTAGTAGAGATAATTTTTTCTTTCTATAAAGGAAAGAGATTTTTGTCCCTTTGAAACAAAAAAATGGCTTGAAAAAAGGCATTTCTGCAGTTCTGGTAATGAAACACAATGGAAGAAATGAGTCAATAAAAATTTAAGAGATTATCATATATGTTGATTTTTGAGAAAAAAATATGCCCTAAATAGAGGCAATAAGGAAGCAGATGAAAACTACTTTTGAATTTGATGGTACACACACACACACACACACACACACACACACACACACATATATATATATATATATACACACATACATATATATATGTTTATGTATATATTGATTTTATATATACATATATGTGCACCTACATAATTAAATCAATTTCACTTAGAAACACTTGAATTTCTTTGGCTATTGTAGAGCTATGTTGTATGTACTATCATTAATTATGTGAGAGGATTTGTACCTGATTCTGATTCACAAAAGTAAAACAAGAAAAGGAATAAAGAGAATAGAGGGGAAAAGAACTAATGAGAGAATTTTTTTAGATAATGGTGAGACTTCACCTTTACACGTATAAGACCATCAATCCATGGATCAATCTATCTATCAAGGGTGTGTATCTATCTGTCTATCATTCGGTATCATTCTTTCTGTATCATCTATCTATTAATGATTTGATCATTAGAGAGGAAAAGAAACACCATAAGTGAGATATGTATGGATTATAAATCATAGGACTAAAGAGGTATAGTCAAAAGGGACTTCAAAAATGTTATAGTCCCAGTTTTATAATTTAAAAAATGAGGTCAGCTGTATATAAATATCATATGGATAATAAGCATCAAAGGTAGGATTTGCATCCAGGTGTAGTGACTTCAAAGACATAGTGTTTTTCTAATATTACACTGTAATCGTATATTCACAGGAGTTTCCTTGAAGTGGAATTAATTATAATGTAGAAAAACAAAGAGATTAAAAAAACAAAACAAAACAAGCCAAATAAAACAAGGCTATCATTTATAGAGCAATCTGTGCGGGCCACCAGGAGAAAACAGTGACAAAATACAGATTGCTACTCTTTGCAATACGAATTGACTTGGGAGTGAACAAAAGAATCTGCCATCCATTTGTATATATGGAACATTGGCAGGTTAAATAACCAAAAATAAAGACAAGAAACAAATCCTAGGGGAAATGGACCTTGTCTCATTTGCAATAATAAAATAATCCCAAATATGATAAATAATTTCTATGAACTAGAAATAACTGTGAAAAAAAGAGAGGAAGGAAGGAAGGAAGGAAGGAAGGAAGGAAGGAAGGAAGGAAGGAAGGAAGGAAGGAAGGAAGGAAGGAAGGAAGGAAGGAAG
>NC_058134.1:249361655-249384820 GCF_016433145.1 Gracilinanus agilis
TCCTCCTCCTCCTCCTCCTCCTCCTCCTCCTCTTCTTCCCCTCCTCCTTCTTCCTCTTCCTCCTCCTTTTTCTCTTCATTTTCTATTTTTTCTTTTTAAAAGAAACGAAGAATTTTCTTTTTCTCTAAATTTAATTTAAAAAGGTTGGTATTGTTTAATATGAAGTTAGGACATGATACTGAGAGAGTGTTGTCTCTATGTTAAGAGAAAGCAAGGAATGTCTTTTGAACAAAATATCAATCTTTGTTATGAAAATTTTGGAAATGCTTGGATGAGTCATACATTATGAGCAGTATGTATAGACCTTAAACTGCAAAATTGTTGGAAATTTCCCAATCAATGAGATCTCAGATAACTTCAGAATCCGAGATAGTAAAAAATGAGCACACTATTCTACACTAACATTGGAAATAAGGTATGTTTTCAGTATTGTGGTGGGAATAATTTCTAACTAATAAGTCACTTTATTCAAATTAATATGCCTACTTAGGAAATAATATTGTCCTTTCATGGAAACTTGCTTTCCCATATGCATTTTAAGTACAAATATGATTTACTTGACTTGTGAATAAATCATTTGTTTGTTGTGGACAGATGGAGTTTTGACTGTAACAGCTCAGCAGTTGTGAATGTTGACAGCAAATGTTGACTCAAAATGTTGAATTTCTTTTTATTTCATTTTGTTCACACAATTCAGCAGTCTTCTAGCTTGATTTATTTAATGATAATTTAACATGCTGTGAAAATCTGTCTGGGACTGTTTCCAAAGCCAAAACAGAAAGTAAAGTTAATACCCCCATAAGCAGATGTTTTTGAAGCTGAAAAAGTCATTGCCTGCTGAAAAATCTATGTTCCAGCAAGAGATGGGTCAACAGTCTTTATACCCATGAGTTCTTTCTTTCTTTCTTCTTTCTTCTTTCTTCTTTCTTCTTTCTTTCTTTCTTCCTTTCTTCCTCTCTTCCTCTCTTCCTCTCTTTCTCTCTCTCTCTTTCTCTCTTTCCCTTCCTTCCTTCTTTCTTTCTTCCTTTCTTTTATTTTTAAAAAACCCTTATCTTCAGTCTTGGAGTCAATACTATGTATTGGCTCCAAGGCTGAAGAGTGGTAAGGGTAGGCAATGGGGGTTGTGACTTGCTCAGGGTCACACAGCTGGGAAATGTCTGAGGTCAGATCTGAACCTAGGACCTCCCATCTCTACGCCTGGTTCTCAATCCACTGAGCTACCCAGCTGCCCCCTTGTTTATTTCTTTCATTTTGTTTTATTGCCCCCTGAAATTTGACATTTAAGAAAAACCAACTGTAGGTACAATCTTAGAATTTAGATTAGATTGTTAGACACTCATAGATTTAGGCTGGAAGGTACCAGAAAGGTCATCTATTCCAATCCCCTAAATTTAAATATGAGGAAATAAGCACAAAGAAGTTAAGAGATTTGGCCATAGTAATACAAGAGGTTCATGGAATTGGCACCCAGGAATTCTGACTCTCAATCCATTATTCATTTCTCCTCCAATCCATTATTCTTTTCACTGATCCATGTAATACATCACTACTGGTGTAGACTTTTTCATGTTGGTGGGATGATAGAAAAAGCCAGTGTTCAATGATTTTCAGGAGAATATATCCCCTTGAGCCAGGAAGGAATATTTCACCTCATTAAAGGAGGCCTCTGGCCTCACAAACTGCAACTTTAACGTGCCAAATGTATGTCCTTGGACAAATCAGCCATTTTATTTAATTACTGACACAATGACAATCAGGCTTGGGTATTAAAAATCTCAGGAAGCCAAGCAAAGTACTTAAAAAGAAACATTTGGGTATTTAGAAGTAGTAAAGCAGTCAGTTTTATTTTGAAAGGTGTTCTGTGTGTAAAGGCACACTTTTTCCTTCTCTTGGCAGAGGGGCTTCTTAAAAGAGGAGTGAGTGGGAATAAAAATAATGGATTAAATGTTATAGTCCACTGAGTCACATAAAATACACGAATTGAAGGGAATTACATGCATAAATGAGGCAAGTTGTACATATTTTGGATAAGGCATATAGAATGGTTCTTAATAAAGTCCCTCCCACGTTGACATCTTATTTTTCTATTTTAATCCTAAATTAGGATAATAAAGATCAATGGTGGTGTGGTCTTGACAGGTGTGCCATGCTCAGATGTGCATGTGCCACAGAACACAAGACCTCACCAAGCTCTGTCTAACTGGCAGCCATCATAGACATTAAAGAGGAGGAAAATTGTCGAGTCAGTAATCGAGTGGAAATTAATGTGTCTTCAACATTCAGTTTCAGCTCAATTTGAGTCCCCAAATTCTGCTATTCTTCAACTATTTAGGAAAAGCCAAGTGCCCTGCTAATTTCCCCTCCCTCTGTGGCATAGACTTCAAATGATTGGGCTATATTTTTTAACAGATGGATAGAAGTGCTGGGGATGCTGTATATGCTAACCAGAATCAACTAGTGTGTACACCTTTATATATAAAATCAATGGATGTGTGTTGTCCACAACTAATTCCATGACTATACAATGAACTTGGGCGTAGTATGTAGGCAAGAGTTAAGAAAGTGACGTTTATGAATTTTATATTGTAGAGATGAAAATTAATATGCAATGAACTAAATATTATATTTTTATAAAGTTTTATTCATAATAAACTAACATAAAAAGCTAACAAAAAGGGTACTAACCAGCCTGCTCCCAAGAACAAAAGAGGAAGAACGAGGCAGAGCCTCAGAACTTATACAAAAACATAACCATGCAATCATAGACAAAAGGAAAAGCTTTGAAGGTAATACAGAAAGGAAGTTTGGGTAATGTAGTTTTTTAGGGATTCAAGATATTTCTAACTATGCTATATATATATATATATATATATATATATATATTTAAATATAGATGTACACATACAATATGCTATAAGCAGATAAAAAAATTATATGATACATTCATATACATATATACATAATTGTGATATGACACAAGTATTAATATTACATATTATAATATTTGATTATATCATTATGAAAGAAACCAATTACAATGAACTATATGTGCATGTAGCATTCTAATTTATTTCTTCACAATCCCATATAATTTAGTTAATGTATTTAAAGCTAAATTCTAGAAAGGAGCTGACTTAAGCTTTCCCCAAAAAGCAGCCAAGTTCATTTAAAAAATGAAACTTTAAGGATACCATGTATTATTTTTCATAATAGTTTTTCCCACTGGTACATCATACTCATTTAAAAATTCTGTTTATACACCCTAAATAATTGAAACATGATAACTATATCCTCGATGCTCATAAAGTACTTTATATACATTATCTTAATGTATTTATTCAACACCAGCTTTTTATCTCCCTTTTGTAACAGACTTTTTACTTTCATCAATGTAAAGAGCTTCTGTTAAAGAATCTACATATTCCCAGGGGGGTCAGCAACTTTTCTGTAGTTTGCTGTCTTAGAGAGTTGCCTGGTACCCCAAAAAGACAGGGCATTTGGCTGGGGTTGTAGAGATAATGTCCATTAGAAGCAGAAATGGAACCCAGCTCTTCCTCATTTCACCCCACATATTAAATGTGTTGTTGATTCTTATTGTTTCTGTCTCCAGATTTCTTTTCTATATCTCCTTTTCTCTAAGCCCACCCGCCATTCTAGATAAGGCCTTCATTATCAACAGAGCTAATATAATGGTCTCTTCATCCATCTTCCTGCCTCACATGCTTCTGAAACTAATCCATCTCCTACCCAGGTACCTTTTCCCTCAACACAGTAAACTTCTGTGACTTTTACCTATAATAGTTCTTCTTTTTGGTGTTTCCTTATATTCTATCTCCCCTTAGAAGTTAACATCTCCCTCTTCATACATCCCTTTCAAGAAAGCATTCCTTTAAGAACACAGAATTCACTATAGTAATTTATTTTGCTTCCTGATCACCTGAATTTGCCTTAATTATTTCTCGTATTACATTCATATTATTAATTTTTTTATTTCATTAAAGTTATTATTTATTATTTAATTTATTAATGAACATTTTATTACATTTATTTTATTGTTATTTATTATTTAATTTATTATTAAATATTTTATTATTGAATTTTTATTACATTTATTTTATTGTTGTATGAAACTTAATTGAAGACCTCAATTGTGCTTCCCCTGACATCTATAGTGTTGGTTTTATGTGAATGATTTTCTCATATGTAAAATGCTGATCATAGGACTTCAACTAGCTATCTCACAAGCTTGTTTTAAGTAGCAAATTAGATCATGAATATAAATTATCTCATAATTGGAAAGTGCCATACAAATGTCGGAAGTAAATTTCTTTCCCTCCAGTGTAGCTCTCTTGATGCCATCTCCTGACCTGGAGGCCAGATACTGAGTAAATCTAGTGGTAGACCAGCCTCTGGAAAAGGGAAGCTAAGAGTCACAAGACAGGAAGCAGAGCTTGGACCCCGGGACTGCCCCCACCCCCAGACAAATTAGAAAACTAGGGTTGGCTCCTGAGACATCACGTGTGAGAATAGTGGGAGGAGAATAGATTTGATAAATGAAGGCAGGTGTGGTCCAGGGGTGTGGACTTTCATGTTTCCTCATGACTGATCTCTTCCCTGACAGTGGGATTAGGGACCCAAAATGGTGGCTACAGATTAGCCTGCTAATAAATAAAAAAAACCTAAAAAAACTATAAAAAACTCTCTATTTTTTCCCTCTTTCTTTTACTACTTTTGATTTAATAAAATTACTAATTCTAGAGTAGAGTCTCTTAATTTCACTCTTTACACAAATATGAACCAATGTTATCTATTTGTAGAGTACTTTTTCCGTTTTTTGAAGAGGATTGAGCTTTTTTTTTAGCAGAATTGAGTACAACAGTGTGTTTTTTTTCCCTCTAAGCAACTGCTGATGTTCATTTATGAAAACAGAAGATAATTTTCTTACATTATTTCACATTACCCAAGGGTCGCAGTGGGGTTTGTCTGCCCTAGAACAAAATAACTCAATTCTGAACTCATCCAGATAGTCCAAGGAAATTATGACACCCTAGAGGCAAAAGCAGACTTTTACCACAATCTCCAGATTATTTGCCCCCATCCCAGAGTAGAATTCTAGTCATACTCTCTCAAACAAAGCTTGGATATGGCAGCGTCTCCACTGAATGACATTAACAAAGCTCCTTCTAGGAGAAAAAAAAAGGATTCAAGCTACAAAGTAGATATTTGACATAAGTCAACTATTTATTTCTTGCATTACATATGAACTGAGTCATTGCAGAAGCCAGAGATTCTAGGCAGCGAAAAGTATGAGAAGGCATAAATACTGCAAAATGGCAATTTAGCCAGTAAATAAGGTTGGTGATCTTCAAGTCTTGACTTTATGACTCCTCCCAGGCAGAGAGCAAGGTCGCTCTCTCTCTGTCCAGAGATTTATAAATTCAATCTGACTGCTAGATTTCACCAACAACAATTTTATTAAAGATGCTAATTTGGTTAGGTAAGGAAGGAGAGCTAGGAAAATTCCTTTCCACTAATAATTATCTATCTTTCCCCAAAACCACTGATCCTCACTGTTTGGTGTCCCACAGAGTTGGACCTACTCTGACTCCCTTTCTATATCTGTTTCCCCAAACCTCCCTGAATCTAGCTACTTATCACTAAAACCACTCCAAAACAGGTTTGATTGAGGGATAGAATAAGTTACTGGATCAAGGAACCAGACCCTAATGGGCTGGGTCACTCTGGACTTGGACTATGCCTGTGGAGGCAGTCTCTCTCTCTCTTACATCACTTCACTCAAGATGAGTTTCTTCTCCAGGTAGATCAAACAGTTGATATCTAAATCAGGCACTGCTGGCAGGGCTCTCTCCTACAGAGCAGGAGACAAAATCACTAGGTAGGACACTTCCCACCAGGATCAGAGGATCACCCCAAAGTTCAGGAGCTCAGCACTCAAGCACTGCTCCTCAGGTTCTCCCCACTCCAGGCTGACCCAGAGTTCTGAGTCAAACTGTCAGCTTCTTGAGAATCTCTCAACATTCCATTCCATGCACACTCCTATATTTATCTCTCTTGTATTTTCCTATTCCTAAATACCATTCATTGGTAAATCTATCTATCTATCTATCTATCTATCTATCTATCTATCTATCTATCTATCTATATCTATCTATNTATCTATCTATCTATCTATCTATCTATCTATCTATCTATCTATCTATATCTATCTATCTATCTATCTATATCTATCTATCTATCTATCTATCTATCTATATCTATATCTATATCTATATCTATATCTATATCTATATCTATATCTATATCTATATCTATATCTATATTCATTAAGCACCTCCTTCATGTTAGTACTCTGCTAAGTGCTAGGGATACAAAAACAAAAAAGCCCAAAACAGTTCTTGTTCTCAAGGACCTTAATTCCAAAAGGGAGGACACTTTGAAAATAAATATATTGAAACATGCAAATAATTATATTAAAACAAGCTACACACGTGACAAATAAGACATGTTTAACAGGGGGAAATAATTTTTAAAAAGAGTTTTTGAAAAGATGTCCTCTGGAATTTTGGTTGGAACTTGAAGTCAAGGAAGTCAGTAGTCTGAACCAAGAGGTAGAGCTTCCCAGGCATGGGAGACAGTGAGGGAAAATTCCAAGAGTTAAACGAAAAAATTCTTTGTGGAATAGCAAAGAGACCAGTATTATTAGATCAAAGTGTACATAGTCTGGTAGATAGACATAGATGACTGTGTGGCTGTTATTCCCACTTTGAGCTAAATCTGGTGAGAGTACTCAAGCATAGTCTGCCACCTCTTGCCCTACACTATATTTGAATATTATATGTCTCTAAATAAGAGAAAGTTTATCCTTTTTTTCTATAGTTCTTTTCCTCTTCTCCCCAAGGGTACCTCTTTCCCATCTCTTGTTGTTATTGTTGTTGTTTAGATATCAGTCCATCTTATTTAGCTTCCTTTCTTTTTTCTGTCTATGTATGTTCTTTTTCATTGCTTTAATAATGACAAAGTTTTTAAGTATCTTAAATACTTTAGATATCTTACATACTTTAAGCACTTTAAGTATGACAAGTATCAAATATACATATATGTATATATACACACATAACATATATAGTTACCACCCTCCAAGGTATGAATGTACTCAATTTAACCTTTATTTAAAACTTTAAGTTTTGAATTTACCTTTTTATGCTTTTCCTGAATGCCATCTTTTCTCATCAAATTTTCTTCTCAACTCTGTTGTTTTGGTCAGGAAATTCAGAATTCCTCTATTTCATTAAACATCACTTTTTCTGCTGGAGGATTATGGTCAGTTTTGCTGGGTATGGAATTCTTGATTGTACTCCCTACATCCTTTGCCTTTTGGAATATCATGTTCTATATCTTCTGGTCTTTTTATGAAGAAATTGCTAAGCCTTTTGTAGTTTTTACTTTGGCTCCAAAATATTTGATTTGTTTCCTTCTGGAAGCTTTTGGTACTTGTTCCTTGGCCTGGGAATTCTGGAATTTGGCTATAATAGTCCTGGGGTAGTTTATTTTGGGTTCTCTTTCGGGAAGTGATTGATGGATTCTCTCAATTTCTATTTTTTCCCTTTTGTTTGAGGATGTCAGACCACTTTTCCCTGATGATTTCTTGTGCTATGTTTTCCAGTCTTTTATTTTTTATTATTGTGGCTTTCAGGTATTCCTATGATTCTTAGATTACGTCCTCTAAGTCTATATTCCAGTTCAGTTGTTTTTTCAATAAGGCATTTTTTAATTTCTTCCATTTTAAAATATACTTTGTAAATTTCGTCTTATTGTTTCCTGATATCTTATGGATTATTAGCTTCTATTTGTCCAATTCTAATTTTAGGAGTTATTTCATTCCTTGAATTTCTCTGTTTCATTTTCCATTTGGTCAGTTCTAGTCTAGAAAGAGTTGTTTTCTTCATTTATTTTTTTTTGTTTGTTTGCATTTCCATTTGATCCATTCTATTCCTTAGGAGTTTTTAAAAAATGTATTTTTGTGTCTCATTTCATTTTGTCCTATTCTAGTTTTTAGGGAGTTGGTTTCCTTAGTGGATTTTCCCCAGTTGTTGAGTTTTTCTGTCAAGTCTCTTATTATTTAGTTTTTAACTCCTTTTCAAGTTCTTCTAGGGGCTTGAGGGGGCTGTCATCCTTTACACTTTCCTTTGAAGCTTCACATTTCCTTTTTGGCATTGTTTTATTCTTCTGAGTTCATATTTGGATCTTCCCTGTCACTAAAGTAACTTTATAAGTTGAAAGACTTTTTGTTTTGTTTTTTTTTGTTTGTTTTTTGCTCATTTTTCTAGCTATTTTCTCCCATGACTACCTATATGTTAAAGTTCTCCATTCCTAGGGCAGAGGGAGAAATGCTTCAAGCTTGTAGAGTATTCTTCTCTGGTACTTGGGATAGGCCCAGCTGCCTTTGCTTCCCATGGTATGTCTGTTTAGAATCCCTGCTGGCTTGCTTAGGGGGTGCTTACTGCTATTTTGTCCATCTATTTCAGCATCCTGTGTTACCAGTTCATGTGTTGTTTCATGGGATGGGCTGGTTCCTGATCTGCTCCTTCCCTGTCCCTACCAAGTGGCTTTGGCTGGGCAAGTCCCCTGGTCAGGGCTTTGTTGCTTCAGGAATTCTGCTGTTAAATGGGAGTACACAGATACCTACAGTTCACTGATCCCTTGCTCTGCTGCCTTGATTCCTAGGGTGATCTACTGCAACATGGCACTTAATAGGTTTCCTGCTGTCTCTGCCTTTGCTATTCCTACAGTGTCTTAGACTGGATCAGTCACCAACTCTGCTGCTTTGGTTCTTCGGGCACTTTGCTGCTAACTGGGAGTGTGAAGGTTCCTGTAGTTCACAGGTCTCCCTTTTATGCTCCGTTCCTGTTCTGTACCTTCATTGTCTCTGCCAGAGTCACCAAGTGTTGGTCTGGTATGAATTCTGTTAGTTGCCACAAATTCTGTGCTTCCTGGGATACTCACTATTTTTACTCCAGTAAGACACGTTCCTCCCACTTTCCTTTGTTTTGAGGTGATTTATTTTCTTTTTTGGGTGTGTTTATAAAGTGATTGAGGGAGCAGACTAATATTTTTTTGTCATTTTAACTCTTGCTCAATCTTCCCCAACTCACAAGGTAACCAGTAAAAATACTCTTAACCAATGAAAATAGAGCATACTTCAATGAGCAATTCAAATTATTCCTTAAACTTGAAAAAAAGAAAGTGGCTTATATAGGCTATAGACATTTCAAGAAAAATCTCTACCTACCTCTCATCCAGTGGTTCAAAAAGAAAATGGGTGAGGAAATAATTCTGTCAAATATAAGAATGCTATCATCCTAATCAGAAAATATAGTAAAAGATCAACATTTTGCAGAATTATGTCTCTTAATGAAATAAATATGCCTGTAACTGAAAAAGATATGTTATTAGGACATTAGAGTTCAGTTATCAAATAATAGAGGCATTTATTCAAGTCAGTATCAGGTAACATTTCCAAATGCTTTTACCAAAATTATTATAAGCCGTCTTCAACCATACCTGCTATGCTTCCATGCTTCTACCAAAGGCGAGCTCTCAACTTGGTCCTTTCTCAGGCACCATCTGGAAACCAGTTTTCACCTCAGATAACCAGCTTGTGGTAATTGGTTCCTTTAAAGAACTAGTACCCCCAGATGATTGTTCAAACTTTACAGCTCATGTAGAAAAACTGTGATCAGCAATAGGATGCTGCTTTCCCTGAGATATGGATAGCAAATTTCCATTTTGGGTCATAATGAAGTCTCAGACCCTGGCAAACATATATCCAATGCCCACAGGAGGAATTTACCCATATTTACAAGTTACTGATGCTAGAAGGGTTAGACATTTTCTAATATGGCTTTGCTGTAGAAATTGATGTTTAGTTTCTTTACCATGAAGAAACTCTCTGCTGGGTTGTCAAAAATGAGATGATGATCCATGGAAAATTAATTTGACTCACTGTCTTTAGGTAAGTGTGTGGGGAAGTGAATCTGCTGATGTATGAAGCAGTCACTCTGGAAGATATGTGAAACTCAATTCATCACCACCATTATGAGAAGAAAGCGTATTGTTTCTGTGTGGCTCGTAGCTGAACAGCAAAGCCTTAAATTAAAAATCTAATGTAAGTAACTATTGATAGCATCCATGATGAGTCAATACCCAAATCAAAACTAATAAAAATAATGTCATGTAAGAATTGCATAATGTTAAAGTTCAAAAGGAGCTATAACCAGGGATGAATGCTAAAAATAAGAACAATATTAACAAAAATAAAAGACATTTAAAAATCTGGTGTAAGAAAAATATCTAAAATTTGAAAACTCAGAATAAATGGGACAGTAATACTATGCAAAAGAGAGGAGGCAGTACTATGTAATTCTTTTTTTCTACCAAGGAAAGTGATTTCCAAATGTTTAAGTATAGAATGCAAATGACAGAAGGAAATTAATGGGTTTCTTCATTTTTTATCATGACTGTATCAGATAATATTCCCAGAAAGCCTATCCTAAACCCTTGTCAGTAGCTTTAGGCTAGTTAGTGTTATATTAAAAGGAGGTCACTACTATCTTTTGATGTATATGAAGTTGGAGTACAGAGATGATAAGATGGTACTTCTCCTTTATAACAGTTGCCCAGGCAGGATCCTTTAGGTCAAAGTGGTTTATCCCTTCAGGACCCACCTGGGGTTAATTGAAATTAATTATTGGGCTCTTCAGCTGAGGTAACGTTGGTAATCTGACTGCGTAACTCCCTTCCCAAATAAGCTTTGGACACCAGTTCAGGAAGGTACTTTAAACTTGAATTAGTAAGAAGGATAATGGTGTGGGATAGAGGTAAAGGGAAGACCCTACTCTAAATTGACACTAATGAATCTCTAACTGCAGGCAAATGAAGGAATCACGATGATTAGCTTCTCTCTGGTACAGCCTGGCCAGGACTAAACCAGAGTAGGCAAACTGCTGTGAAATCTTCAGCTTCTTTTTCAGTAGATGTTAAGCCTAATCAGTTGAGATATATCCACCCTTTCCACCCTCTTCTTCTTCTCCTGCCCACTTCCTGGATCCCTCCTGGGCCCTGGGAAGCCTAGATAGTGTTGTGTGCATATAAATTATATATATATATATATATATATATATATATATATATTCCCAATTCTGTAGAATTTCCTTTAATGCAGAGGAATACCTCTCCTAAATCTAACTTTGCTAAAGTCCAGCAAAGCATGTTCAATGAAGAGAAGGACACTCTACCTTACTCATGGTCTGGAAAAACTGAGATACATTTTGACACTGATAGGCCCATGAACAGTCCAGGGATGCCAATTCAGGCATTGGCAGTCCAACAAGCCATTGTTGAAGGAGACTTGCCATCATTACACTCACAGAATCCTGAGCCAGCACAGACAGAAGTCCTAGAACAAGATCAATGGGATTTGGGGGACATAGAGATAGAAACACCTTTGGTACCTGTTGATCAGACAGCTAAAGACAGGGAACCTTTGGTTATGGTGACAATAGGAGATCAAATCTATCCTGCTCTTATTGATACTGGAGCAACCCAGTCTGTGTTGACATCAGCACCAGAAAATTGTGCACTAATGGGGTCTGTGAGAGTAAAAGGAGCCAATGGGCAAATGGAGTTGGTGCCCAAGCTAAGATTTAAGATGGTGAAAATAGGCCCAATGACTTTAGATCATTCTTTTTTGTTGATACCCGGTTGTCCAGCCAATCTCCTGGGGAGGGATGTTCTTTGTAAATTAGGTGCCACTATCCAGTGTGATAGGTCAGGACAGATATTCCTACACTTACCCAAACAGTCACTCAAACATCATCCCTTGCTATTCCTAGGGCAAATGGAGGGTGATGAGGAGGAACAACACATAGGGAGTATCTTTATATATCAATATAGTGTACATATATTAATGACTAACAAAATGAAATTAATATACTAACAATTTAGAACTTAGGATTATTAATACCACTAACTTAGGTTAAGTAAGGTACTAACATGGAAACTTAGTTCTATGGCATTTTGCATATAGAGTTTTACCATATTTCTTTTGTTATGAGTTAAGAGCAAGTTTTAGAAGATCTGTAGGTTGTTACATTTTTGCTTTGGATGTGTTTCAAAGATGTTTGCATTGTATGCTATAAGTATAGTGCTTGCAACTTATAATTGTTGCAGTTTTGGAATTTCTGTGATAATTTGTTGCATGTATTGCTTGTATTTTATTCCAAAACCTGTTTTTCCCCTTGATTATACTTTCCTTTTTCCCTCCTTAGATAGGGGCAGATAGTATAGATAGTATAGCAATAGCATAGCAAGACTGTTAAGGGGTTAGGAATAAGACATTTAAGTTAGTGTAGACGGGGTACTTAAGGCTACAATATCTTCAGCCTGCAGAATTTCCAGTGGAAATTCCTACTAGAAGAGGGGGAATTTACTGTTGTGTGCAGATGCAAAGCATGGAATCCCTGCAAAGGTACAGGGAGAGCCTCACCCAGAATTCCAGGGGACCCCCATGGAGAACTTTGGGTGAGGAGCAGTTGAGAAGGGTTGAGGACAGTTAATTTGTGGGACTGGATGTAAGCAGACACTCTGCTTGATTCTCCTGACTTGGGGTTTCTCCTGAAAGGTCATTGTAGTTTAAGCTAGTAGTAGTAGAAGTGGGCAAGAGAAGAAGAAGTGGGTGGAAGGGGTGATACCTGAAGGCTGTAAAGGCATAACAACATCTGGTAAGAAGAAGAAGCTGAAGACATCTAACAGCAGCTTGCTTGCTCTGGTTTGGCTGTGGCCAGGCTGAGCCAGAGGAGCTAAACAAGCCAGCATCACTCACTTGCCTATAGTTCTGAGGGTTTATTATTATCAATTAGTTAGGGTTTCCCAATTTCTCTACCCATTTCCCAATAATCCACTTTGCTAAATATAGATAAACTATCCAAGTACCTTCCTGGAGTGGTTGTGTTATAGTTTCTCTGGGAAGGGAGTCACGCAGTCAGATAAATTGTTACCAAAGCTAATAGAGCCCAATATCTATCATCAATCAACCCCAGGTGGGACCTGAAGGGATACCAACCATTGACCTGAAGGATCCTACCTGGGCACTGTTATAAAGGAGGGAGGTGTTACATCTTTTAGCTAGGTTGCAAGCTTCAGTTGATCTTGCTCTAGCCCATCTGAACTTCCACTGCTGTCACACAATTGGCAGTGGTAGTATCCAGTTTAGTTTATCTCTCCCTCCCTCCATCTATCAGACCATTTATTTATATATCAGTAGTTATCTTCTGCCTGTCCTTTTCTCCCCACTATGCTTTCTATTATGTGCCATTTTCTTCTTTTAGAATGGAAGTTTATAAGAAATGATGAACAGTATCATTGGAAAAAACTGGAAAGATTTATATGAAGTGATGCAAAAAGTGAGCAGAAACAGGAGAATGTTGTTCATAATAACAGCAATAAAATATGAAGATCAGTTGTGAATGACTTAACTATTATCAGAAATACAATGATCCAGGACAACTCCAAGGGACTCATGAAAAAAAAAAAGACAATACATTGCTATACAAAGAACTCACCAAATCCTAATGCAAATGGTACCATTCATCACTTTATTTCCTCCATGAATTTTTCTCTAGCATAAACAATGTGTGTCTTTCACAACATGATGAACATAGAAGTATACGTTTTGTGATAACACAAGTGCAACCTATATCATGTTATGCACTCTCTTGTGGAAGGGAGAAAGGAGGGAGGGAGAGAACATAAATTACAAAATGTTAGAAAATGATTGTCGAAAATTGTACCAATTTGTACTCTGGAGAAAAATTTAAAAAAAAAGTAAGGCTGTCTTTTCCTCCTGCTTACATTTCCCTTTCTAGCATTTAACAGTGCATAGCACATAGTAAAATTGAATATTTTTTATTAATTTGATTTCTTTAATATGTAATTGGTAAAGAGTACCTTGCTGGACAAGTAAAAAAGCACTTAGTGGTCAGGCTCTATTCTAAATAATGTAAATGCAAATCTAAAATACTTTGTGCTTAATTTATGTACTTAAAGAATTTATATTCTAATGGAGAAAGACAACATTTAAAGGTGAGTCAGAAACGGGAAATTATGCTCCCATGATGACATGATATGGAAAAAATAGGGTTATGATATGGAAGCCTGATACTGTGTAAGACAAGACAAAAATTCACCTATCACAGCACAAGGTCTGAGAGGCTGAGAACTCAAAGGAAACTGTGCCATTGTGATTGCCTTGTGAACTTTTTGTCTGATATAAATGTCTTACAGAAGAAGGAGGCAGTACAACCCTGGAAATAGTTCATTTTTATTCCTATCCACAAAGAGGAGAGAGCAGAAAGGATTATATACTGCCTGGTCAACTCTAACCTATAGAAAGTAATCTAAATCTTTTGAGTTAAATTTGCCAGGCTAGATAAACTTGTTATTGATTGCTAAAATGCGATTGGTGATCTTTAGACATTGAGAATACATGTCACAGATTTGGTGAAAGGGTAACATGCTAATTAACAATAACAATAAGGCAAAAATGATGGTAGATTCTTCATAATCTAGGACAGTGGTTCCCAAACTTTTTTGGCCTACCGCCCACTTTCCAGAAAAAATATTACTTAGCCCCCTGGAAATTATTTTTTTTTAATTTTAATAGCAATTAATAGGAAAGATAAATTTACCTGTGGCCATCACTGACTCCCTGGATTGCTGCAGCAACCCAGGGGGTGGTAGCACCCACTTTGGGAGTCACTGATCTAGGATAATGAGCTGAACTTTAATCTCTTACAAATTCCTTATAGAGAGTGTGGTTTGTGATGATTAGAAAAGGTAGTAGTAACCAGCAAGTAAAAGTAAGCAAAGTTTTGTAATGAACTTATGATGCGGGCAACTAAAGGGGTAAGTAGATAGAGATCCAAGAGTATAGAGGTCCAGCTCTATATTAAATGAGATTTTATATAGTGCTTAATGGTGTCAAATTGATAAGAACAGAAGCAGAAAATTGAGAATATCCAGACTAATGGTTAGCCAAAGCTGTTCCAACCAGCAATGGAGCTCTGTATTTATTTTATACAGTATTCAAAAGCCATTTGACACAAATCACAAAGGAATTTGTAGTTGCCCAGAGGATCAAGATTACAGAATACCTCATATACAAATTTTTTCACATATAGATTATGCCAGGATGAGACAAGGGTCCAAGGTTAAATATTGAGACTTGTTTGACCTAACATTCTATTTTAATAAAAGTTTCCATACTTTGAAAGATACACCAAAAAATGAGCCTTTGAGACTGTGTGGGGTATTTGAGTCATTGGAAAGTACCTAAGGGAAAGGTATCTGTGTCTGTTTGCAGTGTCCTTGAATTGTCTAGAAGCAGGGAGAAGGGATACAGCTTTTACTAATTTCTGTCTTCTTCTTGGCTTGGAAAAATTATTACCTCTTTAAAACTGCTGGTTTGCTATACAATACTTAAAGGCTTATTATAAAACTTAAGGCTATCCTAGAAAATCAGATTATAATGCTTTCCAATAAGAAAAGGTTTATATCATAAAAGGAGTCTCTGGGAAGGGTCAATTTTGGATTAGTCATCCACCTCGCAGCCTGGCCTTTCAGGCTCAGGGCATCAGAATCAAAACAAGGCCTGTATCAATCTTGAAGGGGATCCAGATAAAAGGTCCTATCAAAGACCCTATTTCTCCACGTGGCTCCCCATACAGGAGGCCCTGGTTTCCAATTCTATCTCAGACTCTCCCAAGCTATCTATTCCAGGGCAAGTAATTTAACCCCCAATGCCTAGCCCTTACTCTTACCATTATTCTGCCTTGGAATTGATACTTAATATCAATTCCAAGACAGAAAGTAAGAGGTTTTTTGTTTGTGTTTTGTTTTTAAAGTACCTATAATGAAGAATTTATTGATTTCCTTTTATGATGCCACAAGTACCAATACAAAGGAGTTCTTCTTTCAAAGGAACCCCACATAGAGCAATGTTAAAGCAAACCAAAGCAAAAGCAACAATAATCTCTTTTATCTAGTCCAGAATTATACCAAAATAAACAAATGAATAAGTAAATTAAGACAGCACATAGAAACATAACTATGCATAAATAAGTAAACAAAGTAAAAGAAGAAACCAATGAATAAATAAATGATAGATTGATAGATGAAGTCATAGACAGATAGATAGATTTTTCAGGAAATAGGAGTGGGAGAAGGAATGTAGTGTGATAGTAAGAACTCACATAAAAAGATCTGAAAACTAAGTGATTTAGAAGGAATGACTCATTTTATGGCCACTAGGAATGGTATATAAGCAAGAAGTCAACTTGCAGAAGCCAATGGTGTTCTGAATGGTGAAGTCTAGGGGAGTTACAAGCTCTTTTTATCTTGGAGACATCAGTAAATTTCTGAGGTTGTCTGGTCAGAACAGAAATAATGAACAAAACTGTAAACTCATATGTCATTACACAAAGGACAGGGCTTCCTGAGTATTCCTCAGAGTACTGGGAAACTCATCAGGATATAACATCGCTAACCTCTTTGGTATTCATGCTAAATGAGATTTATGGGAGGTCTAAGAGTAGTATGATCACCATTAGTCAACTAGGATAAGTCAAAATTACAACAGAGGAGGGTGCAAACCCCTAATAGTGTATAATTTGAGAAGCCAATATGGAGTAAGGTCAGAACTAAAATGAACTGCTGGGAGACTGAAAAATAAGCCAGGTACTGGGGCAGAGGATGGATGCAAGTAGCAGCCAACCCACCCAGAATAGAAGGGTCTATAACATCCAGAATGAGCTGGACTAGCTGACTGATGATGCTCTTTCCAAATTTGAAAAAATAATTATTTAAATTGATCTCTGACATCTTTTCAAACACTGAGATTAGGTACTTTGTAATAGTAAATCAAAACACCATGTGGCAAATTATCAGCATGACCACATTAGCAAATGTATCTAATAGTATATATGGGCAGTAATCACACTTGCTGCTTATCAACACAATTCAACCAAAAACTGTTCATTGAAAAGCTTAACATCATAGAACAATTAATAATAGTGTGGGTTTTAAAATGTAACCTTGTCCTGGACTGCATTTCCCAGTATGCCCCAGGAGTCATGCCTTCCTACTTCCTGGTGTGGGATTGGTCTTGAAATGGACCAATCCTGTGCTGAGGGAGGGACTATGTCACCTACTTCCTAGTGTGGGATTGGTCTTGAAATGGACCAATCCCATGCTAGGGAGGGGCTACACCCTCCCCCTCACTTCTGGGCTTGGGATTGGTCTATATAAGGACCAATCTTGCGCATAGGAGAGAACTTTGAATCTGAAGAGATTCAGAGTAACTGGGAGTGAGTTAATTTCAACTTGGGGGAAATTCTGGGTTGTTTTCAAAGTTTTAAAAAAGGATCAAAAGGATAGGATTTTTCTTTTAGCGCTTTCCACAATAGCTAGAGTGCTTTAGCTTCTGCAGAAACTTTTATGTAAATTGTGTTGATAAAATTTTTAAACTTTTTTTTGTATGTTATTTAGAATTATTTGACAAACAATTTATGTTGGAAATAAATTGTTTCACCAGTTCATTGTAGACATGATCAAAATGAGACCTAGTGATTGAGACTGTGATCCAGTCACAGATAGCAATTTGAAAAAATAGTTAAGAATAAAAGAAGCTGTTACTGCTCTAATTATTCCTTTCAAAATCGAAGTTATGTGATCTCATTAGAAACCAGGACCGATGGAGCAGAGTCATGATGACAGAGTTATAGGTCAGAATCCAGCTGAACGCTCCCAATAATGTCATTCAAAAAACATTTAAAATAATTCCTAATGAGTTCTGGGTTAAGATGGTGGCAGAATAAAAAGCAGCTGCTCAACCTCTCCTAAATGAAGCATAAAGGACTCCTCAAGGGGACATAAAAACAAACATAAAAACAAATCCAGATGAACAAAGGGACCCACAACAGGGCATAGCATTGAAGGTACGTGGAATTGGGGCATTTCCACACTATAAAGGGGTGAAACAGCTCTCACTAGAGCACAAGCTGAGGAAGCCCCTCCCCAACCCTCCATACCATGTGTACAGTGCCAAGGCCAGCCCACAAGAGTTAAAGCAGATTTGGGGCACCCATTAAGTCATTGGCAGCTCCAGGGCCTGTTCCTGAGAGCAGCAAGACTTAGGACCCAAAAAGGCTAAAGAACATGCCCGGACTTTGAATACAGGCCCTGAGTGCTAGAGCTGGCGCGGGTGAAGGCATTGACTTAGGCATGGGCAAGGATCTGGAGCTCAGGTTTGGACCTCTAGAGGGGACACAGTGTAGACGGGAGCAAGGCTGTGGAAGCAGCTACCTGAGACTGCTGAAGGAGCCTCGGGCAGAGGGGCAGACTGGGGACGACCAGGAGGCTTGACCCCAAGAACAAAGAGACCTGAGACCTCAGGAGCCTAGAGAGCAGAGACAGACCCTGGGTGTGAGGATAAAGCTGAGAAGGGGCAGGGCTAACAATGGCAACCCAAAATCGGAAACCCCAGAAGAGAAAGATCATCAAAAAGAAATCTAACACTCGACAACTTGTACACAGAGAAAGTCCAGACAACAGAGCAAACAGCAGAGAAGAACAAACAAGTAATCACATCCAAATCTTCCCAAAATAATGAAAACTGGTCACAAGCTATTGAAGAGTTCAAATCAGAGATGATGAGAAAGATGGAAGAGATCTAGCAAGAAAATAACAGTTTAAAAGGCAGAATTTTGCATTTGGCTCAGAAATCAAATGAACTGTTAAGCGAATTGAACACCAGAAATGACCAGATTGAAAAGGAAAACCAAAAGATTGTAGCTGAAAACCAGTCCCTAAAAGCTAGAATTGAGCAATTAGAAGCTAATGATCTCTCAAGACAGCAAGAACAAATGAAACAAAGTCAAAAGACTGATAAAATAGAAGGAAACATGAAATATCTCAAAGAGAAAGAAAACAGAGCTAGAAGAGACAATTTGAGAATCATTGGTCTTCCTGAAAAATCAGAAATTAATAGAAATTTGGACTCCATACTAAAGGAAATTATTCAACAAAATTGCCCTGAAGTTCTACA
This sequence comes from Gracilinanus agilis, assembly GCF_016433145.1. Taxonomy (NCBI): domain Eukaryota; kingdom Metazoa; phylum Chordata; class Mammalia; order Didelphimorphia; family Didelphidae; genus Gracilinanus; species Gracilinanus agilis. The sequence goes on from NC_058134.1 coordinate 249,380,836, forward strand.
ACAAGAGGGCAATATAGACATTGAAAGGATCCCTAGATCACCCTCTACACTAGACCCAGAAAAGACAATGCCCAGAAATATAATAGCCAAATTCAAGAGGTTCCAAGTAAAAGAAAAAATCTTACAAGAAGCCAGAAAAAGACAATTCAAATATCAAGGAGCACTAATCAGGATCACACAAGATCTGGCAGCCTCCATGCTAAAAGACCTCAAGGCTTGGAATATGAAATTCAGAAAGGCAAGAGAACTGAGCCTACAACCACAGATCAATTACGCATTAAAACTGACTATATACTTCCAGGGGAAAGTATGGGCATTCAACAAAATTGAAGATTTCCAAGTATTTGCACAAAAAAGAACAGGACTAAATGGAAAGTTTGATATCCAACCACAAAAATCAAGAGAAACATGAAAAGGTAAATAAGAAACAGAGGGAAAAGAATGAAAACTCATAATTTTTAAATTTTCCTCTTTAAGGGCTTTAATAAGTTCTAATTATCTGTATTCCTATGTGGAGAAATGCTATGTATAATTCTCTGTAGTGAACTCTATTCACTATTATAGTATTCACTATTATAGTAATCAGAAGGATAATTCATAGGGAGAGGGTGGAATACTAAATGGTCTAGGCTGATATGGTGGTGGGAAAGAGGGGGGTGAATAGTAGGGGACACCAAGAGAAACTTGAGTGAATAAGAAAAAAAGGATATTCTATTATACACAAAGAGGGCATGGGAAGGGGAGGGGACAAATACTATTATAAGAAGGAGAGGAAGAGAGCATTAAGAGGTAATATTTAAACCTTACTCTCCATGTAATCAACCCAGAGAGGGAAGAGCAGCTATATTATCCATTGAGATATAAAACTCTATCTAACCCTACTGAGAAACTCAGAAGGGATAAACCAAGGGGAGCAGGGCAGTGGGGAGGTCAAAAAAGGGAGGGGAGAAGAAGGGGGAGGGAATTCACTGGGCCTTTAAAAATAAAAATAGGGGAATAATAAGGGAGGGGGTAGAAAGGAAAGTTAATCAAGGGAGGGGATGAGGGATACCTGCTTAAAATAAACCACTGGTTTAAAAGGAAATAGTGTAAGAAGAAGGGGTAGGACTAGGAGAGGATACAAATATGTCAGCAAATGCACAACTGATAATTATAACTCTGAATGTGAATGGGATGAACTCACCCACAAAACAGAAGCAAATAGCAGAGTGGATTAGAAACCAAAATCCCACCATATATTGTCTACAAGAAACACATATGCTGCGGGTGGACATACACAGGTTTAAGGTAAAGGGCTAGAGCAAAATCTTTTGGTTATCAAATGAGAAAAAGAAGGCAGGAGTGGCTATTATGAATTCTGATAAAGCCAAAGTAAAAATAGATGTGATTAAAAAAGACAGGGAAGGTCACTACATCCTGATTAAAGGCATTATAGAAAATGAGGAAATGACAGTGCTCAATATGTATGCACCAAGTTGCATAGCATCCAAATTCCTAAAGGAGAAACTGGCAGAGCTCAAGAAGGAAATAGATAGTAAAACCATACTACTGGGAGATCTAAATATTCCTCTTTCAGATCTAGATAAATCAAACCAAAAAATAAATAAGAAAGAGGTAAGAGAGGTGAATGAAGTCCTAGAAAAATTAGATTTAATGGATATGTGGAGAAAAATAAATAGGGACAAAAAGGAATACACCTTCTTTTCAGCTGCACATGGCACATTCACAAAAGATTGACCATGTTATAGGGCATAGAATCATTGCAAACAAATGCAAAAGAGCAGAAATAATAAATGTAACTTTCTCAGATCATAATGCAATAAAAATAATAATTAGTAAGGGCACCTGGACAGGCAAATCAAAAATTAATTGGAAATTAAACAATATGATTCTCCAAAACCAATTAATCAAACGAGAAATCATAGAAACAATCAACACTTTCATTGAAGAGACCAACAATGATGAGACATCCTACCAAACTCTGTGGGATGCAGCCAAGGCAGTACTCAGGGAGAAATTTATATCTTTGAGTGCATATATTAACAAATTAGGGAGGGCAGAGATTAATAAATTGGGCACGCAACTCAAAAAACTAGAAAGCGAGCAAATTAAAAATCCCCAGATGAAAACTAAATTAGAAAAAACAAAAATCAAGGGAGAAATTAATAAAATCGAAAGTAAAAGAACTATTGAATTAATAAATAAGACTAGAAGCTGGTATTTTGAAAAAACAGATAAAATAGACAAAGTACTGGTCAATCTAATAAAAAAAAAGGAAAGAAGAAAACCAAATTGACAGTATCAAAGATGAAAAGGGACATCTCACTTCTAATGAAGGGGAAATTAAGGATATCATTAAAAACTATTTTGCCCAATTATATGGCAATAAATATAACAATTTAGGAGATATGGATGAATATTTACAAAAATATAAATTGCCTCGATTATTAGCAGAAGAAATAGAATACCTAAATAATCCCATATCAGAAAAAGAAATTGAACAAGCCATCAAAGAACTCCCTAAGAAAAAATTGCCAGGGCCTGATGGATTCACAAGTGAATTCTATCAGACATTCAAAGGGGGCCTAGCAGTACCAGATATTAAACTATACTATAAAGCGTCAGTCATCAAAACAATATGGTATCCAGGGGAAAGTATGGACATTCAACAAAATCGAAGAATTCCAGGTATTTGCACAGAAAAGACCAGGGCTAAATGGAAAGTTTGATATCCAACCACAAAAATCGAGAGACACATGAAAAGGTAAATAAGATACAGAGGGGAAAGAAAGAAAACTTATAATTTTTAAATTTGCTTTTTTAAGGACATCAGTGAGATCTAATTATCTGTATTCATATGTAGAGAAATGTTATGGATAATTCTCTGTGGTGAACTCTATTCACTACTATAATATTCACTATAATAGTAATCAGAAGTATAATTCACAGGGTGAGGGTGGAACACTAAATAATCTAAGATGACATGGGGGATGGGAAGGAGGGGATGAATAGCAGGGGACACCAAGAGAAACTTGAGTGAATAAGGAAAATAGGATATTCTATTACACACAAAGAGGGCATGGGAGGGAGAGGGGACAAATACTATTATAAAAAGGAGAGGAAGAGAGCATTAAGAGGTAATAATCAAACCTTACTCTCAGAGTAATCAACCCAGAGAGGGAAGAGTAGCTATACTATCCAATGGGACAGAAAACTCTTATCTAACCCTTCTGAGAAGGTTAGAAGGGATAAACCAAGGGGAGCAGGGGAGTGGGGAGGTCAAAAAAAGGGAGGGGAGAAGAGGGAGGGAATTCATAAGGCCTTTAAAAACAAAAAGAGGGGGAAAAATAAGGGAGGGGATAGAAAGGGAAGTTAATCAAGGGAGGAGATAAGGCATAGCGGCTCAATAGCAAACCACTGGTTTAAAAGGAAAAAGTATAAGGAAAAAGGGAGTAAGAATAGGGGAGGATTCGAAATTTTCAGCAAATGCACAACTGATGATTATAACTCTGAATGTGAATGGGATGAACTCTCTCATAAAATGGAAGCAAATAGCAGAGTGGATTAGAAACCAAAATCCTACCATATGTTGTCTACAAGAAACACATATGAGGCAGGTTGACATACACAAGTTTAAGGTTAAGGGCTTGAGCAAAATCTTTTGGGCGTCAAATGAGAAAAAGAAGGCAGGAGTGGCTATTATGATTTCTGACAAAGCCAAAGTAAAAATAGATATGATTAAAAAAGACAGGGAAGGTCATTACATCCTGATTAAAGGCAGTATAAACAATGAGGAAATAACACTGCTCAATATGTATGCACCAAGTGGCATAGCACCCAAATTCATAAAGGAGAAACTGGCAGAGCTCAAGAAGGAAATAGATAGTAAAACCATACTTCTGGGAGATCTAAATATTCCTCTGTCAGATCTAGATAAATCAAACCAAAAAATAAATAAGAAAGAGGTAAGAGAGGTGAATGAAGT
>NC_058134.1:249385219-249412302 GCF_016433145.1 Gracilinanus agilis
CACCAAAAAACTTCTTTACTGAATTAGAAAAAAACTATAACAAATTTCATTTGGAATAACAAAAGATCAAGAATGTCAAGGGAAATAATGAAAAAAATGTGAAGGAAGGGGGCCTAGAAGTACCAGATATTAAACTATACTATAAAGCAGCAGTCATCAAAACAATATGGTACTGGCTAAGAGACAGAGAGGAGGATCAATGGAATAGACTTGGGGTAAATGACATCAGCAAGACAGTGTATGATAAACCCAAAGAGCCCAACTTTTGGGACATGAATCCACTATTTGACAAAAACTGCTGGGCAATTTGGAAAACAATATGGGAGAGATTAGGTCTAGATCAACATCTCACACCCTACACCAAGATAAATTCAGAATGGGTGAATGACTTGAATATAAAGAAGGAAACTATAAACAAGTTAAGTGAACACAGAATAGTTTACTTGTCAGATCTGTGGGAAAGGAAAGACTTTAAAACCAAACAAGAGTTAGAGAAAATTACAAAATGTAAATTAAATGGTTTTGATTATATTAAACTAAAAAGTTTTTGTACAAACAAAAACAATGTAGTCAAAATCAGAAGAGAAACAACAAATTGGGAAAAAATCTTTATAATGAAAAACTCTGACAGGGGTCTAATTACTCAAATATACAAGGAGTTAAAGCAATTGTATAAAAAATCAAGCCATTCCCCAATTGATAAATGGGCAAGAGACATGAATAGGCAATTTTCAGGTAAAGAAATCAAAAGTATCAATAAGCACATGAGAAAATGTTCCAAATCTCTTATAATTAGAGAAATGCAAATCAAAACAACTCTGAGCTATCACCTCACACCCAGCAGATTGGCTAAAATGAAAGAAGGGGAGAGTAATGAATGTTGGAGGGGATGTGGCAAAATTGGGATATTAATGCATTGCTGGTGGAGCTGTGAACTGATCCAGCCATTCTGGCTGGCAATTTGGAACCATGCTCAAAGGGCTATAAAAGAATGCCTCCCCTTTGATCCAGCCATACCATTGTTGGGTTTGTACCGCAAAGAGATCATAGATAAACAGACTTGTATGAAAATATTTATAGCTGTGCTTTTTGTGGTGGCAACAAACTGGAAAATGAGGGTATGTCCTTCAATTGGGGAATGGCTGAACAAACTGTGGTATATGCGGGTGATGGAATACTATTGTGCTAAAAGGAATAATAAACTGGCGGTGTTCCAGGCAAACTGGAGAGACCTCCGGGAACAGATGCAGAGCGAAAGGAGCAGAGCCAGAAGAACATTGTACACAGAGACTGATATACTATGGTAAAATTGAATGTAATGGACCTCTGTACCAGCAGCAATACAATGACCCAGGACAATTCTGAGGGATTTATGATAAAGAATGCTACCCACATTCAGAGGAAGGACTGCAGGAGATGAAACATATAAGAAAAACAACTGCTTGAACGCATGGGTCAGGGTGGACATGATTGATGGTGTGGACTCGAAACTACCACACCAATGCAATTACCAACAATTGGGAAATTGGTCTTGATCAAGGACACATGACAAAACTAGTGGAAATGTGCATTGCCCATGGGTGGGAGGAGTGCGGGCGGTGAAGGGGAAAGGAGGAGCATGAGTCATGTAACCATGTTAAAAATGAATATTAAGAAATGTTTAAAAAAAACAAAAAAAACAATATGGTACTGGCTAAGAGACAGAAGGGAGGATTAGTGGAATAGACTTGGGGTAAATGATATTAGCAAGACATTGTATGATAAACCCAAAGAGCCTAACTTTTGGGACATGAATCCACTATTTGACAAAACCTGTTGGGAAATTTGGAAAACAATATGGGACAGATTAGATTTAGATCAATATCTCATACCCTACACCAAGATAAATTCAGAATAGATGAATGACTTGAATATAAAGAGGGAAACTATAAATAAGTTAAGTGAACACAGAATAGTATACTTGCCAGATCTCTGTGAAAGGAAAGATTTTAAAATCAAGCAAGAGTTAGAGAAAATTGGAAAATGTAAATTAAATGGTTTTGATTATATTAAGCTAAAAAGCTTTTGTACAAACAAAAACAATGTAGTCAAAATCAGAAGGGAAACAACAAATTGGGAAAAAATCTTTCTAACGAAAAACTCTGACAGGGGTCTAATTACTCAAATATTCAAGGAGTTAAATCCATTGTATCAAAAATCAAGCCATACCCCAATTGATAAATGAGCAAGAGACGTGAATAGGCAATTTTCAGGTAAAGAAATCAAAAATATCAATAAGCACATGAGAAAGTGTTCCAAATCTCTAATAATTAGAGAAATGCAAATCAAAACAACTCTGAGGTATCGCCTCACACCTACCAGACTGGCTAAAATGAAAGAAGGGGTGTGTCATGAATGTTGGAGGGGATGTGGCAAAATTGGGACATTAATGCATTGCTGGTGGAGTTGTGAACTGATCCAAACATTCTGGCTGGCAATTTTGAACTATGCTCAAAGGGCTGTAAAAGAATGCCTGTCCTTTGATCCATTCATACCTTTGTTGGGTTTTACCCCAAAGAGATCATAAATAAACAGACTTGTACAAAAATATTTATAGCCAAGCTTTTTGTGGTGGCAAAAAACTGGAAAATGAGGGTTTGTCCTTCAATGGGGGAATGGCTGAACAAATTGTAGTATATGCTGGTGATAATACTATTATGCTAAAAGGAAAAATAAACTGGAGGAATTCCATGTGAACTGGAAAGACCTCCGGGAACTGATGCAGAGTGAAAGGAGCAGAGCCAGAACACTGTACACAGAGACTGATATACTATGGTAAAATAGAATGTAATTCACTTCTGTACCAGCAGCAATGCAATGACACAGGACAGTTCTGAGTGATTTATGGAAAAAAAAGCTACCCACATTCAGAGGAAGGACTGCAGGAGAGGAAACATATAAGAAAAATAGCTGCTTGAACACATGGACTGAGGCAGACATGATTGGGGATGTGGACTCAAAACCACCACACCAATGCAACTATCAACAATTTGGAAATAGGTCTTGATCAATGACACATGATAAAACCAGTGGAAATGGCCATCGGCATGGGTGAGGAGAGTGCGGGTGGTGAAGGGGAAAATAGGAGGATGAATCATGTAACCATGTTTAAATCGAGTATTAATAAATGTTTAAAAGAATAATGCCTAATGAAATTTTTTTGACTGGCAGAGACAACAAATAGTCATAAGGAGACATTTATCTTTTCTAAGAGAACCTAGGAAGTTTGGAGGAGAGATATCTAAAAAGAAGATGGGTAAAGGCCTGAACTTCAACACGAGCACCAAGAGTGAGCCTTGGAGGTGACTGTAATAGCAATATTATGAATTAGGAGCTCTTAGCTCAGAGTTGGTTAGAAGGGCAGACAACTACTCAGAAAGATATAACAGAGGACCCTTTTGACACTGGGTACAACTGGAACTGACTGACAACTCTGACACTGAAGCAGTTCTGAGTCACAGTTCTAGGGGGAAGAGGAGTCACAAGAGAGCAATAACTATGGTCAAAGTTCTGGGGTGATGAAAAGCACTAGCACTTGTGGCTAGAGGAAATAAGGGATTTTTATGGATAAAAAGCAGCACAGATCAGGCAAGTGGTACCCACATCTCTCCTGATTCACATCACTATGGAAGCAACAAAAAATTCCACACTCCCAGAACTACCTCTAAAAACAGTAGGACACAAAAGCCTGAAGTTTGGGAAAAGGGCTTCTCCACCCAAAGGTGAGCAGGACCAACATTAACATAAAGATCAACATGAAAAAATGTTTGGAGGTGGTGTTGGAAAACAGGATTAAAAAAAACCAAAACAACCTGATCTTAAAAAAGCTACTATAGTGGCATGGAAAATGAAGACATTTACTTGAAAGAGGACTATAAGGAGAAAGTAGCCTCAAAGAAAAATGTGAATTGAACTCTAGGCCAGCAAGAATTAATGAGAGTAATTCAAGAAAATCATCATATAAAAAATTAATAGGTTGGTAAATAGGTAGCAATAAATCCCAAATAAAATAGCAACTTTTTAAAGAATAAAATTTGTCTAATGGTTTAAAATGGCACAAAAATTTACTGAAGAAAAGCCTTCTTATAAGAAGAATTGGACAAGCAGAAAAGGACATAAAAAAGCTAAATAAATTATCCTTTAAAAATTAAAATTAGCCAAGTGGAAGCTAATGATTACACAAAGCAATAAGAAGCTACTTTTCCATTTAGCTACAAAAAATAGGATTTCCAGAAAAGAACAATAAAATATGAATGCCATAATTCAACTCAACACAACTGTAGAGTCTCCATTGTGAAACTATCAGGAAAACTCCCATTCTAAATATTGTAGCATGTGTATTTTAGTTGTAGGAGACAAGACATGACATGTATATGCATAATACTAATTAATAAAAGAATATGTTCATTTTCAGAGATAGGAAATGTATTGAGAAATTGATTAGCATTTCCAAAGCAATAAATACATGGAAAACAAGAAAAAATGCAATACATGATACCTGAGGATAATTATATAAGGGAATATACACACACAAAATGCTCACGTATATAAAATATTTTTAATGTTCATATTGCCCCCTTCCTCACCTTGTTTTAAACACACACACACACACACACACACACACACACACAATCACAATGCACAATGCACATAAAACTCAGACTGTTTCATTTGAAGCATTTTTCAAAATTTTAATTTGCCTTCCTTTCCAAGATCTCCTAACCTTGTATTAAACATGCAATAATTCTTAGTCATCATTTGCAGTGTTGGAGACAATAACTTTTTAGAAGGCAGAATTCTGTGTATATTTCAACTCAGAAAGATAATTCATGAATCCTGCAAAAGAAATTAAAATGTTATAAGGGCTAGTGAACCTTAGCTAAAAAAAGACAAATAATAGAAGGTGCTTTCTGGTATAAATAATGGTAAATCTTTCTTTACGCATATGTGTATATGTACACATAAACACATATATGTATATATGTATGTAAATAAATATATACAATATGCATGCACATGTATACACATATTCGCACTCAAATTATATATTATAGTTTAGTGATGTTTTGAACACGGTCGTAATTATAATCAAACCTCATATGCCTTCAAATTCTGTGAATTTCAGGAATAAAATAGAGATAACATAAATTTTTACTTAATAATAGAAACTAAAAATCAAAATTATCATTCCTAAACTTGTAAACTGTATCATTACTTGGAAATATATAATGTAGTGCAAAATATTCTAGACCATATTTATTTAAATGGAACTTTTTTCATTCCTATCTGTAACAGATTTATATACTAATAGTTACCATGTCAACTAATTGAATAAAAACAAATCTGGCATATTTATAGAATTTTACTAGGAACTGAGACATTAGGAGAAATAGGTTGACACACCCTGATTTCATATATATATTATTCTCCTTTTTGACACTAATGAGTTCATTTAGCGCCCTCTCAATTTTTCATTTTTCTTTTCTATTACTTTTTCTTTTTCCCATCTTCTTAACTTAAATTCAAATAAATTCAATAAGCAAGTTCAAAGTGCTTCGTTTGTACAAATCAGCTTGCACAAAGAATAGAAAAAAGATAAAGACAATAATGTTCTATGTTCAAGGAAATGTTTCTTCCTTCTCTCCCACTTTTTTCTCTTCTTCCTCATCTCATCCTCCTTGTTGTTCTTATTGAACTTGTTACTATTTTTGTTGTTCTGTTATTATTGATCTCTTCCTTCTCTTCCTTTTCATCCTCTTCTTTCTTCTTTGCTTTTTCAACTTTTCTCCTTCTTCCTTCTATTTTTCATTTTCTCTTTGCCCATTCCCTTCTCCTTCAAGTTCTCATCCCCAAAATAAGAAAAATATGTATGTGATTAAGTTATCATCTAGTTGAAATTTCTATAATGACTCAAAGGAAAAGAACTTCTTGAAGGTACCTTTACAGAATCTTGTATTTTGAAGAGATCTCATAGTTTATCTTGATCAATCCACATGTAGTGAATATGATATCATTACACTTATCATATGTTACAATATATTTAAATAATTCTATTTTCCACATTTTTTGTTTTTGCTTTTATTACTTTTAATATAGCAATATACCCTTCCTTTTCTTTATTGTATTCATTTGAGAACCCTAAATAATGAAAAGTGAGCTTCACATGAGTCTCCTACAGATTGAATGTTTGCAACCAATTAATATTTCAAGATAACTTTATGAATAGACTATCAAATGTAAAGTAAGATTACTTTAATAATTATGACAATATATTATTCATATTAGCCAGCAAACCCTATGTTTTGGGATGATATATGTATGTATATATATATATATATATAGAGAGAGAGAGAGAGAGAGAGAGAGTGTCCTCATTTATTGACCATATTATTGAAAATTGTCATATGACTTGGTCTTGGAGATTTTATTCAAATATACTTTAACTGTATGAATACTCTTTGCAATTTTCATAGTCACTACATCAAAGTAAATGATCATTTTTAATCCAAATATATGGATATAAGTACTTTATATCTAAGAGGTAGAATATATGATAGAAGAATTGGGCTGGAAGGCAAATGGTAAAATTCATTTCATAACATTTTCAGAAATATCGCAAGATTGGAATTTAGCTGAAAACCTCAAGCTTGTTAGTGATATCAGTATTCTTTTTTATCTTTTTCCCTCACACCATATTCCCAGAAGACTTGCTTTGAATAAATTTTATTACACACACATTTTAAAGTATCATATGTTTAGCAACTCTAAAAGGAAACTCAGGAGAAGATTAGGGTAAGATGGCAAAATAGGGCATGAAACTTCTTTTCTCTCCTAATACCCCCACAAACAATAAAAAATAACTCCATAGAATCAATGCTAAAAGTGGCAAAAACTTATAATTGTCACGAGTGAAGCTAAACAGCCAAGGACAACAAGGGAAGAAGGACTCTTATTCCTCTGCCTCAGTCCAACCAGATAATTTAAACTAACCTGATCAGACAATGAAGAATCAATAATGGACAGTCGTTGGGGGCAGAACCGAAGGAAAAAAAAATGGAGATTCAACAGGGAAAAACCTCTGGGGAAAGGACTAGCAGCCTTGTCTCCTCAGCTAAATTCAGCATAATACAGCCTGCTGTCAAATATTGATCAGCAGGCTAGGGTGAGTGGGGTTGCTAAGAGGCTTTGGTTCTTTTGACTATGATCACCCCCAGGGCAGTGAAGTTGCTTCCTCCTATCACAGGGGAAAGGTGAGCCATCTGCTTACAGTGTGAAAATGCCTGAGGCTTCTACTTGGAACACCTGTGATCAATCACAGACTGGGGCTTGAATTGGGGACCGGGGATTATATACATGACCCTAGATTGTAGAAATCAGAACAACTAAATAGGCCCCAGGAAATAACAATCACAAAAAAAATCCTGAAGCATGAGGTAGCATACCACACAGTCTAAGAAACCTGGAATTCTATTATAAACATAATAATTAAATTTATTGTTCTGGCTGCTTAAGTTAAAAAATAAAATGGGTATTATGATGATAGAGAAGATCTGGGTTTAAATTCAGAGGACAATGAAATGAAAATACAGATTTCTAAAACGTTAAGAAAAATAATAAATGTCACAAGTTCAAAATAAGGCTTTTGGAGAAATTTCCTCCAAAAGAGAGAGAGTGAAGAAAAATTAGAGGGGTAAGGGTGGAGAAGAACAATAAAGAAAATCCAGAAAATTATGAAAGGTCACCAAAATGAAAAGAGAGATCCAGAAATTCATGGATTAAAATATTTTATTAAGAACTAGAATTTTGATCTATGAGAAAGAACACTATCCATATGCAGAGAAAGAACTCTGGGAGCAGGAACACAGAAGAAAAACAACTGCTTGATCACATGGTTTGATGGGCATATGATTGGGGATATGGAGTCTAAATGATCACCCTAGTACAAATATTAATTATATGGAAATAGGTGTTGATCAATGACACATGTAAAACCCAATGGCATTGCATGTTGGCTATGGGAAGGGGTGGGAGGAGGGGAGGAAAAGAGCATGAATCATGTAACCATGGAAAAATTTTCTTAATTAATCAATAAAAATCAATAAAAATAAAAAATAAAGACATATTTAAATTAAAATAAAAAATAACTAGAATTTTATTATAATGGGAAACTAATGACTCCCTAAGACAACAAGAAATAAGAAAGCAAAATAAAAAAATGAAATCATAAACAAGAATATTAAATATTCTACCACACAAAAAATTGACCTAGAAAATAATTCAAGAAGATATAAAATAAGAATTGTTAGACTTCCAGTAAGTTTTGATAAAAAATAAAAGAATATAGTCACCAAACACCAAGAAATCATCAAGGTAAACTGATCATAAATTCTAGGGTAAAGTTGAAAAAAATCATCAATCACTAACACAAAGAGCGCCAAACATGAAAATATGAAGGAATATCACTGCTAAATTCCTTAGCTCCCAAATAAAGGAGAACATATGACAACCGATAAGAAAATTATATACTGTTGAGTGACAGCCAGAAGAGCAAGACTTTCCAACTTCAACAGTAAAAAATGAAGGTCATGTAACACAATATTTGTAGGAGCAAAGGAACTGGGTTTACAACAAAGAATAACATATCTAGGAAAGCTGAGCATAAGCACATGAGGAAAAAAATTGGATACTTGATGAACTAAAGGAGTTTCAAATATTCTTTGGGAAAAACCCAGAACTCAAAAGAAAATTTCATCTATAAGAAACATAAGAAGATAAAAAGACCAAAGATAAGGAACCCAAAAGGTCAAATGAAGCATTATCAATATTAAATCCATATGCACCAAATATGTAATGAAAAACTGAATGAGTTAAAAATGGAAATAGATAATAAAATAATAATTATGGAGGACTTTAATTTTCCCCTGTAAGATGTAGATAAATCTAACAAAAAAATAAATAAGAAAGAAGTCAAGATGAATAGAATCTTAGATAAGATAAATATGATAAATGGATATAGAACTAAATAGATCAGCAAGGAGTATACTTTCTTGGCAGTACATGCTATATTTACAAAAAATTACAATATATTTGGGCACAAAATTATGATAGTTATATATAAAAGCTGAAAGTTTAAATGCACCTTTTGTAGACTACAATGCAATATTTTTTATAATAAAGGACTATTAAAATTCACCGTAAAAACTAATTAGAGACTAAATAGTAATCATAAATAATGAGGGGTTTAAAGAACAAATCTTAGAAAAAATAAATAATTTCATTAAAGAGAATGATAATAATGAGGTAGCATACCGAAAGATATGGGATACTTAAAAAGTAGTATTTAGAGGAAAATATATTTCTTAACATTTCTATTATTAAAATAGAGAAGGAAATGATAAATTATCTTGGAATGCAATTAAAATTAAAGAACAAGTTAAAAATCACCACTAACCACAAAATTAAAAATCATAAGAATTAAGAGTGAGATGAATAAAACTGAATTTGAGAAATCTATTGAATTAATACATATATGTAGGAATTGATTTTATGAAAAAGTCAAGAAACTAGATAAATTATTAGTTAATATGACTTTAAAAAGAGAGAAAAACAAATTAATAGTATTAAAGCTGAAAAGGATAAATATACCACCAATGATGATGAAATTAAAGCAATTATTAGAAGTTATTTTGCTCAATTATATGCAAACAAATTTAATAACATAAGTGAAATGGAGGAATACTTACCAAAAAGAAAACCTGCCTACACAGAGGAGGAAAAAGAATATCTAAATAAACCTATTTTTTAGAAAAAAGAAATTGAGCAAGTTATAAATGAACGTCTTAAGAAAAAAGAATCAGGACCAAATGGAATTACAAGTGACTTCTACCAAACAGTGAAACTAAATCCATTATTAAATAAATTATTTGAAATAATAGATAAAGGAGAAGTTTTGTCAAACTCTTTTTATGAAACAAATATGATGCTGATACCTAAACCAAGAAGACAAAAATAGAGAAAGGAAATTATAGATCAATTTCATTAATGATTACACATGCAAAAATCCTAAATAAGATGCTAACTAAGAGGCTACAATAATATTTCACAAAGATTATACAATGTGACCAAACAGGATTTATAGCAGGTATGTAGGGATCATTTAGAATGAGGAAAAGTATTGACATAATTGAATTTATCTATAACAAAAGTAACAAAAAACATATGATTATATCAATAGATACAGAAAATGCCTTTGACAAAACACTCACTCCTATCAAAAACACTGGAAAGCATAGGTATAGATTTTTTTTGTTAAAATAATACAAAGCATACTCCTAAAAACAAAAGAAAGTATTATTTGACCAGAAGCCTTCCCAGAAAGATCAGGAATGAATCAAGGATGCCCATTTAAAATAGTATTATAAATGCTAGCAATAGCAATGAGTAGAAAAAGAAAAAGAAATTGAAGCAGACTGGGCAAAGAAGTAATAAATATTTCTGTTTTCAGAAAACATGATGATATATATATATATATATATATATTCCTAGAGATTCAACTAAAAAGTGAGCTAAAACTGTTAATAATTTTAGCCAAGTAGTAGGGATAATACAATCCCACATAAATCACCAACATTTTTATATAATATTAGTAAGGTCCTACAAGAAGTGATAGAAAGACATATTCCATTTAAAATAAGCACTGATAGAATAAAATACTTGTTTATTTACCTGCCAAAACAAACCCAGGTACTACATGAACATAACTATAAAACACTTTTGACACATATAAAGTCATATCTAAATAACTGGAGAAGTATTTATTGTAAATGGATGAACAGTCAATATAATTAAAATTACAATCCAACTTAAATTAATCTACTTATTCAATGATATTCTAATCAAATTACCATAAAATTATTTTATTGAGCTACAAAAGATGCTTGCAAAATTCTTTTGGGAGAACAAAAGATCAATAATTTCAGAAGAGTTAATGAAAAAGAGTAAAGGAAGGAGATCAAGCAGTACCAGATTTTAAATTGTATTATAAAGGAGTAATTATCAAATCTCTCATACTGTCTAAGAAATAGAAAGGTAGATCAGTGGAATAGGACAAATATACAAGACAAATAGTAGTAAAAGATTTCTTATATGTGACAAAAACATAGATCCATCCTATTGAGATAAGAAATCAGTATTTGGTAAAAATTGTGATAACTGGAAAGTAGTTTGGCTGAAACTAGATATAACCAATATCTTGCACCATTCACTAAGACAAGATTAAAATGGATTCAGGGTCTAGACATAAAAGATTTCATAAGTAAATTAGAACAGGGACTAGGTTGCCTATCAGATTCATGGATAGGAAAGGAATTTATCCATAAACAATAGACAGAGAGCACAGTGAAATATAAAATGGATAATTGTGAGTACATTAAATTGAAAAGATTTTGTGCAAATAAAACAAATGTTACCACGATTAGAAAGAATGCAGAAAATTGGGGGGAAATTATTGGAATTTTGTGGGTTTTTTTTATTTTAAACCCTTGTACTTTGGTGTATTGTCTCATAGGTGGAAGATTGGTAAGGGTGGGCAATGGGGGTCAAGTGACTGGCCCAGGGTCACACAGCTGGGAAGTGGCTGAGGCCAGGTTTGAACCTAGGACCTCCTGTCTCTAGGCCTGACTCTCACTCCACTGAGCTACCCAGCTGCCCCTACAAAAAATTTTTAAATAAAAAAATTGACCATAAATTTTGGAAAGTTTGTTGATGAAGATCCTAATCCAAATCAGTTTTATAGGATATAATATTTTTAGTTGCACCTTATCTTTTTCTTTACTTTTTTGCAAAGTCACATTGCATTTTTTTCTTTTATGTTTCATAGCTAGATAATAGTTTTGTCCTATTTAAATTATATTTCCTATAGGTAAGATTTTTTATCTGAGTGCTTGAAAAATGTGACACAACCACTATCTTGAAATTCTGAACATGGGCTTTTTTAATAATAGAAACTCATGAAATTTTTCTTAGTATATTGTAAATTCTATAGTAGAGTTCCTGTTTTATTGTGTTATTTTCTGGTTTCTTTTTTGTTTCCATGGGAGATCTATGTTGCTTAAATTATTGCTACAAGTTCTGCCTTCCCAATGATTAACTAATGACTTGATTAGAATATGTTTGTTTGTATAATATTACAAATATTTTAGTAGCTCTGTGAAAAAGGAATTGACACTCTCTAATTTTTTTTTAACTTAATCAGGAACTTGGAATTCCCCTCCCATTTAACTTAGGAACTTAAAGATCCTTTATCATTGATTGCAAGTACAGAGAAAGAAAGTTCATACCCTCATAAACAGGAAATTGATCCCACAGGCACTGCCTGCTGGGCAGTGCCAGACAACTTAAGGAACTATGATTGGTTCCTGAGGTTCAACATGGGAGAGTCAATGAGTGGAGAAAACTGCACATAAGCAAGGACCCAGACTCTAGGACCTCTCTTTTGCTCTGAGGGCCCCTGCTGAAGGGACTCTTGAACTCAGTTTTGGATTCCTGCATTGGTGACTCAGCCTGAAGGGAGACCCTTACTCTGGGGACTCTTGCTGAAGAGACTCCTGTGTTCTTCTGATTGGAGATTGAGTTTTCTGTTGGTTGTGAGCTGGATTTCATTAGAGCAGACTCTAGGGCTGTAGGCTAGGCAATTCTCAGGGTCACTTCCTGTCACTCCACCACTTTATGGGAACCAATCACAGTATTTCAATTTACCTAGCACAGCCCAAGGGGCAGGGGTGGGGGCGCGGGGTCCAGTGAACTTTGAAGGTGCGAGTTTACTCTAGTAAGTGACTTGAAAACTCTTTTACTTAGTGTCAAGTAGGGGTATTTAAATTATTGATTTGTTTAGCTAAAAATAGACTAGGGGATTGATTAATCCTATCTTCATAGCACTTTTCTGCAGTTCAATAGAATTGGAATTAAAGAGATTTTCATCAATTGGGGTGTATGATTCTGATGGGCTATTTTGTGCTATAAAAAGGACAAGGGGATGGTTTTAGGGAAAAAATGACAATACATGTATGAGCTGATGCAATGGGAATTGGAAAGAAACATCATTTTGCACAATAATAGCAATATTGTAATATTGTTCAATTGTGAAAATCTTAGCTACTCTTATCAATATAATGATCTTGGACAATTCCAAAGGACTCATAATGAAGATATGCAAAGAGAAATTTGATGATCTCTGACTTCAAATTGTGGGATATTTGTTTCAATTTCTCTTAAATTTCCTGAAATATGGCTAATATGGAAATATATTTGCCTTATTTCATATGTGTAATCAATATTACTTTGTTTACCTTCTAATTGTGTAGGGAAGGATTGGGAGGGAGGGAGATAATTTGAAATTGAAAATTGAAAAAAACAAATTTTAAATAAATTTTAAAAGACAAAGTTTAACTTATCTAAGCATTATGACACACTGCAGGCTCAAATTGCTATATTCTTGTGTTTTGCATAATTATATTATTCACAATATTCTGTTAGCATCTGAACTTCCATAAATTTCTTTTTTGTCTTTTCCATTTTTCATAGTCAACATGTTGTATAAACAGTACCGAGTTAAGCTAGATCATTTGCAAACCATGTCCTCTCAGCCACATCTGGTCTTTTAATTCAATATTTAACTTTTCCTTTCATGTAAAGTGTTGATGATATGACTATATACAGAAAGAAAATTCTGTAATGAGCATGAGATCAGTAACTGAATATCCTCTGTTAGAACAAAATCACTTTTTAAATTTTTCTGCTATTCCTGAGAGATAACATGGCATTCTTGACAGCCAACCTCAAAGTTCTGAAAAATTTGGGAAAAATATCACTTTGACATAAATTGGCTATGGGATTCTAGATAAATCATTTTGTATCCCAGTGCTCTCCAGGCCACTCTCTGAGACCATCATGGATTCTATATGATAAAGAAATTAACTCTCAGGGTGTTTCTTCTAAAAATGAAATCTCAAATTTATTAAAAATTGTGACTGAGCAAACTTAGTGACTTATTACTTCTTTTTTTCCTGAAGAAAGTATGTAGTTTTAAAATATTATATTTAGAATCAGAATTTAGAGAAAATAGAGAATCAGAATAAGAATGCTCATATCCAACTCTAATTTTACAGATGAGGAAACTGAGGCTCAAAGAGGTCAAATAACTTGCACAAAAATTATACAGCTGATAAATGATGGAGGCAGGATTTGAATTTAAACCTTTTTTTTAATCTATAAAGTCCAAACTATATCTAATGTACCACCTATGAAAATAACTGAGTCTTTTTAATAATTTATGTGCTATAGGTTTCTTTTCAGTCTTGATTTCAAAGCTTATTTACTGAAATAGTATTAATCTGTGCCATTTTTCTATAAATATTCAGAAATATGTGGGATAAATATGTAAAGTATAGTGATGTTTTCCCATAGATTTTCTTTTTTCAAAATTTTATTAATTAATTAATTTAGAACATTTTCCATGGTTACAGGATTCACATTCTTTCCCTCCCCTCTCCCAAGCCCCTTCCATAGCCTACACACAATCCCACTAGGTTTTACATGTGTCATTGATCGAGAGCTATTTCCATATTATTGATATTTGCACTAGGGTGATCATTTAGAATTTATATCCCCACTCATATCCCTATCGAAACATGTGAACAAGCAGTTGTTTTTCATCTGCTTTTCTGCTCCCACAGTTCTTCCTCTAAATATGGATAACATTTTTTTTCTCATAAAGTCCCTCAGAATTGTCCTGGATCATCACATTGCTGCTAGTAGAGAAGTCCATTACATTTGATTGTACCACAGTGTATCACTCTCTGTGTATAAGGTTCTCCCGGTTCTGTTCCTTTCACTCTGCACTTCCTGGAGGTCCTTCTAGTTGACATGAAATTCCTCCAGTTCATTATTCTTTTTAGCACAATCATATTCCATCACCAACAGATACCACTATTTGTTCAGCCCTTCCCCAATTAAAGGGCATCCCCTCATTTTCCAATTTTTTTCCACCACAAAGAGCTCAGCTATAAATATTTTTATACAAGTCTTTTTCCTTATGATCTCTTTGGGTTATAAACCCAGCATTGGTATGGCTGGATCAAAAGGCAGACTGTCTTTTTATGCCCTTTGGGCATAGTTCCAAATTGCCATCAGATACCATAGATTTTCTATGTATGTTTATGTATGTTTGCATACATGTGTATTTGAATATGTATCTATATACCTATATATACATGTGTGTATATGTGCTTTATATACTTTTAAATAGTTCCACAATTCTGAAAACTCTTAAGAAAAGGTGATGTACAGATTTAAACTTTTCCAGAAAAATTCAAGGAGAAATAACCAATGTATCAAGAAATGATTTATCTCTTTTTTTTTCTAGATGCCCAATGGAAATAAAAAGTGTCCCTAATTTTTTATCTCTCTTAGGATAAATAAAAAATATGAGTTATTATAGTAATTATCAGCCATGTCTTTGTGATTCCTGCATGTATTTATAACTAAAATGTAAATATTTTCAAAGTTCATTTCTGCAGTGGTCTATTGGAGCTTTTACTATACAAGTTGACCCAAAAGCCTTAGTCTAGTAACAATTTGATAAATTTTAAAACTGGACTAAAATTTGGAGATTCCTTATGTGTGTCCAGTGAATGATCATTGAGGTAGCTGACAACTTTTGTAAAATAAAAACACTGAGCAAGACTAAATATTACACTAAGAAGTGTGGAATTTTTTGGTGTTTGTTTTAATTTGTTTTGTTTTAACACCCTTTATTAAGTTTAGGATAGTGGTGAAGACCATGATGTAAAAATCAAATAAAAATGGTAGTCATTAGTGCATAAATAAAGATTCCTGAAGGTCAAATATTGACTTACTTTTGGAAGACAATGTCATTCATGCTTTATTATATTTTTATTTTATGCATTTTCCCATTAATAATCAACCAGGCTCCAAGTGCTGTCAGGAAAGTTATAGTGTATATTCTCCAGGAATGACCTGGACATTTCAACCATAATGATTAAGTTATTTGACTCAGAATAAGGAAGACCTACATTCATTGTCTATTTCTGATATCTACTAGCTGTGTGACCTTCAGAAAGTCACCACATCTTTTTTAAGCCTCAATTTCCTGATCTATAAAATATGGGATTTGAACTCAACCTCTGAAGTTAGTTCTAACTCTGATTTTCTTTTCTTCTTCTATTATCTTGATACTGTCTATGGTAAGTTTGTAGCTTTAAAAATATATTTCTTGAATTACTCTTGGAAAAACAAACACACAAAAACTCATTTTTCCCATTTCTGCACTTATCCAGACTTTAATGCAACAGTTACTGACAATAAGATCACGCTAAAAATATTACACCTGAAATGGCTTGACATGTCTTATGTCCAGATAAAATAGATTTCAAGAACTCACAAATCTTTGATGCCACAATGAGACACTGATTGGTGTCTGATGAATTAAAATTAAAAAAACATATTATATAATATTTAACTAGAAAATATATGCCTTGCTTTAAATTTGTGTTTTTAAATATTGGCCTCATTCTCAACTCTATTGTTTTCATGTTAATCTCATTTTATACTAAAACATATTTCTTAATAGATGTCAAGTGAATCGTTTGACAATATGAAAATGGTCTTGTCATTTTGTACCACTTAGAAACTTATATAATGTACAATATTATCCAGAGTAAGATTCTAATTATACAAAAAAAAAAAACAAAACAAAATCTAACAGCACCAAGAATGGTTCTATCTACACACAAAATAACAAATTTTGTTCAATAATTGATTGCATTTAATTCTCCTTAATATAATTCTTAAAAGTTTGCAACATAGTTTCTTCACAACAAATGAAATACTCATTCAATTGGTTTCTTGACTGGACCAGTGATTTCACTGACATAAGAAATTTTAGCAGATATTGGAACCTGATCTTCAACTCTTTCTGAGTTTCTTGGAAGCAATGAGAGTTGTTACATGTCCAGAGTCACACAGCCTGCCTGTTTCAGAGGTGTAATTTTTAATTTTAATTTTAATTTTTAATTTTAATCTAGTTATTTTTCACTCTAAGACTGCCTTTTATTCATTACAGCTTTTTGGTTCAAATGGATTCAGGAAGACCAAGCTGGCCTCTGACTCTTACCTACTGACACTCTTTATGGACAAGTTCCTCCACCTTTATTTTCTGGGTTTTCTGATCTGTATAATGAGTATAATAATAGCTCCTAGATCCCAGGGGGGTTGTGGACATCAAGCAATAACAATTTTTTAATAATAGTTAATATTGATATAGTACAGGTATCCCTTCCACACATTTGGGGTAAGGGATGAAATTCCCCAGAATCTGGAAAATCCACATAAACCTTTTAGAATTTAATTCTTTCATAAAGCTTTTTTTCCAATGAGTCATTTCCATTTCTTAACTTTTTTCTGATAAATATAATTTCTCAACCTACATGATAAAGTAAACTTATTAAAATGAATGATTTTTTTCTATATGTGTCAAAACAACAAACAATGAAATGGTGTTATTTTTAGATATAGATCTAAGTTTGATTCTTATTTCCAACTCTTCTTGTGTGTCTTTGATTAAGGCTTCTTAACTCTGTGTTCCTCAGTTTCCTCATCTGAGAATTTTGAGGACAGATTATATGATCTTTTACCACTTTAAATCTATTCCCCATTTAAATAAAATATTCTGTGATTATACACACAAGACTATGTGATTGATGTTTCCTTTCTAATTAGTCAAACACACAGTCAATTAAAGCAAGAATATCAATTATCTTAAAAAATAAATTCAATGCTTTGTACCTATTAGTCCTCAGTGAGGTCTGGTAATGACTGATTAGTATGGAAACATTAAGAATCCAACACTATATACCATCTGGGGGAGCATGTTGTGACAAAATCAATACACTACAGGGCCATCTTATTAGTCCTACTGAATTTCCCTAATGTTCCCAGCATTAGAAACAGCCAAATTCTAGGTCAGAATGCAGACAGCAGGTGGGAAAATCTCTCTGAATTTCCTGAAGCCACCAACTAAATCCAGATGTTCAAAAAGCCAAACAGTGGTGGCTTTGTGCCAAGTTTTTGTAGACTGTATTATGTTGGGTGTATAGTCATAGTTTCTCTATTCCAAGAAATTCTGCCCCAAATCAGTGTTTATTTTTTAGTTTTCTGCTTAAATCTACTTTCAGGGTCTCCTCTCTCTGCTGTAATTACAAGGTTCAATTTTAATAGTATTGTCTTGAGTAGATTATTTTTTATTATCCTAACAATTTATGCACATCTAATAATACTAAATGAGACCACAAAGCATATGATATACATCCACATGTTTGGCTATTATTCTTTCTTATACAGTTTAAGTTTGCTTTATAAGCTATTACTAAGTATATCAAAACCCACGAGAGACCATTTAAAGTATCGTTATTATTACTGTTTATTGGTGGTTTCCTTGTGCATAATGCACTGTATTCTAGAGTAATAGCTTTCAAAAGAACAATAAGTAAAATTCCCAAGAGAAGTTGAACATTTTGTAAAAAAAAAAAAAAATAAGCTTGCTTCAAAATAACAGTGAAGACTCTATTTCTTATTGCTTAATGCAAAGGAGATCTCTATTTCTACCCTATGTCTTCTCTTTTTCAAGTTGCATATTTTAGATCTAATTACAATACTGCCTTAATAAGAACAAATTATAAAGTTACATATATTTATTTCTATTAATAAAATATATTGATGTAAATTAAGAACAGGTCGTATTTCATTCTTGTCATTGAATCCCAAGTTCTAGAGGACACTTAACAAATGCTGGTTCTTTGATTGAGTTGTCTCTTTTATATGAATATACATGAAGAGATTGTGATTTCATCAACATAGCTAAGAATGTGAGAATTCCCTCCAATAAAGCAGATGGAAACCATGAGATTTTATATGTGCATCCTAGGGTATTACCAAGTATACATAGGAACCTAGAAACCTAATGGCTTGTCCACAGTCACATAGTTAGTAGGTGTTAGTGGTAGTTTTGCCAGAATCCATACCCAGTGTTCAAACCATTATATCAATTACTTCTTTATTCATTATGGCAAAAAATAAGCAAAAGATCAAATTTTGATGATTAAAAATCTTAAGGCAAGTATCGCTATACTTATAAATTATGAAAGTTGAAAGTATTCATGAAGGTCATCCTTTTTTTTTCTTATAAAATAATAAGTAATGGCACATTTATTTATACAGATGGTACAAATTTCACCTTATCAAATATACCCAATAGCTATACATGAAGATTGAGAGAAAATGCTTTAGGTCAATAACAAAGGCCAAGTAATATTTATGTTAAAGTTCCTTTTATTATAAATTATGTTCTCTTATACTCAAAACCTAAAATCAATTTTTGATACTGACCTGACAGAATATTCTGTAGTACAACTTTTGTGTAATTTAGCTTTTAAAAATATAATTAAAGTAATCATTACTTTAGTGACATATAAGTCTATTTATTTCCAGCAGGGCAGTCTGAATAATACTTTAAAGCTATTTTACCTTCTTGTTTAATGAGATAAATGGGGATATTCCATGTGAAGTCTTTAATGTACTTTCTTCTCAACTTTAAAATGTTCATTCAATGTTTTTCTTTTCTCAGAAGAAAGTATTTTTTTCTATTTGGAACCCAATGAGTGTAACCTATATTTCTACAGGAATTTCTAATTAATTTTAATATGTGGTTAATTAACTTGCCATGAAGAAAAGATTCATAGAAAAACAATCATTTACCTCAGAAGAAAGTCTATTTGAACAGGGTGATATAGAGTACCATATTTAGGTTGAGGAAGACCTAAATTTGTATCCTGCCTCATTCTCTTATTAACTGTGTTACCCTGAGGAAGTAAGTTGTTTTGCTTCCTGTAGTTTCAATGGCCTCTTTTGTAAAATGGAGATATTAAGAGCAATTCCCTCATACAGAGTGTTGTGAGTATCAAATGAGAACCTACATATTATCATTTTGGAAACAGCATTATACAAATACTAATTATAATTATTTCACACAAATCTCATTAATTTCTCTTCATATTAAAATGAAATTAATATTTTGCAACTATTATTGATATGAATTCTGAATCATGATAACCTTAAACAAACATAAAAACAAAATACAATTAAATGTTTTTGAGAAAAAAAATATTTCGTAGAAGTGATGAACTGCATTTTTCTCTAAACTTAGAGATGGTCAAAATACTGTGTTGAAAGAGAAAAAGGGAAATGAAGCATCAAACAATTATACAACAAATTAATCTTTGTGGACAAAGAGTCTGCATAATTCAAAGCAGAAATACTTATTTTTCCTTATAAACAGTGTTTTGTTTTTCTAAATTGTGTTAATGGGATAATTGCCATTACTCTGACTTTCAACTACATCCTTTCTAAATACATCACAAGCTCCAGAACATTGGCCTCCTTATGCTCGTTAGTCTGTGAAACTGACTGATTAATTTCCAACTGAAATCTAAGAATTTGAAGTCAAAAGTTTCTAGAGAAAGGAGGAAACTTTTGGTTCGTGATTCCCCACCTCTGTAACCAACTTCTCTCTTAAATTGTCCTTTACTTCCATGCTTCCCATCACCAGTAGTCTTTGCTTTTGACTTGTCACTGGACTTCCATGACTCTGAAAGAGAGAGTGAGGCAGAAGACTTTGCACAGCCCTGTCTTACCTGTGATGTCATTTTGGTCCCCTTTGAGTAGAAAAGACAACTAAATTCAAAAGTATAGGGGATGGTGCACCGTTATCTGTTCAGTTAGTTACAAGATGAGGAGGGATTGTTGAAAAGAAGTGTAAACTCAGGATTGGGAAGTGCTGACTAGTTGTCAACTAATGATTTATTTTTCAATGTTTTGTTCTGGATAAATAAATATCTGATTGATAAAAATATACTGTACATTTCAAATATTAGTACATATACTTAAATGTAAAACAGAAAACTAAATCTGCCCAAGTAGTCTCATAGGTCATCAATTAAGAGGCAGTTGTAGTATAATATAGAAATAGGAAACTAATTGCATAGCTAAGATTACCTTAGTTCAAATCTGGTCTTTGACACAATCTATTTGAATCTGGTCATGTTACTTAACCTTTAACTCCTTCAAGACAATTCACTAAGACTCTAAATGACAGAGAAGCTGCTGGACTTAACTGGCAAAGGGAGTTTTTTTGTCATTCATTTAGGAATTTAAGAATTTTTTAGTAATTCCAAATCACAGAGCAATCCTTATCCCATAAAAATTAACATGGAAGTAACAAAGTTTCTCTATTTGTTCATATTTCCATTTGTACTCGGTTCTATCCTTTTAATGTTCATAAATTAATTTTCTTTCAATTCTCTATCACTATCTTCTAACCTATCCACATATCATCTTGTAGAATCCACTTCTTGTAACAAATATGTATAGTCTAGTAAACAAAATAAACTCATTCAATATGTCTAGTTCAGCACCACTCTTTCAACAGAATGGGAAATATTTCAATAATTCTTTTGGAGTCACTTTTATCAACCACTTTGTTCATAGTTCCCAAGTCAAAAAAAAATCATTTTTTCCTTTATATTCTGGTTGTCTTTACACAAATATCCCTTTTGGCCCGGCCAATTATAGTTTTGTTTCCCAACAATTTGTCCAATTCTTCCAATGTTTCCCTGAATTCATTTTTGTAATTTTTTTTACAAAGTAATATTGCATTCTATTTTTTAAAACCCTTACCTTACGTCTTGGGGTCAAATTGTGTATTGGCTCCAAGGCAGAAGAGTGGTAAGGGTAGGCAATGGGGGGGTCAAGTGACTTGCCCAGGGTCACACAGCTGGGAAGTGTTTGAGGTCATATTTGAACCTAGGAACTCCCCACTCTAGGCCTGGCTCTCAATCCACTGAGCTACCCAGCTGCCCCCTCCATTCTATTTTTTAATCAGGTCTAATCAATCAATCTACAAAGATATCTCATAATTTTCTATTCACTCACCAATATGGAATATATGGGCAAATATATATGTGGAAGAATAGATGGACATATATACAATAAGAATTTCACTGCAGAGAGCAAAACACTTAGAATGACCATCATGGTATTATTCTAGTCCAATCAATCAGTTGAGTAAAATAGTTGCTTTTTCTCAAATTAGATTTAGATATTCCAATATAACACTAGTGAGCAAGGACTTCCTATTCTCTTTTCTAAATCTATGCTTAACACTGAAAATAAAAACAATTAAGTTAAATCTTACATGCTAACTGCATTTTCTTTTCACTTACCTATTCCAAAGACACTTAAAATAAATTTGTGTTGATGCCTTTCATTTTGGGATGATCTATTATTTAATTTCCTTGGTGAATTTTTATTTATTTCTTTTTCTTCTCCTTTGGAAGGAGACAGTTATTTGAATGCTATATATATTTAATATATGCACATATATATGTATATATATGTATATACATACATACATATATGTGTATATATATATGTATATATATATATATACACACACACAATCTTCATTCTTCCTGGAAGTTAATCCCAAGAACTCAATGTATCTTTGTTCCCCCCTTGATACTACTATTTCTGAATATCCTGCTCTTTCAGCAATGCAGATTACCAAAGAATTAGTCTGTTCATCCATAATTTAGCATTCATTATCCTATAGTCAAATGACTTCATTACTTGGGTGCTATACATTTTGGTCTCTAAAATGAATTGAATTAAAAGGTACATGCCATAAATAAGCCTTTCAGGCTTCTTACCTATTGTATTTTTTCCTTGGCCTAGGAGTTCTGAAATGAGGGTATGATACATCTGAGGTATTTTATTTTCAATTTTATTTCTGGAGGTGATCAGTAGATTCTTTCAATATCTATTTTTCCCTTTTTGTTTTTTGAGGATATGATCAGAGCTATATTCTCTCATGATTTCTTATAATATGGTGTCTAGGCTATTATTTTTTATCATAGTTTTAAGGTATTCTGATAAGTCTTAGATTATCTCTCTTCTTTCTTTTTTCCAGGTCAGTTGTTTTTTCCAGAGAGATATTTTAGAATTTCATGTATTTCTTTTCTTTTTTTTGAATTTGTCTTATTATTTCCTGATTTAGTTTCTATTTGCCTGATTCTAATTTTTAGGAATTTATTTTCTTCATTGAGGTTTTTTTTTTCATTTGTTTCCTTTTCCATTTGGCCAATCCTGCTCTTTAAGGAATTATTTAATTCAGTGGGTTTTTGGGGGCTGGAGCAGAGGGGAACTCTATTTGGTCCATTCTAGTCTTTAAGAAGTTTTTTTTGTACTTTTGTGCCTCAATTTCCTTTTATTCACTTCTAATTTTTAGGAATTTTATTTCTTTAGTGAATTTTCCCCCAGCTGTTGAGCCTTTCTGTCAGTTTCTCTTATTTGATTTTTAACTTCTTTTCCAATTCTTTTAGGGGTTATTTTGGAACCCAAAATCTTTTTCATACTTTTCTTTGAGGCTTCACAAGTTTACTTTTGACACTGTTGTCTTCTGAGTTAATATTTTGGTCCTCTCTGTCACCAGAGTAACTTTCTAAGCTTTTACTTTTTTTCTGTCTTTTGCTCAGATTTCTAGTTTTTATGACTATTACTATTATTATTACTATTGCCATTATTTTATCTATCTGTCGAGGTTCTTCTTTCATCCTGGGGTACAGGAAGCATTGTTCAAAGATTGTAGATTACTATCTCTGGCACTTGACATAGGAGTAGCTGCCATTGTTTCCCACAGCATTTCTGATTAGGAGTCTTGTTGGCTTGCTATTATTATTATTTTCAGCTGTTTTGTTCAGCTAGATTTAGATCCCCATGTTGTGAGTTCTATTTTTATCTCACGGACTGGGCTTGCCCCTGATCTTTTGCTTTCCTAACCCTGCCAAGTGGCTTGGACTCAGCTAATCCTCTAATATACTGTTTTATTTCCTCAGGCACTCTGCTGCATAACTGCTTCAGTCTATGTGGAAGTATTTTATTCTCATTTTTGCTTTGCCTTTCTCACACTTGTTAGGTGGCCTAGGCTAGACTCAGTCCCCCATTTAGTCACCTCACTATCTATGATGCTTTAAAAGTTCACTGCCTTAGGACACATGGAAGTGTGTTGCTCTCATGGCCATTTTTGCCTTTGTCACACTTGTTGAGTGGCTTAGTATGAGCAAGTCCCCCTCTCTCTGCTTCTTCTTTATCACAGTTTGTATAGCAGCATGTTGAGCAGGTTCCCATAGTTTCTGTACTTCTTGGGCTACTTTTTCTTCTTATCCCAATGAGATGCATTTCTCCTAATTTCCTTTGTTTTGGGATGTCTCTCTCTCTCTCTCTCTCTCTCTCTTTTTCCACGTGTGTGTGTGTGTGTGTGTGTGTGTGTGTGTGTGTGTGTGTGTGTGTGTGTGTAGGGTTTAGGAAAGTATAGCATCCTTCTCTCTTCCATTTTTACTCCCAGTATGCAATTCTCCAGACTTTACTTTTAAAGATTTAGTAATTTCTAATAGGTTTTTAACATAGAAATATGAATTTTTAAATACTTTTTTGGACTGAAAATATTTTTCAATATCAAACACATTTGAATCTGATCATGAAGACTATTTCTTGGAAAGTTCAAATTTTGGAGAGCCAAATAATGTTCAGTAAAAATTATATACTTTTTTTCTCTTAATATGTATGACACAATGGGATACCCTCTTATTTAAGGAGGAATCATGCCTTATATAGGATTTTAATGGAATGCTTTATGATGTCTATCAAATCAGTGAGAGTCTAACTGGCTTCATCCATCTTTTATCAGTATCCTGATGGAAGTAATAATAATACATGTAGAAGATGCAGAATTGCATCATTCTGTGTTCATATATTCCAATCCATACCTGCAAAAGAATCCCTTCTACATAATACTCAGCATATTGTTACTAAGTTTTTCCTTGAAGACTCTGTAGTATATAATTGGAATTTGGGAGACGCCATTTAAAAGTATATATGTATTTTCTATGGACATGTGGGAACTATCAAACTACATTTCCCGTGGTCCAACGGATTTCCAGTTCTGGTTCTTTGGGCGTAGGGACGCCTGCGTCTGCACGCATAGGAAAGTTTAAATGGGAGGAGAATCTGAAAGGAAGCTCTCTCTCTCAGCTAGCAGGCACAGGAAGAGAGAAGAGGTAACAATAATGGCAGGGTGGCAGTTTTGAATTCTTACAAGCACGTGGTCTAATGATTTTATCCCTATCAGCATGGTTTTAATTAAAATACTAATTTCTATATTTATATCAGTCTTTATTATTTTTAATTGTAACATAGATGGCAATCACACAGTTGAAATTCAAACTCTAAATTTTCTAGATAGCCTAAGAAGAAGCCATGCTGCTCTGGGACCCAGAGTCTCAGAAGTGATCTTTTTCTTAGCCCAGTCCTCTCCCGATTTTCCCCAGCCTAGAGGCTGTTTTACGTGGAAAGAGAGACAATGGTTTTAATTCCTGCTGGGCTGCGAATTATTTTGCTCAATGCCTTGGGCCTGGTGGCTCTTGTGGACACAAAAGTGCTGGTGCCCAGCCAGTATTGTCTCGCTGCTGATCTCCTGACTCCTGACCTGGTCTCCCTTCCTGAAGCACCTCGAGCCTGCCAGAGTCCCAGTGCTTGTGATCTCTGTCAATGCAGACCATTTCTGTGAATCCAGAATCCTGAGATTTCCGAGAAGCGACCCCCTGCCCTGACTTGCAGAATGTCAGACATTCAGCTTCAGCTCTGCTGCTAAAGAATTTGGGAAGTATTCCCGTTTCTCTCTACTCTCTTATAGGGGACTCTTAACCTGAAAGGCATATTAGCCCTCCACGTGTTTCTCTAAAGACCTAATTTGGCACCCCCACCTCCACAAGCTCTACAAAACTGACCTAAGTTTTTCTCTAGCCCCGAACCCAGGACCTGACCCCATGTGGACCTAGTGTATGAACCTTGAACTAGTGATTACTTTTTATTCGGCGCATGGCCTATTCAAACTTTTGCGATTATTAAAAACTAAAACTCAGGGGAAGAAATTCACCCCCATACATGCTCTGAACTTTGAACTAAGAGCAAAGACTGATTATAAAAAAAAAACCTTAAAGAAAAAACCTTTCAGAACTGAATGACTTTTAAAGAAACTGTATCTTACTGCATTTTGCTAATTAGTTTCGTGAATTAATTTTTGTTTATTTCATTGATTTTCCTGTTGCACTGAATCATTTTAAGTTAATGAAGTTTGTGGCTGCTAGATTAATTCTGTTTATGATTTTATTGTAACTCCCAAATAATGAGAAAAATCTATTAGAACTGGTAAGAGGTTTTGACCAGCTTGTTAATCTGATACTCACATTATATTTCCTACACATTTTTAAAGTTGTAACTTGCCTTATGTATACTGGATTTATAGAGCACATGTCTTTTAAATTTTATTCTGTCTTGGTAATTCTAAAGAACCTTGGAAGTTTCCATGCTTTGAGAATTAACTTGTAATTTTACAAGAGATCTTTTTAACTTTTACTTTAAATCCTTAAGAATTGTTGTTTTAAAGGATAAAGCTTTTATATATTTTATTATAAGAGACATTATTGCCTTAAATGGGTAGAAGCATTTCCTACCCAGGATTTTTTTTTAAACAGGAAGCCAAGGAGCTCCTGCATATTCTTATCTGAGGATGATTTAGACTAGAAGGTTTCTTTTTTTAAATATCAGATTTTGCTATGGAAGCAATAACAGAATTTGTTGAGAAACTCTTAGCCAAGGTTTACAAGTTGTAACAAGCATATGATTTTTAAACATCATTGTTTATTGTTTTAAAATGTGCTATTGGAAATAATGGTACTCTATTTGAATGTGCATTGTGAATCTGCTATTTGTAAGATCCATTTACACTCACAGAATGAAAATCTCATTTTTGGGTAACAAAACCCTTCTAGTTCTAAGATATATATATATATATATAT
>NC_058134.1:249412379-249433951 GCF_016433145.1 Gracilinanus agilis
ATATAAGCTTAATGCAAATACCTGAGCCTGAGACTGAGAATATGGGACTGTGATTAAATGCCTCTCTGATTCCAGAAGGGAACATAAAGCCGTTAATTAGTGCTAAAGAAAGTACATGGTCAGAGACTTGACTGACTATAATCCGCATGGATTGCAGGAGTTCTATGCCAATACTTTAGGGCTTGGAAATTGGGGTTTGAGTCCTGGAGTCCCAGTCTTTTCTAAAACTTTAGAGGACGTGGGTCCCCTCAACTTAAATTCCTAAGCCAGCACCTAAGATTGGTTATTTATTTGGCTCACTTTCCTGAAAATTTGATGGCAAATCATATCAGAGAGAGACATTTCCCTTGGGTCTTGGCCCTGAATAGATAATTGCAAACTGCTGAATTCACTTTAATTAGGCCTTGATTCAAAGGTCTAAATTTATTTTCCCTACATTTTTTGCACATTTTATTCACAAGTTAATTTTTTCTTCTTTTTTCTTGAATTTTATTCTTTTTATTTTGCCAATTGATTTCATACAAACTCCAGGACTCAGCCACTCATCCTTAGCTGACCTGAGGTACCCTTTTCAAGGAAAGAAGGTGTGTTTAGAACTTACCTCAGGGGGATGGGATGTGTATTAAGTTTTTTTTTTAATTCGATAATGTAAAAATAGACATATATTTAACTCTTTTAGGAATAATTTCAGGGGGAATTGTATAATTCTTAGAAGAAAATGTATGTTTTGTAATCTATAATGTAAAGTTTAAATTCTTTTGAGAATAATTTCAGGATAAGGATCTTGCCATCTCCCCAGAATCCAGACAACAAACCTGTTTGGTGAAGATACCATGAAGGTGTCTGAAAAGCCTTCACTGTACCATGAAGACCAAAATTTGAACTTTGGGGTGCAGTTAATTGAAATTATGGGGAGTTGAAATTAAATTGAATATATTGTTTTAAATGTACACTATTATGCCAATAGGGGACTGCCCCCAAATTGGTTTTTTTGTCAATGCTCTTTAGATAACTTGTTATTCTTTTTGATAACCAGTTATTAGGAATATTAACCACCCATAATTTAAAACCTAAATTTGTCAGTAAGGGGAACATTGATTGATAGATTGATTTGTAATACAGACTACCTATATTCATATATGGCTTAATAGTTATGTAACATTAGGCAAATAATTTGACCTTTGTCAACTTCAATTTCCCAGTTTGTAAAATGATCAAGTTGAACTTGATGGACTCCAAGGTCCCTTTTTACTTTATATCTCAGAAAGTTACATCTTTCTTCCTTTTATGTCCCTTTAGTTTTTTTTTTCTTTTCTATAATAAGTAAATCCCAGGTAACTCAACAATTCTTCATATGTCATGAAACCAAAGTCCATTACCATTCTGGTTGTACTCTGTGGATGCTCTCTAATTTATCACTATCATTCTGAAAATATTGTGTCCAAACTTGAACTCCAGATATATACTGAACTTGGAGGATAAAGAAATGTGGACACTATAGCTCTTAATTATACTATAAAATTGTAGGGGTTAAAATTAGGAGTTTGACAAAGATAGGAGAGCAGTTTAACAAATTCACACACACTCTCCTTCAATCTGATTCTACAGCAGCCAATTGTCACCAGCAACTGCCAGCAGCACCCTGACCTCAGGAAACTTTAGAGCAAAAGCCCCTTCTCACACTTCCTACTTGCCTTTATCTCTCATTGTCCAACTGTCATTCTTATATCACTTAATCTTGGAAAGCAGTTTCTATTTCCTTTAATTGTGGGCTGGTCTCCAAGGTAATAGAACCTCTTATCTTTGGGCCTAGCTTTCTGTCCAGTTCTTTCCTGCTAGCTCTTTCCCCAGTTAAGTTAGAGCAAGGGATTAATAATTCCCTTTTACATATCCCCCCTGTGATCCTTTAGGAGAAGCTAGTCTCCCAATGGAAAATGCAAACATATATCTTAAACTTATACTCATATCCTCTCTTCAAAGTTGCCTACGATATTATCCTTTATAATAAAAAGCTATAATAATATGAGGAACAGAGAGAAATAAAAGAGATAAGAAAGAAAACAAAACCAATCTTGGATATTATAAATTACAAATAATACAATTACAAATAACATCATCCCAAATCCCAACTATACTCCATGGAAATAAGAAGCTGAAGATATCAATCCAAATCCAACAAATACCATATAAAAAGTTTATAATTGTTATAAAATATTATGTAAAAAGACTATACAATATGTATTAAAATATACAGTCCCCTCTGAGGTGGGTGTTGAGCAACACATAACATTTTGCAACATTTATCATTCAGTTATCATCTAATTAGTTTAACTTTTCTTTATAGTCCTATAAAAGTATATTAAAAATAACCATTTCTAAACAGAACACATGCCAGTACACATATTTAAAACAAAATACAGATTCTAGGATGTAACATAAATTATGCACTTACTCATTGGCTATTACTCATTCTGTTTCAAAATCAAAACAATTATTGATACTGGTATCAGGTGCTTCAAGCACAATAAAATTAAATGTATACTATTGAAAATATATAAATTCAAGGGTTCAATGTCAGTGAAAATAATGTCCAGTTAGTTGTCTCTGTAGTTTTATCATCAATGTATGTGACAGGATACAGTCCATCAGTTTCAATGGAAGGTGCTCATTTCACATGTGAACAATGTATCCAAGAGGTCTTTTCTCTAATTTTTATAGCTTTTGAGGTGATTAACGGTACTTGAAATGGGCCTTCCCAGACTGGCTGAGTTGCTCCTATGAGCTGGAAATTCTTTATATATACTTTGTCTCCTGGGTTTAGATAATGAAGGGAAAAGTCTATAGGACCTGTTTGTACAACAGCTCGAGATTCCTGAAGTTCTCATAGTTTTATTTGCAAATTTTGTATATAGGAGGCAATAGAAGTATCCCCCCCTAGAAATGATGTGTATGCTGGGGAAAAAGGTTTAGCCTTCATAGGCAGATGACCAAAAAGAAAATCAAATGGTGAGATGTCTAAATCTCCCCTGGGCCTGCTTTGAAGGTAAAATAGAGCTAGAGGGATAGCCTTAGGCCATTTTGAATGAGTCTCAGCACAGTTTTCCTATCGTGGTCTTAAGTTCCTTGTTCATTTTTACAACTTGACCTGAGCTCTGGGTATGATATATAGTACGTGAAATTGTGGAGTGATTCTTAAACAAGAATAAATTTTGTGATAAAACCAAATCAGTAAACTGAGTTCCTCTGTTTGCATCAATCTGTACTGGCAAGCCAAAACAAGATATAATTTCTTTTAAGAGCATCTTGGCAGCAAAAGATGCTGTGGCTTGTGCAGTAGGAAATGCTTCTGGCCATCTGGTCAGCTTGTCTACCATGACTAAGCAAAATTTATAATGTCCAGACTTTGGCATTGTAATAAAATCAATTTGTAGATGTTCAAAAGGTGTGCAAGCCAGAGGACATCCACCAAAAGCTTTTCTGCAAAAGGCATGCTGGTTATATTCTTGACAGGTAGGGCAGGCTGCACACACTTTTGAGGCAATGGTAGTTATACCAGGGGCTATCCATACTTTTTTTTAAACAGAGTCCATAATGCCTTGGGTTCCAAAATGACTGTTTTTATGAATTGATTGACATATTTGGTGATAAAAAGTTTGAGGGAGTAGGGGCTTTCCTTCAGATGACATACTCCATTATTCTGTTTTGTTTTGAAATTTTGTTTTTATTTATGCACTTCCATTATAAGAAATGGATAAATTTGATTTGTTAATAGTTGCCAAAGGTAAAATTAGTTCAGACTTCTAAAGCAGCTAATTTTGTAACAGTATCTGCATGGTGGTTTCCTCTAGAGACAGGGTCAGTTCCACATGTATGAGCAGAGCAGTGAACAACAGCTAGGTCTTCAGATAGTTGGAGAGCAGAAAGAACCTCATTAATATTTTTTCATTTTTGTGATACTTTTCCCAAATGAAGTTAAAAAATCCCCTTTGAAGCCAAAGCATACCCACTACATGGCATATTCCAAATGCATATCTAGAGTTGGTGTAAATTGTTGCTTTCTTATCTTTTTCAATTATACAAGCATGTTTTAAAGCTATGAACTCTGCATCTTGAGCACTTATATTTGAGGGCAGTGAAGCTGACTACAGAGTGGCAAATTCTGTGAATACAGCAGCTCCACTATAACATATACCATACCTCATGAAAGAAGAAACATCCACGAATAAGACTAGATCTGGATTGTCAAAAGGTGTGTTCAGGAGATAATCTTGAGGTTTTTTGGCCATGGACACTAAAGATTCATTACTGTGTAATGATTCTCCTATACTTGGTAAATCTGGAACCAAGGTGGCAGGGTTGAGTGTTGTGCAATGTTTTAAGGTGATATTTTCATTGGCTAACAAGGTTACTTCTTATCTTGCAAGTCTTTTGTTAGAAAATGCCTGTGTTCTATGCCTTAGCAACAATGTTTCAACTTCATGAGGAACCATTATTGTTAGTGGGCATCCCAATACTATATCAGCAGATTTAGTTACTAGCAAAGCTGTGGCAGCTATGCCTCTAACACATGGTAGTGCTTCTGAAGCTATTGAGTCCAACTGGGCCAAATAATGAGTAATTGATGTTAAACAGGTCCTCAAGTTTGAGTTAATACAACTGAAGCTACCCCTCTCCATTTGTGTACATGTAAAGTGAATGGTTTGTTGTAATCTGCAATGCTTAGAGCAGGGACAAACAGGATAGCCTGTTTTAATTTAGAAAGAGCTAATAGGTGTTCCACATCTAACCTAAGTGGTACAGTGATTAAGTCTTTTGTCAATGCTATAAGGA
This sequence comes from Gracilinanus agilis, assembly GCF_016433145.1. NCBI lineage: Eukaryota > Metazoa > Chordata > Mammalia > Didelphimorphia > Didelphidae > Gracilinanus > Gracilinanus agilis. Next base: position 249,417,210 of record NC_058134.1, read on the forward strand.
GTTTAGTGATTTCCCCACAGCAAAGGATCCACTGAATACAAAATCCTATTGTTCCTAAAATTGTCCTCAACTATTTCTTAGTAGAGAGCACTCAATTTCTAAATATCTTCAACATGCTTAGGGGCAATGAAGCTGGCACCATCAGTTAAAATAAACCCTAAATACTCCAATTTGAGGTGATACCACTGAACCTTTGCCTTTGAGATCTTGAGTAATCTCTTATATAGTTCCAAAAGGAGATGTTTGCTATCTTCTTGACATGCTGATGTATTTGGTGAAGCCAAGAGCAAATCATCTACAAAAATTATCAAATGGTTCTCCTTAAACTTAATATTTGCTAAATCTTGTGTTCAAATCTGTGAGAATAATGATGGACTTTTCACGTATCCCTGGGGCAAAAAATACCATGTCCTTTGGAAACCTTTCCAGGTGAAAGCAAATATATTTCTGGAATCTACATGAAAGGTCATCGAGAAAAATGCAGAACACAAATCTACTATAGTAAAAGATTTGGTGGTGGTAGGAATAGAAGAAATAATCGTGGATGGACTTGGACCCACAGGGTGTCTTTTGATGACATGATTATTTACAGTCATTAAATCTTCTACAAATAAATAGACAGGTTTCCCATTTTCATATAATTTTGGCTTTTTAATAAGGAAGATAGGTGTATTATATTCTGACTTGCACTGAATTATTATTTTCTATTTAATTAAAGAATTTATCACTGGGGCAATTCCCTCAATTGCCTCTTTTGATAGGGGATACTGGAGAATAGGAGGAGGTATGCCAACTTTTGTCTTAATTTGAACAGGAACGGCTTCTTTAAATAGGCCTACTTCAGAAGAAGATGTGGCCCAGAGAGATTCAGGTATATCAGTTGGTATTCAAAGGTGGAAGCTTTGCTACCTCCTGCCTATCCAAGAAAAGTACAGGGAGAAATTTTAAAGATTCCTTGGGTAATTCTAGCATCATAGCACCATCTTGAGAGCAGGTTATTGTGGCTCTCAGTTTACACAAAAGGTCTCTCTATAACAAATTTATAAGAAAGTTAGGTATTAGAAGGAAAGAATATTCCACTGATAGAGGTCCCATAGACACCATTTGAGGTGAAAGCTTTGGGACCTTCAGAGGTGCTCCTGACACCCCTATTACATTTATAAAGCCAATGGAATCACAATCAGAATTAGGTGTGCTGATTAACACCAATCTAAAGGGGCCAGTATCAAAAAGACAATTGTAATAAGTATTTCTGACTTTCAAAGTTGTATGCAGTTCATTACTATTTAGGGGAGAATGGACTGGGATTACTGGTATTAAAAAATCAGTGTCTTGGAAATCAAAGGTTTCAGTCTCTTATTCCAGAGTACTTTCTCCCCTCTCAGACCTTCACAAAGGTCATTTGCCATTTCTCTGAGGTTCCTCTCAGTGAGGGGGATTTCCATTCTGAATGTTGTGTGGACAAGTCCCATTTTGGACATATTGTTGTAACATTTCATTTTCCTCATTCAGATTATTATTTCTAAATATGTTCCTATTATTGTTATTGTTTCTTTGTTATTATTATTTCTAGAATAGTTGTTGTTATTTCTAGAATAATTATTTTTCCTAAATTTTCCACTATTTCTGAACACCTGATTCCAGCTTCTACAGTTTACATTAAGGGACCCCCTTTCCCACATAAATAACACATTGGTATCTGATTTATAGATTCCTGCAAAAGGGCCTTAACAACCAATTAATTTGCATTTCCTTTTTCAGTTTTCTCTCTTAATACTTTTATTCCTTTCCTTAATACCTCCACCAAGTCATTGTCACCTTTATCTTCATTTAATGGCCATTATATACATTTACTGTCACTTTCCTTACTTCCTCAAGGTTCATACTAGTTCTATTCAGACAGCTGTTTTTTTTTTATTTTTTCAGACAGCTGGTTTTAAAATAGTCCTTGACCATCCTGCAACAATTTTTCAAAAATTACCTTCTTATCTGTCTGACATCCCTTACTCTGGTCAGATGCAGGTCTATATATATAGACCTCCCAGCTCAATAAGTCTGTTCATGAACTGGGAAGTATTTTCATCCATCTTTTGTCTGAGATCTTCAAATTTTGTCCAGGAACTAGGTCTTTCAGAACATGCTCTTATGGCTCTTAGTAATGCCTCCCTAGTCTGACACAGTTCTGTACAGTGATGGGCAAACTGCGGTCCGCTGGCCAGATGCGGCCCCCTGAAATGTTCTATCTGGCTGCACAATGTTATTCCTAATCTGATGAATACAATGAGTAGGATACAATACAATGAAACTTTGAAAGAGTTGCCTTAGAAACAGACTGACAGATGAGCATTTCCTTTCCTTTGGCCCCCTCTTTAAAAAGTTTGCCCATCACCGGTCTTGTGTAATAATTTTCATTATTCACATTCCATCATGGGTCTTGCTGGAGTCAATGAACTACTCCCCTTCCCTGAGCCTGATTGGCATGAGATGATCTTATTTTTCTCCCTTTCCATTAAAAATGCCTATAATAAATTTTTAAAGTCAATCCAGTTGGGGGTTATAAGTTTGACAAATATTCTCTAGCTTTTTGATAATGGCTATAGGCTCATCCTCAAAGAAGGGGTATGCTGCTTAAATTTCTTAATATCTTAAGGGGTGAATGGTTTTTGATGTCTTACATAAACTAACTCTTTATGATTAAAGTTGGGTACTTCTCTTAAGGGGAATAGGCCTGTTGCTAAATTATTTCTTGTTTCTTTCTCTTGGTTTCCTGTTTGAGTTGCCATGGAGTAGGTGAAATGAGGAGTAGTAGTAGGAACAGAAAGAGAGATGGGTTTGGTAGAATGAGAGATAGTTTCATTAAATTGAGAGATAATTTGGGCTAGTTGAAAGATATTTTTTCCAAGGTATTCTATCTGAGTCTCAATTAAGCTATCTTTCTGTTGTTTTTTCTTGTTGGCAAGAAATAGGTAAACTGGTAAGTTTGGTAAATTTGTAAGGATCCTATCAGAATGAATAATCCCCAAAATGGTAATAATCAGAGATAATCTAAAATTGTCAGCTCTTCCAGCTCAGTATAGCTCTCTGGGAGTGGGAGTTATTTGACATAGGCCAGAAACTGCTCCTTCACAATGTGTGCCATGATCTCTAGCACCATATTGAATTGCCTATGTATTCTTAAAAATTCTAACTCCACTAGGAATAGTTTAATAAGAAGTGAGGAAAATAATCAGAACAAAAGATTAAAAGATTAATCAAACTCCTAGCTGACTTGCCAAGAAATATAGAGGTTAAAATTAGGAGCTTAACAAAGATAGGAGAGCAGTTTAAAAAATTTTTGTTTTGAGAAAAAATAGTAAAGATGGAAAGATAGGAAAGAGAGAGGGATTTAATTATTTTCTCTTGTCTTGTACTACCTAAAGACAATCTAAATATTATATCAAACTATAAAATACCTAAAAACTGTTGTTTGAGAGAGTCTCACTAATAACTCATCCACCTAGTTAACCAGGCTGAACCTACACTATATATATTCTGACTAATTCACTAAATAATGGACAGCTACCAACACACACACTTTTCTTCAATCCAATTCTACAGCAGCCTACTGTCACTAACAACTGCCAGAAACATGGTGCCCTCAGGAAACCTTAGAGCAAAAGCCCCTTCTCACACTTCCTGCTTGCCTTATATCACTTCCTCTCTGAGAGCAGTTTCTTTTTCCTTTAACTGTGGAATTATCTCCATGGTAACAGAATCTCTTATCTTTGGGCTTGGCTAGCTGTCCACTTAGCCAGCCAGCTCTTTCCTCAGTTAAGTTAGAGTAAGAGATTAAGAATTCCCTTTTACAAGTTTTAATTGGCTTTTTTGAATTAAACAAAAAAAAAATTTTCCGTTGATCCAATGATCTGATAAAACCTCATGAATTTTGTTTTCTGATGAATTGTTTTCTAGAAACAAAGTTTTTTTTTTTAAATTGGAAATCACATTTATATTTTAATGACAAAACAAAAGATTATATATGTAGTAGGTCTCTAATATTTATTGAATTTAGAATTAATATTTAGTTAAAAGCTTGATTTTAATAAGATAAATATTATTAATGGAATATTCACTATATGAATGAAAAGAACAATGAGAGAAAGATAATGTAAAACAAAATAAACTTAACTAAAACACCATTTCAGGAAGTTTCTCTCTAGCATAGCATTTTAAATTAAAAATTCAGATTTTATAAAGTTCAGACAATGTGTTCTAAACTAAATTAATGAATTAGATTAAATATATGCAATATATATGTGATATATAGGTATGTGTAATAAATATTATATATGTATTTACACAAACATATATGTATATATCTATACACACATACTCATATTGGAAAGTTTACAAAAAATAAGATATTGTACAATTTCCAAGTTAAACTTTTCAAGCTTTTCAGTTTTATAATTTTGTAAAAAAAATACTATTTTCCTTTTTGTAGCTATTAAAACTAAATATGTTGTTGACTGAGCAGTATATTTATGGCAAAAGCATTATCTATCTTCTCCTCAATTCACTTTAGAAAGCATTTTCAGAGTTAAGAATTTGGTGCCGTGCCTATTTTTCTCTCCAAGTCAATATTTATTTGGGATAATATTGATATTTGAATAAAACAGTCCATTAGAGTAGTGTTCCAAAGAGAGTTTTCATGGTGGACTAAGGTCTCCCTGAATATTTCTCCTAAACTCCTCCCTGCCTCCTTAATTAATGGGTATTTTTTTTCAACCTGTTTCTTGGTTTAACTGTTATTTGGCAAAACCTACCTATTCATATGGTATGTAGGAAAGGGAGAAGAGTTCCCTGTTAGAGCCCAGAGTTTAAATGTACAATATTTTTCTTGATATTATTTTACTCAGCTTAGATTCTGTATTCTGTGTTTCTTTATTACTATATCATTTTAAAGTAAATCTAGGTGATATGTGTGAATATAAATATACATACTCTCAGTTAAATATATAGCTATCCAAAATATATATATGTTTTCACTTTGAATTATTTGCCATTTTAGATTTAAGACAAACCTTCCAGAATTACCTAGTGGAAATATGTATTTACCATAATATTGTGTTCATACTTTGTCATGTTGTTTAAAAAAAAAACAAGACTAAGCAAATATGGTGGGGAAGCTACACATATTCACTTGATCTTTATCAAATAACCCTCCTAAAATTATGATATAATGTCAAACATGAATTCCAGAGCAGTGTTACCCACAAAAAGACTGAAATAATTTTTCAGCCCCAAAGAACTTAGAAGGCCTGCATGAAAGATCTATTGCACCAGAATGGAAGAGGAGCATAATGCAGTACAACACAGGAGGCCTCACTTTGGCAACATGCAAAATGAAAACAAAGACTTTCTGAGCTCTGATCCATAGATAATAAAAGAAGGTTGGACCTTTGGGTTTATACGCCGAAGAGAAAATAAACAAAAAAGATGTACAGAAATATTTATAGCCACGCTCTTTGTGGTGGCAAAAAATTGGAAAATAAGGGGATCTCCTTTGATTACGGAATGGCTGAACAAATTGTGGTATCTGTTGGTGATGGAATGCTATTGTGCTAAAAGGAATAATGAACTGGAGGAATTCCATGTGAACTGGAATGATCTCCAAGGAAATGATGCAGAGTGAAAGGAGCTGAACCAGAAGAACATTGTACACAGAAACTGATACACTGTGGTACAATCAAATATAACAGACTTCTCTACTAGCAGCAATGCAAGGATCCAGGACAATTCTGAGAGACTTATGAGAAAGAATGCTATCAATATCCAGAGAAAGAACTATGGGAGTAGAAACATAGAAGAAAAACAATTGCTTGATTGCATGGTTTGATGGGGATAAGATTAGGGATTCAGATTCTAAACAATCACTCTAGTGCAAATTTTAATAATGTGGAAATAGGTCTTGATCAATGACAGGTAAAACTCAGTGGATTTGCACGTCTAATACAAGAGGGGAGTGGGAGGAGGAGATGGAAAGAACATGAATCATATAACCATAGAAAAATATTCTTAATTAAGTAACTGATTGAACTTAAAAAAAAATAAAAGAGGGCAGCTGGGTAGCTCAGTGGAGTGAAAGTCAGGCCTAGAGACAGGAGGTCCTAGGTTCAAACCCAGCCTCAGCCACTTCCCAGCTGTGTGACCCTGGGCAAGTCACTTGACCCCCATTGCCCACCCTTACCAATCTTCCACCTATGAGACAATACACCGAAGTACAAGGGTTTAAAAATAATAAAAGGGGTTTGGATAACTACTTACAAGATTACAGGAGTCCCTTTTCTGGCTCTAGGTGTAAGACTCCTGTTGCCTTGCCCATATGCAGATCCAGGACATGATGCTGGGTTGTGGACTCAGGATGAGGAAGAATATTAATTCACAAACACATATAAAGCCAAAGGGGCATAGGTGGCCCTTGTCACAGTTCCAAGTCAGAAAGAATACTTGTGGCTATTCACAGACCAGAGCACAGGCTAGAGGAGTACTCAACATTACTCTTTAGATCATACTGTTTTGGAAGAATTAAAAACTCATAGAATCTCAGAGCTAGATCTAAAGGCAGCTACACAAAGAACTTGAAGCTTACAACTGTGTTCCCTTTATCACTGGAACAGAGAACAGCTTCAACAGGTGTTTTTTTTTTTAAGTTAAAAAAAGGAAAACTCTAGAAAATGGTCTGACAAAAAAAGAAACAACACAGAAAGTTATTTGGTGAAAAAGAAGACCAAAATACAAACTCAAAATACTGCTACAATCAAGAGCTCCAAGAAAAATATGAATTTTTCTCAAGTCCGAAGAGATTTAATGTAGGAGCTCAAAAATGATTTTTTAAATTAAGTAAGAGGTAAAGGAACAATTGAGAAAGAAATGAGAGTGATACAGGAAAATTGGATTAAAAAAAGAGTCAACAGATCAGAGAAGGAAAACAATGCAAAAATAAAAATGTAAAGCCTCAAAAGGAAATGTGAAAAAATAAAATAAAAAGCCAAAAATGAACCCTTGCAAGAGTTCCAAAAAAGATAGAAAACAAATATTGAGAAATTTAGAAGAAAAATTAGACAACAAATGCTAGAAAAAAACAACAGTTTAGAACAAAATCTCTGGAGAAAATATTTCCCTATAAAAGTAAATTCAATACTTTAAACAGGAAAATAACTCCCTAAGAAATGAAGTACAAAGCTAACAAGAAATAAAATTGCTCCCTAAAAATTAGAATTGGACAATGGAATCTAACCTTCAATGATACAGTAGGAAACAATAAAACAAGATCAAAAGAATGAAAAAATAAATGAATATTTGTAATGGAAAAACTGACCTGAAAAAAAGGTCCAAGAGAGATAACCTAAAAATCAATGTTCATATGTCTGAAATCTGTGGTCAAAAAAAGAGCCTGAACATTATTTTGAAAAAAATTATCATGAAAAATTTCTCTAGAAAAAGAGAAGAAAATAGAAATTGAAACAATCCACTGATCATCTCCTGAAAGACATCTCAAAATGATAACTTTTAGGAATATTATAGTGAAATTCCACAATTGCTAGGTCAGAGAGAAAATATTTCAAGCAAACAAAAATGAAACAAATCAAATGTTGTGGAACTATAGTCAGAACAATGCAAGATTTAGTAGCTTCTACATTAAAGTTTTGGAGGGCCTGGAATGTCATATTCCAGAAAGCAAAGCAGCTAGGACTTCAACCAAGAATCATTTATCCAGAAAAACTGAGCATATTCCTTCAGAGTAAAGTGGATATTCAATGAAAAATAGGATGTTTAAACATTCATGATGAAAAGACCAGAGCTACATGGAAAATTTCACTGTCAAATACAAGACACAAGAGAAGCATAAAAAGGTAAACTGGAAAGATAAATCAAAAGTCACTTAATAAAGTTAAACTGTTTACATATCCACATGGAAAGAAGGGTCCTTTATTCCTAAGAACTTTATCATTATTAGGGCCGTTAAAAAAGTATACATAGACAGAGTGTAAGGGTGCACGTTGAATATGATAGTATGATAGCTAAAACAATGAAATGAAGGGGTGACAAAGAGGAATGGATTAGGAGAAGGGAGGAGAGAGAAATAAAATCAGACAAATCATCTCACATAAAAGAGGCACAAAAGAGCTTTTGCACTGGAGGAAAAGACAAGGGAGTGGGAAGGGGAACACTTGAACATCACTCTCATTGGAATTGGCTCAGAGGGAAGAATATAATCAACTTAGTATAGAAATCTATCTTACCCTACAGGAAAATAGGAGGGGGAAGGAAATAAAAGAAGAATAAGGAAAATTAGAAAACAGTACAAATTGTGGGATATGTTGGTCAGAAGCTAAACACTTTTCAGGATAGACAGAAAAAGGAAAGAAAAAAGGAAAAACAGAAGGTTAAATAGAATGGAGTATAATACAAAGTAATCATATTGTTGAAAAAATTACACAAGTACACTCTAATAAAGGTCTCATTCCTCACATACATAAAGAAATGAGTCTAATATATAAAGATACAATCATTCCCCAATTGATAAAGTCAAAGATACGAATAGGTAGTTCTCTGACAAAGTAAGGAAAGCTTTCCAAAGCCTTGCAAAAATGTTCTAAATCACTTAATTAGAGAAATGCAAATTAAAACAACTCTGAGGCTAACGGGCTGGCTATTGTGACAGAAAAGGAAAATGACAAAACTTGCAGAGAATGTGAGAAAATTGAAATACTAATGCATTATTAAGGGAGTTGCAAATTGATCCAACCATTCTGGAGAGCAATTTGGATATATGCTCAAAGTACTATACAACAGTATATAATTTTAGACATAGCAATATTATTACTAGGTCTGTGTCCCAAAGAGATAAATACCAAAAAAAGAGGAAGCACCTATATGTACAAAAATATTTATACAGCTCTTTTTGTAGAAGGTAATGAAAGTGAGGGGATATTCATCAAACAGGGAATGACTGTGTAAGTTAAAGTATACGATGATAATGCAACACTATTATCTTGTAAGAAATGATGACCAGGAGAAACTCATAAAAACCTGGGAAGACTTACATGAACTCAAGCAGAGTGAAGTAAGCAGAACCAAGTGACTGAAAAACGGTAAAATGAACAACTGTGAATAACTTAACTATTCTCAGTAATGTCATGATCCAAAATAACCCCAAAGAACTCAAAATTTTAAAATGCCATCTGCTTCCAGAAAAAGAACCAATGGAGTCTGAAACCAGATTAAAGGAAACTTTCTTCTTTTTTTTTTTTGAGGGGGGTTTTCTTCCACAAAAGGATTAATAAGGGAAATATTTTATAAGATTACATGTATATAGTATCTTTCAGATTGTTTACAATCTTAACAAGTGGGAGATAGTCTAAGGAAGTTAAGGAGAGAATATTATTCTCAAAATTCTCTTTAAAATGTTGGAAGCTTTTACATGTAATTCGGGAAAAATAAAAAATAAAGACATGAATTTTTTTTAAATTTTTAAATTAAAACATTTTGCCACAAAGAGCACAGCTATAAATATTTTTGTGCAAGTCTGTTTATCTATGATCTCTTTGGGATTATAGCTGCGCTCTTTGTGGTGGCAAAAAACTGGAAAGCGAGGGTATACCCTTCAATTGGGGAATGGCTGAACAAATTGTGGTATATGTTGGTGATGGAATACTATTGTGCTCAAAGGAATAATAAACTGGAGGAATTCCATGTGAACTGGAAAGACCTCCAGGAATTGATGCAGAGTGAAAGGAGCAGAGCCAGAAGAACATTGTACACAGAGACTGATATACTGTGGTAAAATCGAATGTAATGGATGTCTGTACTAGCAGCAATGCAATGACCCAGGACAATTCTGAGGGATTTATGGAAAGGAACACTACCCACATTCAGAGGAAGAACTACAGGAGTAGAAACACAGAAGGAAAACAACTGCTTGGACACTTGGGTTGATGAGGACATGATTGGGGATGTAGCCCTGAAAAGACCACACCCATGTAACCATCAATAATGTGTAAATAAGTCTTGACTGACCACAGGTAATAAAACCAGTGGAAATGCGAATTGGCTACAGCAGAGGGGGGCGGGGGGTTGAGAGGGTGAAAGGGAAAGTAAAAACAAGAGTTATGTAACCATCAAAAATTTTTCTAAAAATAAAAAAATTATTTAAAAAAAAGACTAAGAGTTTGGGAAGAATTAAAGTATCTCATCCTTTATTTCATGACACTTTATTGAAGTGAAATAGTTGACAGCAAGCCCTGAAATTGTATGGGTTAAGTTACATTTTCAAGGAATTGTAATTGTTGTAAAACTATGAAGTATTTTTTTATCTCAGACTCAAAGATTCAAACACAAGAGAAGAAAATTAAATCTGATGAATTAAATACTGAAAAATATAAATTAAAAAATTTTATTTAGAATATTTTTTCATGGCTACAGGATTCTTGATCCTCCCTCCCTTCTCATTCCCTCCCAAAGCTGACAGGCAGTTTCACTGGATTATACATGTATCATTGTTCAAAACCTATTTCCATATTATTCACATTTGTAGTAAAGTGATCCTTTAATATCAAAACCCTAATCACATCCCTATCATACGACATGATTGATCATATATTTTTCTAATGCATTTCTGCTCCCACAGTTCTTTCCCTGGATGTGGATAGCATTCTTTCTCCCTTCCTCTGGATTGTCCTGGGTCCTGGAATTCCTGCTAGTAGAGAAGTCCATTACATTCTATTTTACCACAGTGTATCAGTCTCTGTGTATAATGTTTTCCTGGTTCTGCTCTTTTCATGCTTCATCAATTCCTGGAGGTTGTTCCAGTTCACACGGAATTCCTCCCATTCATCATTCCTTTCAGCACAATAGTATGGCTATAACTATCTTTTGTATAAGTCTTCATGAAAAAGATATTTTATGTACTCATGTGATGATTCAAATAATAATTAAGTAATTACTTTTTCAAACAAAACTAGAATGAATTTCACACAAAACACTAATGGTTAATTCTTAATGAGGTCATACCACTCAACTGAAAATTCTTTTAAATGATCAATCACTGAACCAATCAATTACTTTTTTATAATATATTTTCTTCTTGACCCTATTAATTTTTTATGTTGTTTTTCATTTTCTCTTCCTGTATATTTTCTTCTTCTGTGACTTCCAGAACACTACTCATCTCCCATTGTCTTCTTCCCAGTCTGGGACTACTTTTTCTCAGTTTTCTTTGTTGATTAGCTATCCAATTTCCACCCTAAGCCCATATCTCTGCCTCCCTTTTCTCATTTCTCTATAATGTCTTTCAATATCCTATTCATTATCACAAATTCAGTTATATTCTCTATGCGAATTCAATATTAAAACATCCTGGTAGATTTGATAGCTAATCAATTAAGTGTTTCCTACAATGATGTAGATTGCAATCCAACTATGTATGCCTATATCAATAAACTCTTTCTTGACCTTGACTTCTCAAAATTTTACCTCATGGAGTCTTCTAATATTAGGGCAGCCTATTCCGAACTTATTTTCCTATTTCACACTAACTGAATATATGGAAATACAACTTCCATCAGCACCTCAAATTCACCATCTCTAAAATAATATTGATCCACTCCCATGACCCCACAAATCCAGCTCTCTTTCAGACTTCCATTTCTTTAATGTAAAGGGTAACATCATTCTCCTACTCAGAGATTTGTATATATACTGGTTTCTGAGACCAGATTTGAACCCTGGACCTCCATTCTCTGGTCCTGACTCTCAATCCACTGAGCCACCTAGCTGCTACCTATGATAGGTTTTTAACTGTTCTCTGTACCAATAGCTTCTTCCCAGTGAAATCAAATTCCATATTATCTATTCAATCAATAAATAATTATTTTTTATTTAATCATTGCACTCACCCCATTTAGAGTTTTCCTCACAAAAATCCTGGAATAGTTTCTCCAGATCATTTTATAAGTGAGGAAGCTGAGGCAAACAGGGTTAAATGACTTGCCCAGAATCCGAGAGCTAGTAAATGTTTGAGGTCATATTTGTCTTTAGGTCTTATAGATTGCAGACCTATCACACTGCTCCTCCAAGGTGCCATTTTGTCTGGTGTTGAGAATACAAATAAAATAAATGAAATCATTTATATTCAGGCTTCCTAAAACACTGTGTTGCCCTGTGTTGCTCAACTATGCAAAAATTTTTTGTGGTTATCTATTAATTCTCTATGGTAATGTAATTCAACAAATATTTACCAAAATCTGATATTTTACTTCCTTTTCCTGATTCCTCTATTATCTAGCTCCATATTAACTTTTCAACCTTATGTTATATCATTCCTTTAAATTTAATTTTTGTTCATATCAAACTGTGCTACTTCATACTTTCCTTCAAACTTGATACTCTGTTTCACATTTTGTCGAAACGAGTTTCTCTTCAGGTCTGACATATTTCCTCATATTTCAGAATTCTTATCTCCCTTCAAGTCTAATTTCAAGAACCAACTCCTTTGGAAACTTTGATGACCCAAACTGGTAGTGTTCTTTCTTTGAATTGTCCAAGACAATTTAAATTCATTTTCCATTTTACTTCCACCACCTAATTTGCAATTATGTACAATAAAATTTTATAAACAGATCTTAAGCTCCTCAAAAGCTGATAGTTTTACCAATGTCTTTGTATTACCACTACTTAGAGCAACACTTCTCAAATAATAGGGACTTAATAAATACTAATTAGATTGTTATTGACCTAGAGTGAGAAGGGATCTTGGAAGCTATCTATTTTAAATCCCTTATTTTACAGTAAGATCCAAGGAAGTTAATTGACTTCCCCAAGGTTAAAAAGGAAAACGCATTTTAGATGTTAGAGCTGAACTTCAGACTGCTGAATCTATGATTCATACATAGCCTGTTGTTTATTTCTTGTATTGAACGAAATGACTGACTTTAAAGAAGAGATCATCATGGAAAATTACTCTTTTGGGGAGTGGGGAGAAATAGGAAGATTAGTCACATTAACCTAGATAAACTATTATAAGTTTCTTCAAAAAAACTTTAAAATATCTCTTCAAATCAAATTTTGGTGTGCAAGAAATAATAAAAGTTCAGATTGAAGTATTTATATAGTTTAGAACAATTTAGGAGGTCAGCAAGAGAGGTCTATGATCAAAGTGGGAGTAGCCCAGAGAACATTACTGGAGCATGAGTGGGGTATTGGAGATATTCCCAGCAGCAGCAGAAACAGCATCTTTGGAAGTTCTCAGCCCAGAGATGGTAAGGGAAAAGTCAGAAAGTCAGAAAGAGATTACAGAGAAACCTTTACTAATACTGGATGCAACTAGCATGAATAGACAATTCCATCTCATATGCAGTTCTGGGTGGCATTTTCAGGGTGGAGAGGAGAACTTATAGTCTGTGACAAGGGAATAGGGGTCCTAGTCACAGATTTAAGTAGAGAAGATAACTAGCATTTGTGAATGAAGGACAAGAAGAGACCTTGGAACAAATCCAGGGCCAAGAGGAACAGAGGTGCTTCCTTGGTAAAGACCACAGTGCACATCAGGAGGGCAGTAACCTCTCTTCAGGTCGCACCACCTTGGAACCCCTAAAGCTTGCAAACCACCAAGAACCAGCTAAGAAACCAGCAGAACAACAAAGTCTAGAGCTTGGAGCAGGGCCTTCCAAACCTCAGGTAAAGAGAGCTCAACTTTTTTTTTTTTTTTAATTTTAAACCCTTAACTTCTGTGCATTGACTCATAGGTGGAAGAGTGGTAAGGGTAGGCAATGGGGGTCAAGTGACTTGCCCAGGGTCACACTGCTGGGAAGTGTCTGAGGCCGGATTTGAACCTAGAACTTCCCATCTCTAGGCCTGGCTCTCAATCCACTGAGCTACCCAGCTGCCCCCTAGCTCAACTTTTATTATGAAGTTCAAAGTCAAGAAATAGACTGGGAAAATGAGCAAAAATAATAAAGACCTTTTTCCTTAAAAAGCTACAACAGTGGCAGGAAAGATGAAGACAATCTCATGAGACAATATTGTGAAAATAACTATAAACAAAACCTCAATGAAAAATGTTAACTGAACCCTGCAAGTTAGGTAGGTAGTAGAAGGGAGTTTTCTTATCTAAAAATTCCCTAGACCAAAGAATCACAAATTCAGCCCCTATTCTTGTCACTTTTAGTTAGAAATGGAAGTGGATTAATGGTAGTGAGGTAAAACTTTGCTAAAAGCTTGTTATAAAATTGATTTTCACATTATTTTCAGTCATAGTGAGAACTACAAGTAGCAGTGTGGATACTGTATGGACCTGGAGTGAAAAAGATCTGAGTTCAAAGACTACTTTAGAAACTTACTGCTTGTGTGGCTGACCAAATCACTTAATGCCTGTTTCTCTATTTCCTTACCTATAAAATGGGAATAATTAGAATCCCTATCTCAGAGCATTGTTGTTAGTCTCAAATTAGATAATATATATAAAGTGATTTGTAACCATTCAAATGGTGTATAGATATCTGGTATCAGCTTTATTTTTATTTCTTATAGATTTCCACGACTAAGTCTGTATTACACACATATACACTTTTTACTCCCTCTGAATTATAGTAATTTAAATCCAAAGAGAGCAAAAAGAACATTATAATTCCCTGTTAAAGTCATTATGCACCTCCTGATAATATGTAGGCTTTACAACTAAGAAGACAGTTCTACTTGCAGTGATTTTATTGAATCAAATATAATCTTACCTTAACAGATTTTAAAATGTTGTTATAGAAAATCTACTACTTTTTAAAAAATTATGCTCTCACCATATTCAAGGCACCAATTTACACTCTCCATAACAGGAAGAGATAAATGTAAAGTAGAAGGGCATTCAGGAAGAGCAACATTTCCTGAAAGACTGCTTCAAGATTCCTTATGGGGTGAGATATTCATAAGACAACAAAGCTATTTCCTGATCATAGTTCCTTTCTTCTCCATTCATGCTGCATCTTCCCCCACTTCTCCTTCACTTACCTCCACTTCTCCAGAAAACTAAAGTCTGCCCCTGGAACTGTCATTGGCGTTAATATGCCATTTTTTGACAAAATTTTTAATTATCACCAGCCATAATATATGTATCTCTAACCTTTATCAGTTTTCCTTATATGTTTCTAAATTTGAATATAAACCATATTGTTCTTTTATCTGTATCCTCAGTATTTGTATATAATAGGTGCTTAATAAATGTCATATCTAATTGTCTATCTAAAATTGCTAATATTGACTGAACTCATACATTCTTATCTTAAGTGGTCTTACTACTTCATGTTTAAATGACATAAAACTATATGGAGCTGGTTCCGGGTTAAGATGGCGGCAGAGTAAGAAGCAGCTCTTAACCTCTCCTGACCAAAACACACAAAACTCCTCAAGGGGACATAAAAACAAGTCCAGACGAACAGAGGAACCCCACAACAGGGCACAGCATGGAAGGTACGTGGAATCGAGGCATTTCCATGCTATAAAGGGGTGAAACAGCTCTCACTAAATCGCGGGCTGAGCAACCACCCCA
Source organism: Gracilinanus agilis (assembly GCF_016433145.1). Classification (NCBI taxonomy): domain Eukaryota; kingdom Metazoa; phylum Chordata; class Mammalia; order Didelphimorphia; family Didelphidae; genus Gracilinanus; species Gracilinanus agilis. The sequence goes on from NC_058134.1 coordinate 249,432,790, forward strand.
CCCCCACCCCCTCCACACACACCATCTATAGTGCCGAAGCCAGCTAAAAAGAAATAGAGCAAGTTTGGGGCACCCATCAAGTCATTGGCAGCTCCAAGGCCTGTTCCTAAGAGTAGCAAGATTTAGGACCCCAGTAAACCAAAGAACGCACGCGAAATCTGAGCGCGGGAGCAGAGAGTGGACGTAGGGTGCAGAGCGCGGGCTGAGAGCACAGGCACAGGCACAGGCGTGGGTGGAGGCAGACACAGCCAGGAACTAAAGCTCTGAAAACCTGAGTGGGGAACCAGTGCAGACGGGTATACGACTGTGGAAGCAGCGCCCTGAGACTTGTAAAGGAACCTCCTGCAGAGGATCAAGCAAGGGGGTCCACCAGGGGAATTAACCTTGGAAAAAACCAGAACTCAGACCTCAGGAGCCAATAGACCGCGGACAGACACTGAGCGCGAGGATAAACCTGAGAAGCTGCTGGGCTAATGATGGCTACCCAGTCTCAGGAAGCTCAGAAGAGAAAGAATAACAACAAGAAAAAGAAGCCTTTAACACTCGACAACTTTTACACAGAGAAAATCCAGACAACCGAGCAAACAGAGGAGGAGAACAAACAAGCATTCAGACCCTCCTCAAATAAGGAAAACTCCTCACAAGCTATGGAAGAGTTGAAAACTGAGATTTTGAGGAAAATGGAAGAGATCTGGCAAGAAAATAACTGTTTGAAAGGTAGAATCTTGCAATTGAACACCAGAAATGACCAGATTGAAAAGGAATACCAGAAGATTATGGCTGAAAACCAGAAGATTATGGCTGAAAACCAGAAGATTATGGTCGAAAACCGAAAGATTATAGCCGAAAATCAATCCCTAAAGGCTAGAATTGAGCAAGTAGAAGCTAATGATCTCTCAAGACAACAAGAACAAATTAAACAAAGTCAAAAGACTGAAAAAATAGAAGGAAACATGAAATATCTCAATGAGAGAGTGACAGACCAAGAAAACCGGTCTAGAAGAGACAATTTGAGAATAATTGGTCTTCCAGAAAAACCAGAAATTAATAGAAACCTGGACTCCGTACTAAAAGAAATTATTCAGCAAAATTGCCCTGAAGTCCTACAACAAGAGGGCAATATAGACATTGAAAGGATTCATAGAACACCCACTACATTCGA
>NC_058134.1:249438935-249461539 GCF_016433145.1 Gracilinanus agilis
CCCAATTATATGGCAACAAATATAATAATTTAGGAGATATTGATGAATATTTACAAAAAAATAAATTGCCTATAGAAACAGCAGAAGAAATAGAATACCTAAATAATCCCATATCAGAAAAAGAAATTGAACAAACCATCAAAGAACTCCTTAAGAAAAAATCGCCAGGGCCTGATGGATTCACAAGTGAATTCTATCAGACATTCAAAGAGCAACTAATCCCAATATTATATAAATTATTTGATATGATAAGCAAAGAAGGAGTCCTACCAAATTCCTTATATGACACAAATATGGTACTGATTCCAAAGCCAGGGAGATCAAAAACAGAGAAAGAAATCTACAGACCAATCTCCCTAATGAACATAGATGCAAAAATCTTAAATAGAATACTAGCAAAGAGACTCCATCAAGTAATTAAGAAAATCATTCACCACGATCAGGTGGGATTTATACAAGGAATGCAAGGTGCGTTCAACATTAGGAAAACCATCCACATAATTGACCATATCAACAGTCTAACAAACAAAAATCACATGATTATCTCAATAGATGCTGAAAAAGCCTTTGACAAAATACAGCATCCATTCGTATTGAAAACACTGAAAAGGATAGGAATAGAAGGACCTTTCCTAAAAATAAAAAACAGTATATACCTAAAACCATCAACAAACATCATATGCAATGGGGATAAATTAGAAGCCTTCCCAATAAGATCAGAAGTAAAACAAGGATGCCCATTATCACCTCTATTATTCAACATAGTACTAGAAACACTAGAGGTTGCAATCAGAGAAGAAAAAGAAATTGAAGGTATCAAAATAGGCAAGGAGGAGACTAAGCTATCACTCTTTGCAGATGATATGATGGTCTACTTAAAAAATCCTAGAGAATCAACTAAGAAGCTTGTAGAAATAATCAACAACTTTAGCAAAGTTGCAGGATACAAAATAAATGCACATAAATCATCAGCATTTCTATACATTTCCAATGCACTAGAGCAGGAAGAAGTAGAAAGAGAAACACCATTCAGAATCACCCGAGACAATATAAAATACTTAGGAATCTACCTACCAAAACAAACACAGCAATTATATGAAAACAACTACAAAAACTTTCCAAACAAATAAAACTGGATCTAAACAATTGGAAAGCCATTGATTGCTCATGGGTAGGACGAGCTAACATAATAAAAATGTCAATTCTACTCAAATTAATTTACCTATTTAGTGCCATACCTATCAAGCTACCAAAAAACATCTTTACTGAATTAGAAAAAAACTATAACAAATTTCATTTGGAATAACAAAAGATCAAGAATATCAAGGGAAATAATGAAAAAAAATGTGAAGGAAGGGGGCCTAGCAGTACCAGATATTAAACTATACTATAAAGCAGCAGTCATCAAAACAATATGGTACTGGCTAAGGGATAGAGAGGAGGATCAATGGAATAGACTTGGGATAAATGACATCAGCAAGACAGTGTATGATAAACCCAAAGAGCCCAACTTTTGGGACATGAATCCACTATTTGACAAAAACTGCTGGGAAATTTGGCAAACAATATGGGAGAGATTAGGTCTAGATCAACATCTCACACCCTACACCAAGATAAATTCAGAATGGGTGAACGACTTGAATATAAAGAGGGAAACTATAAACACAAGAACACAGAATAGTATACTTGTCAGATCTCTGGGAAAGGAAAGACTTTAAAACCAAGCAAGAGTTAGAGAAAATCACAAAATGTAAATTAAATGGTTTTGATTATATTAAACTAAAAAGTTTTTGTACAAACAAAAACAATGTAGTCAAAATCAGAAGGGAAACAACAAATTGGGAAAAAATCTTTATGACGAAAAACTCTGACAGGGGTCTAATCACTCAAATATACAAGGAGTTAAAGCAATTGTATAAAAAATCAAGCCATTCCCCAATTGATAAATGGGCAAGAGACATGAATAGGCAATTTTCAGGCAAAGAAATCAAAAGTATCAATAAGCACATAAGAAAGTGTTCCAAATCTCTAATAATTAGAGAAATGCAAATCAAAACAACTCTGAAGTATCACCTCACACCTAGCAGATTGGCTAAAATGAAAGAAGGGGAGAGTAATGAATGTTGGAGGGGATGTGGCAAAATTGGGATATTAATGCATTGCTGGTGGAGCTGTGAATTGATCCAGCCATTCTGGCTGGCAATTTAGAATCATGCTCAAAGGGTTATAAAAGAATGCCTGCCCTTTAATCCAGCCATACCATTGCTGGGTTTGTACCCCAAAGAGATCATAGATAAACAGACTTGTATGAAAATATTCATAGCTGAGCTTTTTGTGGTGGCAACAAATTGGAAAAGGAGGGTATGTCCTTCAATTGGGGAATGGCTGAACAAACTGTGGTATATGCGGGTGATGGAATACTATTGTGCTAAAAGGAATAATAAACTGGCGGTGTTCCAGGCAAACTGGAGAGACCTCCGGGAACAGATGCAGAGCGAAAGGAGCAGAGCCAGACGAACTCTGTACACAGAGACTGATATACTGTGGTAAAATTGAATGTAATGGACCTCTGTACCAGCAGCAATACAATGACCCAGGACAATTCTGAGTGATTTATGATAAAGAATGCTACCCACATTCAGAGGAAGGACTGCAGGAGAGGAAACATATAAGAAAAACAACTGCTTGAACGCATGGGTCGGGGTGGACATGACTGAGGGTGTAGACTCGAAACTACCACACCAATGCAACTATCAACAATTTGGAAATTGGTCTTGATCAAGGACACATGACAAAGCTAGTGGTAATGCGCATTGACCATGGGTGGGGGAAGTGCGGGGGTGGGGGGTGAAGGGGAAAAGAGGAGCATGAATCATGTAACCATGTTAAAAATGAATATTAATAAATGTTAAAAAAAATAAAAAACTATATGGAGCTCTATGTGGTGAATTACGATGAGTTGAAATTGAATAGTAAGGTGTGAGAATATAGGAAAAGAGAGAACATAGGTAAAACAATTAAAATATAGAAAAGAAAAAGCTAAATAAATGAATATACATAAAAGCAAGTTAGTATGCTTCGTGTACTTAGACCCTTAAAAACACCATAACTCTGATTTTTATTTTAAATTGTAATTTAAATGTTAAATGAGGTTTTTTATGAAATAAATTTAAATATACAAGTGGTATGGATGAGACCATCCTTTTGTCCTCAAATGAAAAAAACTGGCACCATGGATCTAAGGCCAATATATAGGTTTAGCAATTTGAGAATTAAAGAGCTCTAGGAACTTATATTTGGTAAAGAAATCAAGACATTACAAAGGACTACATAATGGTAAGTAGGTATTAACTGATATGTCTCACTTGGACTTTTGAACAGAACACAAGAGAGAAAAGAAAATATGTTTAAAAGGAAATATATATTTTCAACATAAAATGACAGACTTATTTGCTGCTATCTTTTCTTCTTGCCTCATATTTTGACTAAGTGTATAGACACAGCTGTTGTACTTGACCCCAGGAGAGTCTCTTTGTACAGCCAATAAGTCCATCCATTTGAGATTTTTCATATTTAAAATTGTCAAGATACAAAGTAATCAGTTTAGTTAAAAACACATGTGGGAATTATATTTGAAATAGTTTTCTGCGAAATTGGCATAAATACTTTTTCTTTTATTGCTAAAAGTTCTATGTCCTCTGAAACTTCACAGTTTAACATTCCTCCCCAATAAATATTAAAATGTTTTCACACACACATACATATATAGGTATGCATGTGTATTTATATACATATGCATATAAACATATGTATTTCATATATTACATTTGTGTATGTATATGCATATATTGGATCAGTAATCAGTTTCCCATGGATAACCCTTCTTTGCAAAGTCATTGTAAATCTCTCTATATTAAAAAAATTACTTCAATTTTGACAGAGTTGGTGAAAGATCATAGTGTAAGATAAAGAAAACTATTTGCTTTTTTTTTGTCTGGGGGTTCTTAAAATATTTAATTAATTTTGTTAATTTTGGCCAGGGTTATTGACATTATTGATCTCAGATATTGTAATAAGGGAAGCATTTTGTTAAGCATAAATTACTGAATTAAAGTGAACTATTTTATTTGTCACTGATGATGTTGTTGATGATGACTGAATGGTAAAAATAAAGTTGGGGAGGAGGAAGAAAGGAGGAAGATGAAGAAGAAAAGCAAGAACTCAAAATAGGAGAAGAAAAGAAAGGAAGGAAGGAAAAAGGAAGAGAATAAAGCAGGGAAGGAAACAATTAAGGAAGGAAGGAAAGAAAGAATGGAAGGGATGAAGGACATGAATAAAAATAAGAATTTTATTTTTAAAAACATTAAATTAAATAATAGAAGGGGCTAATGTGGATAATGAAATGGTAAGGGCATTCAAAACCTTCCAAAAAGAATTACTTGAAGAAACAGATGCTAATTTGAAAAAAGAGAATAATTGTTTGGGGACTTGATATCTGTATTAAACTATTTGAATGGTTTATATGAGGAAGAAAACTAAACTTTCTTCTTTGTCACAGAGAAAATAAATGAGAGTATTGGATAGAAGTTTCATAGAGACAATTTTGAGTCTTTTATATGGGGATAGCTCATATTATTGTGCTTTATTTAATTTTTCAGACTTCTTTTTCCAGATTGAAGATTTGTGACAACCCTGGCTAAGCAAATCTATTTGCAGCATTTTCCCAATTGCAATGTGTACACATCATTACTTTGTCATATTTTGAGAATTATTCTAATATGTCAAACTTTTTGTTATTGTGTCATATATGTTATTTTAATATGTGATCACTGATTTTGATGCTACTATTGTAATTGTTTTAAGGTGCTATAAACTGTGCCCATATGAGAAATCTAATATAATTGATAAATGTTGAATGTGTTTTGACTACTCCACTGACTGGTCATCTTGTCTCTCTCCCTGTCTGTGTGACTCCCTATTCTTTTAAATATACCAATATTGAAGAATATTACATAAATCTACTTAATAAAGCAATGGCAGGACTGAGAAAGGATTGACTCCAATTTTGAAAGCATTTCTACTATGAATAAAATGCTATGAACAGTACCACATACTACAGTGAAATATTTCATGAACAGAAGAGTCAACCAATGTGGCAAACTTCATTGTTTTCTTATTTTAAGAAATGGACACAGCCACAAACATCAAAGTAAGACCCTACCACCAGAAAAAAATGATTATGCTTTTCAATGAGGGCTCAGATAATGGTTAGCAATTTTTAGTACTAATGTGTGTTTTTTAAATTAAGATATGTATATTATATTTGTTTTATTTTTGATATGATACTATTACACACTTAAGAGACTACAGTGTACTATAAACATAATTTTTATATGTACTAGGAAAAATCGTATGACTCAGTTTATTATAATATTTTTACTGTAGTGGTTTAAAACCAAAACTGCATTATCTATGAGGTATATCTGTTTAAAGAAAACTTCCTAACAATTGGAGCTTTCTAAAAGTTTAATGAGCTCTTTAAATAGAGATACTAATCACTGGATGTCTAAAAGAGCATTAACCACTTGAAGTAATTCCTTTTCAAATAAAGGCTAAAACAGATCACTTCTAAGGATCTTTCTAAATCTGAGATTATTATAAGAGGTAGGTCACAGGTAATTGAAATCTTAGGGGAAAAAAACTAGACACATTTTTAAATCTGAATATAACATATGAATACAGATGTTCCTTCCACATCAGGACATTCCCTATTGTGGATTAGATACATTATGGGTTGCTATAAGAAATCTAATGGGGGGCAGCTGGGTAGCTCAGTGGATTGAGAGCCAGGCCTAGAGACAGGAGGTCCTAGGTTCAAATCCGGCCTCAGACACTTCCCAACTGTGTGACCCTGGTCAAGTCACTTGACCCCCATTGCCTACCCTTACCAATCTTCCACCTATAAGTCAATACACAGAAATTAAGGGTTTAAAATTAAAAAAAAAAAACTAATGGGAATTTTTGGGAAGTTTTGTGAAAACTGAAGATGATACATGAAAGCCAGAAGATGACACAGAAAAAAAGTTTAAAAACTCAGAAAGGCATAAAATACATGTATAGTATTGAATAATATCAACATATTTATCTTAATACCATATATATGTGTATACACATATATTTGTTTTTAAAGTTAAAATAAGTTAAAAAGATAAAGTTTTTGAAGAGAACATATTAGCCAGCAAACAACACACAATAGCTGGAAATGTTAGAAGTATCTTTAAAAGTTTAAAACTCATAAATTTATAAAATTTACACACTGTTTCATATACATTTTCCAGATCATGAAGTAGAGTAACCCTAACTCCTGTTATGTGGAAAGGATACAGGTATTTTGTACTGAATTTCATAGTTTTAAGCACTATCATCACTCTCATAGGTAGACCTAATACTTTTTGTTAAACTTCATATTCAATATATATGAGGAATGCCCAAATGAATGAACTCCCCATATTAATAAAACTTAGTTGAAATACCCATACTAACAAAAATCCTCTTTAAAGTTATTTTTTAATTATAATATTTTTGGAACTATTAGGGTAGGAAACAGTTTTTTTACACTGGCATTTGGATGACTTTTATTTATTTTTAAAAATTGTGTTCATTGTGTTTTTAATGATTGTTTTCTGACATTGTGTGATATATATTCTCTCAGTTGCCCTCACTTTTCTCCCCTCCCCAAGACAGCAAGTAATATGATATAGGCTGTGCATCTTTTATCATACAATACATATTTCCATGTTCATCATGTTGTAAAAGAGGACACATAGCACTTACACTAGAAAAAAAATTAATGGAAGAAATAAAGTGGAGAATGATATGCTTCAATTTTTCATCAAGGTTGTGTCAGTTGCTTCTGTGGCAATGCATAGATTTTTTTTCTTTCATAAGTCCCTTGGAGTCTTCCTGGATCTGTGTATTATTGGTAATACTTTGGATGATTTTCCAAATCATGGTAAAAAAGTGTGTGAATTCATTTACTCAATTCAAGACAGAAGTTAATAAGAAGACTCATATAAATGGTCACTCAGTGATATTTGAAGTATAATGAGAAAAGTAGCAGTCATAATATAAATTTTCTTCCATGTTGCAGGTTTTATTCCTCATCCTGATGCAGGTCCTCATTACTTCCCACCTAGTCAGTTGTAATCTTTTATTGATTAGTCTGTCTCACCCAAGTCTCTCCCTAATCTAGCACATTATCCGCTTGACTATCAAAATGATCTTCTCATATCATAGTCACTAAAGTGGCTCCCTATCACCTCCAAATTCAAATTTGTCATTTGTCAAAATGACAAATATGTCATTCCATTTCATTCATAATCTGAACCTTTCTACTTTTCCAGACTTCTTAAAATTTACATCTTACTCTTATACACCCTCTCCCACACATTCTCTTGGATTCAGTGAAATTGGCTTCTTTCCTGTTCCTCAAACAGGTCACATCATCTCCCAGCACCAGGCATTTTCATGATCTCTCTTTCTCAGTTACTGAGTATTTTCCATTCTTATACTCATTTTCTGACTTCTCTGGTTTCCATCAACTCCCAGTTCAAATCTCACCTTCTATAGGAAGGCTTTTCCATTTCCTCTTACTTCATTCCCACTGTTGATAATTTTCAATTTATCCTGCATATCACTTTTTTCACATAGTTATTTGCATATTGATTCCCCAGTTTGATTATGGGCATCTTGAGGACAGGGAATAACTTTTGTTTTTCTCTGTTTCCCCAGTCCTTAGCACAGTGCCTGATACATAATAAATATTTATGTACTGACTTGATTTTGCTCAATTCTACACTGTACATTCAATATTAAGAAAATAGACTCCTAATGCAAAAGCAAACATTTTTTTCTGACTATAGTATCAAGGGAGAACTAAACTCTTCTTGTTTACTGAGCTCTACAAATGCTTCTCCATTTTAGACTAATGGAATTATATCTGTATGCCTTTAGGAATCACAACTAGAAAACAAATTTCTCTTTCAGTATTAATCAGTATATTTGGGAGTGGTTTCACTGTCACAGCAACATTCTTAGATATGTGGAATCTCATAAACACCCTTCTCTAGTGGCATGGTCCTCTTGAGTTGCACGCAGATATGGGAAGCATTGCACCAAAATTGCTATTCTAACTAGTTTCTGATTCTAGTCTTCTTTTCCATTGTTCAGCATCTCCAAGTTGGCTTATGTAGCCCTGAGAATTAGTGAACAACAGGAATCTGCCCCAGAACATATAGGAGAATAACTTGTGCTCCCATGGTAGCAATCATGTTCTTCCCACTAAATAAAGCATAGAGTTTGCCTCATAGAAAAATACCCTTTCTCAGTTTGGAAACTAGCCCTAAATGTGGCATTTAAAACAAGTAAAAGATAGCTGAAGTCTGTGGCTAATTTGGCACCTGTAGATCAGAATTGGTTGGATTGCTCTCATCATCATTTTCTCTCCCAAGTATTCCCAAAGGAATTATTTTGCTTGGACTGCATCCTTTGCTGCACTGGCTCAAATTATAGATAACTCCAAACATTGTTGACACTGGCAATAACTCCTATTTCCTTCTAGTAGAAGTTATCTTTCCATGAATAATGGAGTGCTAAGGTCAGTTCATTGGTTCCATAACTCAATGATTAATGATTTGCATGTGTTTGGTGAATATCCAGGGATCCCCGGTAGTTCCCTCATCTATAATCTAAGTAACCCCAAAGAAGTACAACCTACATTTAAACTTGAGGATGTTTTTATGTTTATTTCTTACTTATGTATGAATACCTGATTAATTTGGTTCAAGTGACCATGCAAATTATCATGCAATTATCCAAATATTATGAATGTAGTTGCAAAATTTAGCCTGGGGTATCTACATAGCTACCCTGAAACTAGAAAAAAAGAATTGTGGTCTTTTTATTTAGATTACAAATAAATGTGAAATGTTTCCTTTTACCCATTCCTGAATCCATTGATTCTCATTTATTTTTCCTCTTATTAAAAGAAAAAAGGTCAACATTTTTTAAAAAAAGAAATAGATCAGTCATGTTAAGGCAGTCAAACAAATTCCATTGCTGTGGAGCATCCCATACATCCCTTTCTATTGACATTGCTACCTATACATACACCCCAGTTTTCATGCTTACTTCAACTTGATTCATGACTGGAACTAATTATTGTATACAACAAAGTTAGTGCATCATGGTATCACATATTTAAAGCTGTGGGATCATGTAAGATCATTTGATGCGATCTCTCTTCAACAGTTAAATTTTAGGGAAAAAATTAATTGATCTTCCCAAGGTCATACATTAGTGAAAGAGCAAGGTTTTCAAACTCCAAATCCAGCATTCTTCCCACTACACCCCTTTTATTGCTCATTCTTATTATTGTTGCTATTCAGTCATTTCAATCATGCCCAACTCTTTGTGAACCCATTTTGGTTTTTCTTGGCAAAGATTACTTTAGTGGTTTTCCATTTCTTTATCCAGATCATTTTATAGATGAGGAAACTAAGGCAAACAGTGTTAAGTGTTTTATCCAGTCAAATTGCTAGCAAATGACTAGGTCCAGATTTGAACTCTAGAAGATGAGTCTTCCTGACTAGCTCTGACATTCTAACCTGCATGCCACCTACCTGCCTGGTTTAAATAGCTATTAAGTATATGAGGAAGGATTTGAATGCATAACATATTTATAATACATACATATCTAATAAATACAGAATTTTAATTGCTTATGATATCCCTCATTTTTTTTGTCTAAGCCTGAGAAAGATGCTTTCTCTTGATAATGAAGATTGGTCACCCATTTTTGAGACCCTAATCAAATGATATGAAGCCTTTTTTGAATCTCCATATTTCTATATCCCAGGGGAGCAGTAATTTTTACTTTTAAGCACCTAATCTAGCATTTTGTTTCATGCCTTTCTACTTTGATGATGGAGAGGTGATTTTAAAGTGCTTTGAATTTAGATTTGGGATAGATAATTTAATGTGGTAGGAATTATACTGGCAACTACAGATAAACAGATAAAACAAAAGTCCATATGAAGAAGGTTTTACTAATCTCTAAGGTTCCCCAGCCAAGGAAATGAGAAGTCATTAAAATTTCTCCTCACCTAAATCTCCCTAGACTGTTTTAGTAATGATTATATTATCATCCTCTTTAATCTATGATGTAATACCATATCATTCAAATATGGTTCAAGAAATGAAATAAATCATTTTTATTCTTTCTTTAAAATATATATGGGAGAGTTTTCTGAGAGGATTAAGAAAAGGGATAAAAGGAAAGTTTATTCTTTATTCATATTTTTAAATAAGAGACTTTAAAAAGCATGTTCTGTTCTGTTTTAGACTAATTAGTCAAGATCAAGGAGTTGAAGTTACAGAAACAAAATTTGCAATAATAATAGTAGGAAACACTTCCTAAATATTGGAGGTATCTAAAAGTTGAATGGTTATTAGGTTCTAATGGGTCTCATCTCATTAAGATCTTGAATAAAAGGCAGAAGGACCAAGTAATCAATTAATTAAATTCACTATCTACTATTTGCCAAGCACTGTGATGGATATTAAACATGTAAAGATAAAGTAAAAAACTGATATTGTCCTTAAAAAGTTCCCACTTTAATGGCTGAGAAATTGAAGTAGTATATAGGAAGGCATACAATGCACACAAAGAAAACCGAAGGCTGGGGAAGAAGTGTAGAGATTGTATTTGTACAGATCAGAAAAAGTTCCATGAAGAAGGACATCTTGAGTATAGCTTTGCCTGAAATCATTAGGTTCTTAAAGATGTAAAGAAGAAAAAAAATGAATTCTTGGAATGCATGACAGTCCATCATGAAATAAGATAATATGTGAAAAGTGCTTAGTCCAGTGCCTGGTACTAGTAGGCATTCAAAAAATACTTGTCTCTTTCTATCACCCTTCCCACTCCACTGCAGCCTACATAAGGTAGAGACGTGAAATAAAATATTGTCTGTGAGGAACAGCCAGAAGACTAGTTTTGTTGGAACATAGAGACCCATGAAAGAAATATATGTAAGAAACTAAAAAGAGTTTAAAAACTTTTGCATTTCACACAGTTTATATTTGATTCTAAACTTAATGGAGAGCCATTGCAGTTTGTAAAAGTCTGACAAGCTCCAAACTTCACTGTAGCAAACTCATTGTAGCAGCTCTTTAGAAAGAGGTTTGAGTATAGTAAGATGAGAAGAATAGAGAAAAAAATGGAAATGATTTTGCAACAGTCTTGAGAAGCAGTGATGAGGGCCTGAACTAGGGTAGTGGATTACAGGCAAGCTGTTGGATTTGAGAGATGCTGAGGAGGTAGAAATAAACTGTGGTAATAGATTATGTGACATGAGAATGAGGAAGGGTTCAAAAAAAGAATTATAAGGCTAGCGGATTGAAAGGATAACTGTGCCCTTGACTGAAATAGGATGAAGTTCCAAAGACATGAAGATTTTTGGGAAAAGATAGTTTTCTAATGTCATTATGCAAATATTTTTGGAAAATATTTTGAACATAGTAAATTTGAGATGTCTATGGGATATACAATAATACAAATATAATTATTATAGATAAGTATAGATATAAATATGGATTTAGATAGAGATATGGATAGAGATAGAAAGAAAAATAAGTAGAAAGATATATAAGATGGAATGCAAAGTTGGAATGAAATAAACTGGATTCTGAAATTTATTTGCTATGAACAAGGAAAAATCATTTTACCTTTCTGACTCACCATTTCCTTTGCTGTAAATGGGAATAACAATATTTCTATTACATATTCCATTCCATTATGAGAAAAAGTCTTGCTTTATATTATCTGTATGAGCTATGATCCATGAGTTTTATTTAATCCATATCAGCTATCAGTGGAACTCCTACCCTAATCAAAGAGTTTCAGTATGCAGAACAGGGTTACATAGTTCCTTCTGAGTTCTCATGTTACCTCTGAGGGTTAATGGGCAATCAATTATGACTATAATCTTAATCTCCTACCGTTATGCTCTTTTCCTTTCTCCATTGGATTGCTGAGAATAATTTTAGACATCCTTAAGTAGATTCCAAAAAAATGCCATTATCTAAAACGGTACAGTAAAATCAATTGCTACGAAAACAATCATGCATAAAAGTCTAAGAATCTCTTTCCTAAGCACCTAGATAGAATAGTGGATATATCAGTGAGTTTCAAGTTAGGATAACTTGAGTTCAAATTCCATCTCAGACCCTTACTATGTGACTCTGAGCAAGTAATTTAACTTTTTGTCTGCCTTGATTCCTCAATTCTAAAATGGAGATCATAAAAGCACCTACTTGTCAGGGTTTTAAGAATCAAATAAGACTATCTGTAAAGTCAGTAGCAAAGTTTCTGACACAGACTAAGTGCTTAATACATGATTATTCCATTTTAAAAATTCCTTTTGCTTTTAAATAGATAGTTAGATAGAAGATAGATATAGATAGATAGATAGATAGATAGATAGATAGATAGATAGATAGATAGATAGATAGATAGATAGATGATAGATAGACAGACAAGCAGACAGACAGACAGACAGATAGAACTAAAGGAAAGTGGTCCCAAGTTTAGAGAACAGAAGTGGCAATGGGGTAACTCACAGATCTTGGTTGTCTGGAATTGTTTTTCTGTCTTTCATTGAGATATTCAAGAAGTTCCCTTTAGGCATCATATTGTTTATTTTCTAGGTTAACATCTTAAATGTAGTGGTCCAAAGGAGAACTCATCTTTTCCTATAACTTATTCCAGCCTAAATATTTTCCCATTACTGTAGAATGCAATGCCACTCTCTCAGTCCTTCAGGATATAAACCTAGGAATCTTCCTTGACTCCTCATTATCTCTAAACCTTGTGAGAATTTACTAGTCTGAACCCCTATTATTTTGTGATTATAACCCCATTATTTGATTGTTTTAAGAACATAGGCCTGAGGCTTATGTGTAAAAGGGAGAAGCAGGAACATTCTGGGAGGATGCCAGAAACCTCTTGGCTCCCTGGCACTCAGAAGATACTTGCTTCATCTCCATGAGACTTCTGACATCCAGAAGACTGGCCTCTGACCCAGACTGTGGTCAAGTCTGGCCAATCAGAGAGAACCAGGAAAGTGACATCATTGAATGTGTAAATTCAGTTTGGAAAATGAAATTGCTGTCTTTTGCACGGAAAGGATGATGAGATGAGCCAGCTAGGGGAGCTCAAATTCAGGCAAGTAGTGGCTAGGAATGGAGGTTCTGGAAGGGAAACAACTGGTCACATGTGGCTGATGTCATTTCTTTCTCTAATCTCCTTTTTATTATTTAATAAATAATTCTAAATTGAGATAGGTTTTGAGAGAATTCTAATCTTAACAACCTAATATCTAATCTTTTGCCAAGGTTGCCAATTTCACCTTTGCAACATCTCTCAAATATATTCCCTTCTCTCCTCTGCCACTTTCATGCAAGCCCTCATTACCTCACACATAAATTACTGCAATAATCAATGGGGAATTTGTCTGCCTCAAGTTTCTCACTACTCAAAAACATCCTCCATTCAGCACTAAAGTGATTTTCTTAAAACTCAGGTTTGACCATGTTATGCACACATACACACAAACTCAATAAATTATAATAATTTACTATTGTCTACAGAATCAAAATCAAATCTTGTTTTGTATTTCAAAGATTTTCATAACCTGTTGCAATCTTACCTTTCCTGTCTTTTTTTACCTTTCTACCTTCTACATGCTCTTGAATTCAGTGACACTGTTGTTCCAAGAATGAGACTCCTCCCTCACCTCTGGCCTTTTTCTCTATTAGCAGTCTCTGTAATGCTTTGTCTTCCCATCACTGACTGGTTTCCCTGGCTTCCTTTAACTTTCAAATAAAGTCCTATTTTTTACAAGAAGTCTTCCTCAAACTCTCCTAATTTTAGTACACTACTTTTTTTTCCAATTATTTTCTATTTATCCGGCACATAGCTTGTTTATACATATTTGTTTACTTTTTGTCTCCTCCATTAGATCATAAATTCCTTGTGGGCTGGGACTGTCTTTTGCCTCTTTTTATATCCCCAGGACTTAGCTCAGTGCCTAGCATATAATACATTCTTAAAAAATGTTTATTGATTGACTGATTTCTTTATGGAACAATTTATTTATGTCTACTCTTTCCTTGGCTTACACATTCTGCCCCTTTCAGCTTGTTATACAAACTTTACTCTCAGCTGATCCAAGCATGCCATTAGGACATTGAAAGCAAGATCAGGGTTCCAAAATAATTCCAACAATGTGAAGCTTGCAATGTCCTTCTTTGGACAAATATTGAGTATAGGGTGCAGAGGACAAAGACATGGCTGAATATGAGGACCATTATTTCCCCCGGTGTGCTTCCAACACAGATGTGTTTGGAACTCTGGCCACTTTCTAAAAGTCCTTAATTATAGTTAAATTCTATGGTTGTTTTTTTCCAATTCACAAAGCATGATGAAATCTCTCTGGAAATTGGAACAAACTTCCTATATATCATCAGTACAATTCCTTGAATAGAGTAAACATGTATTTCTTTCTAGGCTACATTCTTGATTTCTGGAACTTTCTCTAACATGACATAGAATCCTCTTCACTTGGAAAGTACCACTGAACTTCTCACACTGAATGTATTCCCTGCTCCTATGGTCTCTTATCATGTTTGTCTATTTTCTCACATTTTAAGAAAACTTTTCTCTTTTAAGAAAAAACAACCAGATGAGCTATTCTTCATTCCTATTCATGCTCCACTACCAGTTCTCAAGATTGTTTCTACCATTATTTTGAAGAAAATCCCCTCCTTACATTTTTGCTTCTCTTGAGGAGATTTCTTCACACATTATAATCAAAACTCCTTGTGGACAGGCTCTGTTTGTTTTCTGCTTTTATTTTTATTCCCTGGACTTTGCCTATAATAATCATTTAGTAAATGTCTCTTGACATGACATGTCTTTATCCAATCAATTAAAATTTTTTTCATACTTACTCTAAAGTCTATGCTTGGAATTGATTGATTCTTAAATATCTTACTTATCACTTTCTTTAAGCAGGTTACTTGAATAATTCATTCAAATACTTCACCATTACATTTATAAATCTTGAACAACTTTCTCAACATAACATCTGTATGTGATATTTACTGTTTCAATGAATCCAACTGAAAACTCTTTGGCTAACACACCTGAGCTAATTGTTAATCTAAAATAACTGTTTTCTTGGCTTTAGTTTTGATTTTCTTGTCTATCCATATGCCTCTGGTAAAACTTCACGTTGTAGAATTGCTATCCTGGATTTAATCAGCTCCTCCTCACTGATTTGGTATTATGCTTATAAACTCTTTGTAAGTCATCTTCAAAATATCCTTCCCAAGAAACTCCAATCCAAATAGCATTATTTCAATATCTCCACAACCATGGAGTGGGAAGGACAATAACTGAACAGATTAAGGCATGATGCAAAATAAGGTAGTATTATTGTTAATAACGTTATTATCATCAGGGTAGCTATAAGAAATATACTCAGATATACTCAGAGGTAAGAGAGACAAACTGTATAGGACAAAATATCAAGAAAGATACATATATATGTATATACACATATGTATGTATAAATTAATATATATAAAGCTGGATGTAAAAAAAGAAGATAATATTAAATGGGAAAAGAAACAAAATGGAGTAAATTTATATTCCATAAAGCAGCACATTGGGTGAACAGGGTTGAGGACAAAAAACACTGGAAGGGTAAAGAGGTTGGAAAGAGGAAATATTTAATTTGTAAGTCCATTGAAATTAACTTAAAGAGGGAAGAACAATCAGATCCATTGGGGCAGAGAATTGATTCTCACCCTATAGAGAAGTAGAAGGGTAACAAAAGGACTGTTATAGAAGGAAATAGTGAAAAAAGAAAGGGCAGGAAAAGGAGAGGGAATCAAAATGTTGGGGAACACACAGTTAATAATGATAATTATGACTGAATGTGAATGGGATGAACTTGCCCATAAGAAGGAAGCAAATAGCAGGGTGGATTAGAAAACAAAATCCTATTATATGTTATCTACAAGAAACAAATACGAGACACATAAATATGCATAGAGTAAAAATAAAAGGCTGGAGAAAAATCTATTGGGCTTCAACTGAGAAAAAGAAGGCAGGAAGTTGCAATAATGATTTCTGATAAAGCCAAAGTAAAAATAGACCTGGTTAAAAGAGACAGGTAAGGTAATTATATCCTGATAAAAGGCAGTTTAGACAATAAAGAAATATCAGTACTCAACATGTATTCACCAAATGGTATAGCATATAATTTCTAAAGGAGAAATTAGCAGAGCTCAAGGAGGAAATATATAATAAAACAATACTAGTAGGAGACCTAAACCTTCCCCTATCATATCTAGATAAATCAAACCAAAAAAATAAATAAGAAATATATAAGAGAGGTGAATGAAATCCTAGAAAAATTAGAGTTAATAGTTATATGGGGAAAAATAAATAGGAATAAAAAGGAATGCAGCTTCTTTTCAGCAGCACATGGTTCATTCAGAAAGATTTACCATGTACTAGGGCATAGAAACATGGCAAACAACTGCAAAAGAGCAGAATTAATAAATGCAACCTTCTCTGATCATAATACAATAAAAATAATAAATAAGGGTACATGGATATGCAAATCAAAAACTAATTAGAAACTAAATAATATGACCCTCCAAAATCAGACAACAAATTATAGAAACAACTGACAATTTCATAGAAGAGAATGACAATGATATGACATCCTACCAAAATCTGTGGGATGCAGCCAAAGTAGTACTTGGGGGGAAATTTATATCTTTGAGCTCATATATTAACAAATTATGGAGGGCAAAGATCAATGAATTGGGCATGTAAATCAAAAAAGTAGAAAGTGAACAAGTTAAAAATCCCCAGATGAAAACTAAATTAGAGATCATAAAAATTAAAGGAGAAATTAATAAAATCAAAAGTAAAAGAAGTATTGAATTAATAAATAAGGCCAGAAGCTGGTACTTTGAAAAAACAAATAAAATCAACAAAGTACTGGCCAATCTAATAAAAAAAGGAAAGAAGAAAACCAAATTAACATTATCAAAGATGAAAAGGGAGACCTCACCTCTTATGAAGAAGAAATCAAGGCAATCATTAAAAACTATTTTGCCCAATTATATGGTATTAAATATAGCAATATAGGTGATATGGATGAATATTTATAAAAATATAAATTGCCTAGATTAACAGCAGAAGAAATAGAATACTTAAATAACCCCATATCAAAAAAAAAAGAAATTGAACAAACCGTCAAAGAACTACCTAAGAAAAAATCCCCAAGACCAGATGGATTCACAAGTGAATTCTATCAGACATTCAAAGAACAACTAATCCCAATACTATACAAATTATTTGACATAATAAGCAAAAGGAATTCTACCAAGTTCCTTTTATGATACAAATATAGTACTGATCCCAAAGACAGGTAGATCAAAAAGAGAGAAAGAAAACTATAGACTAATCTCCTTAATGAACATAGATGAAAAACTCTTAAATAGAATACTAGCAAAAAGACTCCAGCAAGTGATGAAAGAGGGTTATTCATCATGATCAGGTGGGATTTATACCAGGAATGCAAGGACTGTTCAATATTAGGAAAACCATTCACATAATTTACCATATCAACAAGCTAACAAACAAAAATCACTTGATTATCTAAATAGATGTTGAAAAAGCCTTTGACAAAATACAACACCCATTCCTATTGAAAACACTAGAAAGTATAGGAATAGAAGGGCCTTCCTAAAAATAATAAATGGTGTATATCTAAAACTATCAACAAGCATCATCAGCAATGGGACTAATTAGAAGCATTCCCAATAAGATCAGGAGGAAATAAGTATACTCATTATCACCTCTATTATTTAACATTGTTCTAGAAACACTAGCAGTAGCAATTAGAGAAGAAAAAGAAATTGAAGGTATTAAAATATTCAATGAGGTGACCAAGCTATCAAAAAATCCTAGAGATTCAACTAAAAAAAAACTAGTGGAAATAATCAACAAATTTAGCAAAGGTTAAAGATACAAAATAAATGCACATAAATCATTAGCATTTCTATATATTTCCAACACATCGCAGGAGCAAGTGTTAGAAGGAAAAATACCATTTAAAATCACCCTACACAATATAAAATACCTACGAATATATCTACCAAAACAAATACAGGAATTATACGAACACAACTACAAAACACTTTCCAAATAATCAAAACTAGATCTAAATAATTGGAAAAACATTGATTGCTCATGGAGAATTATTTTTCTTATGCAAGATCTAGTCACAATCTTCTTTTACTAGAAAGATTGAAATGTTTCCCTATCATCACTGACTAGACTCCAAATTCAGTTAAACATTCAAGGTCTTACTAAATTTAGCACCATAGTAGCTTTTGAACTTCAGCTCAGATTTTTGCACTTCTTTCAATACTCTAGTCATAATCAATTACTAGTTATTGCCCATACATAATGAACTTACCCCATGATTTCCTATTATTGGATTTTTGCTTGTTCTGTGTCCTATGTTTTCCAGTAGGTCTTCCACTACTCTTTGCCAGCTAAATTCTCACTAAAAATTTAAAGCCCAACCTAAAAGATATTTCCCCAAAGGGATTTCTACTGATATCTCTTGACTAGTAATGATCACATCTCGTTCCTACCTCACTGAGTCCACCTGGTTCATTTCCTTAGATATCTCCCATATTTATCATCTACTAATGCGATAATTTGGAAACGAAGTACTAGTGATAATAGGTGACACTTTGAGACATGTTGGCCTGTTACCTTATCCTAATTGTTCCTAAACCAACTTTCTATCCATTTTAAATTTTTCTAAGATCAAAAAGTCTGAAAACTGTCTTTTCTAAAATGTGTGTTTCTCTGAAGGTTTCTCGGAGATTTTTCAATGTAGGTAGAAAAGTGATTGCCTCCTTTTCTATCCCCAGTTTAGAGACTCTTAATATTTTTTTAACTGGGAAAGGAGGCAGCTAGGTGGCTCAGTAGTTTCAGAGTCAGGACTATAGACTATAAGTCCTTGGTTTAAATTTGCCCCAGATATTTCCAAGCTCAGTGGCCCTGGTTAAGTCATTACTACCTAACCCTTACTACTCTGTTGCCTTGGAATCTTTGGAATCCAAGATAAGAATTCTTTTTTAAGTTTGCTGGATGGCAATAAATGGTTTTAAGTAAATGCTTTTTGTCATTATAAAAAGAATAATATGCAACTTTTTAAGCCCTATGACTCCTTTCAATTTACTCCCTTCTATCTAAAAGAGAAAATAGTTAAGCACTATGGGGATTTCAGGTGAAACATTCAAACTATTTTTCTTTGTATACCCAGATACTGTTTATGAAAATAGAAAGTATAGAGATTATTATAAATTTTTAGCTATTACTTTTTCCCCCAAAGCACCATACCATTTGAATAATTGTGTTCAGTTTCCCAGTATATTACATAGCTTTCCACTTGAAGAAGGGACAGAACTTAAAGGTAAAATAATAGAAAAATTGTTAAAAAATCTAAAGAATCATGTACACAATACAGAAATTAAGAAATTTCCACTCAAGCTTTTAACATGAATGGACCACAATTGAGCTAGAGCACTGAAAGAAAGATATTTCTAGCTACAGTGCACTA
This sequence comes from Gracilinanus agilis, assembly GCF_016433145.1. NCBI lineage: Eukaryota > Metazoa > Chordata > Mammalia > Didelphimorphia > Didelphidae > Gracilinanus > Gracilinanus agilis. The sequence goes on from NC_058134.1 coordinate 249,458,720, forward strand.
ATTATCTATATCTGGAGAAAAGATTTCTGAAATGACCCAAATATGCTAATATCTAAAATTACCTCTGCTAGATACAGGTGCAGGATTTACAATGAGCTCTTTCTTTAATAATTAAAAAAATACTGTTGACATATTGGTGCTTTATACTACTATGAATTTTTTTCCTTTTTCTTTTTTCTTTTTTGATATCAATTCTTAAAAGTTGGACTTTCGAAAAACTCCAGGAGGTTCCGGGTTAAGATGGCGGCAGAGTGAGAAGCAGCTCTTAACCTCTCCTGACCAAAACACACAAAACTCCTCAAGGGGACATAAAAACAAGTCCAGACGAACGGAGGAACCCCACAACAGGGCACAGTGTGGAAGGTACGTGGAATTGAGGCATTTCCCTGCTATAAAGGGGTGAAACAGCTCTCACTAAATCGTGGGCTGAGCAACCACCCCACCCCCAACCCCTCCACACACAACACCTATAGCGCCGAAGCCAGTTAAAAAGAAATAGAGGAAGTTTGGGGCACCCATCGAGTCATTGGCAGCTCCGGAGCCTGTTCCTGAGAGCAGCAAGATTTAGGACCCCAAAAAGCTAACGAACACACACAAAATCTGAGCTTGGGAGCAGGGCTCCAAGAGTGGATGGAGGGCGCAGAGCGCAGGCTCAGAGCGCAGATATGGGAGGAGGCTTGGGTGGAGGCAGACACAATCAAGAGCTAAAGCTCTGAAACCCTGAGTGGGGAACCAGTGCAGACAGGTATACAACTGTGGAAGCAGTGCCCTGAGACTTGTAAAGAAACCTCAGGCAAAGGATCAAGCAAGGGGGTCCACCAGGGGGCTTAACCTTGGAAAAAAACCAGAACTCAGACCTCAGGAGCCAAAAGACCACGGAGAGACCCTGAGCGTGAGGATAAACCTGAGAAGCTGCTGGGCTAATGATGGCTACCCAGTCTCAGGAAGCTCAGAAGAGAAAGATTAACAACAAGAAAAAGAAGTCTTTAACACTCAACAACTTTTATACAGAGAAAATCCAGACAACCGAGCAAACAGAGAAGGAGAACAAACAAGCATCTGGACCCTCCTCAAATAAGGAAAACTCCTCACAAGCTATGGAAGAGTTGAAAACTGAGATTCTGAGGAAGATGGAAGAGATGTGGCAAGAAAATAACAGTTTAAAAGGTAGAATCTTGCAATTGGAAAGTGAGGCTCAGAAATCAAATGAACTGATAAGCAAATTGAACCAGATTGAAAAAGAAAACCAAAAGATCATAGCTGAAAACCAGTCCCTAAAGGCTAGAATTGAGCAATTAGAAGCTAATGATCTCTCAAGAAAACAAAAACAAATTAAACAAAGTCAAAAGACTGAAAAAATAGAAGGAAACATGAAATATCTCAATGAGAGAGTGACAGACTAAGAAAACCGGTCTAGAAGAGACAATTTGAGAATAATTGGTCTTCCAGAAAAACCAGAAATTAATAGAAACCTGGACTCCATACTAACAGAAATAATTCAGCAAAATTGCCCTGAAGTCCTACAACAAGAGGGCAATATAGACATTGAAAGGATTCATAGAACACCTGCGACATTCAACCCAGATAAGAAAACACCCAGAAATATAATTGCCAAATTCAAGAGTTTCCAAGCAAAAGAAAAAATCTTACAAGAAGCCAGAAAGAAACAATTCAAATATCAAGGAGTACCAATCAGGATCACACAGGATCTGGCAGCCTCCACGCTAAAAGACCGTAAGGCTCGGAATACAATATTGAGAAAGGCAAGAGAGCTGGGCCTGCAACCACGGATCAACTACCCATCAAAATTGACTATATATTTCCAGGGGAAAATATGGGTATTCAACAAAATTGAAGAAGTCCGGGTATTTGCACAGAAAAGACCAGGGCTAAATGGAAAGTTTGATATCCAACCACAAAAATCGAGAGAAACCTGAAAAGGTAAATAAGATATAGAGGGGAAAGAAAGAAAACTTATAATTTTTAAATTTTCTTTTTTAAGGGCTTCAGTGAGATCTAATTATCTATATTCCTATGTAGAGAAATGTTATGTATAATTCTCTGTAGTGAACTCTATTCACTATTATAGTATTCACTATTATAGTAATCAGAAGAATAATTCACTGGGTGAGGGTGGAACACTAACTAATCTAAGATGACATGGGGGATGGGAAGGAGTGGGTGAATAGCAGGGGACACCAGGAGAAACTTGAGTGAAAAAGAAAAATAGGATATTCTATTACACACAAAGAGGGCATGGGAGAGAGAGAGGACAAATACTATTATAAAAAGGAGAGGAAGAGAGCATTAAGAGGTAATAATCAAACCTTACTCCCAGTGTAATCAACCCAGAGAGGGAAGAGTAGCTATACTATCCATTGGGAAATAAAACTCTTATCTAACCCTTCTGAGAAAGTTAGAAGGGATAAACCAAGGGGAGCAGGAGAGTGGGGAGGTCAAAAAAAGGGAGGGGAGAAGGGGGAAGGAATTCATAAGGCCTTTAAAAACAAAAAGAGGGGGAAAATAAGGGAGGGGGTAGAAAGGGAAGTTAATCAAGGGAGGGGATAAGGGATAGCGGCTCAATAGAAAACCACTGGTTTAAAAGGGAAAAGTATAAGGAAAAAGGGGATAGAAATAGGGGAGGATTCGAAAATTTCAGCAAATGCACAATTGATGATTATAACTGAATGTGAATGGGATGAACTCTCTCATAAAATGGAAGCAAATAGCAGAGTGGATTAGAAACCAAAATCCCACCATATGTTGTCTACAAGAAACACATATGAGGCGGGTGGACATACACAAGTTTAAGGTTCAGGG
>NC_058134.1:249466415-249498734 GCF_016433145.1 Gracilinanus agilis
CCCAATTATATGGCAACAAATATAATAATTTAGGAGATATTGATGAATATTTACAAAAAAATAAATTGCCTATAGAAACAGCAGAAGAAATAGAATACCTAAATAATCCCATATCAGAAAAAGAAATTGAACAAGCCATCAAAGAACTCCTTAAGAAAAAATCGCCAGGGCCTGATGGATTCACAAGTGAATTCTATCAGACATTCAAAGAGCAACTAATCCCAATATTATATAAATTATTTGATATGATAAGCAAAGAAGGAGTCCTACCAAATTCCTTATATGACACAAATATGGTACTGATTCCAAAGCCAGGGAGATCAAAAACAGAGAAAGAAATCTACAGACCAATCTCCCTAATGAACATAGATGCAAAAATCTTAAATAGAATACTAGCAAAGAGACTCCATCAAGTAATTAAGAAAATCATTCACCACGATCAGGTGGGATTTATACAAGGAATGCAAGGTGCGTTCAACATTAGGAAAACCATCCACATAATTGACCATATCAACAGTCTAACAAACAAAAATCACATGATTATCTCAATAGATGCTGAAAAAGCCTTTGACAAAATACAGCATCCATTCGTATTGAAAACACTGAAAAGGATAGGAATAGAAGGACCTTTCCTAAAAATAAAAAACAGTATATACCTAAAACCATCAACAAACATCATATGCAATGGGGATAAATTAGAAGCCTTCCCAATAAGATCAGAAGTAAAACAAGGATGCCCATTATCACCTCTATTATTCAACATAGTACTAGAAACACTAGAGGTTGCAATCAGAGAAGAAAAAGAAATTGAAGGTATCAAAATAGGCAAGGAGGAGACTAAGCTATCACTCTTTGCAGATGATATGATGGTCTACTTAAAAAATCCCAGAGAATCAACTAAGAAGCTTGTAGAAATAATCAACAACTTTAGCAAAGTTGCAGGATACAAAATAAATGCACATAAATCATCAGCATTTCTATACATTTCCAATGCACTAGAGCAGGAAGAAGTAGAAAGAGAAACACCATTCAGAATCACCCAAGACAATATAAAATACTTAGGAATCTACCTACCAAAACAAACACAGCAATTATATGAAAACAACTACAAAAACTTTCCAAACAAATAAAACTGGATCTAAACAATTGGAAAGCCATTGATGGCTCATGGGTAGGACGAGCTAACATAATAAAAATGACAATTCTACCCAAATTAATTTACCTATTTAGCGCCATACCTATCAAGCTACCAAAAAACATCTTTACTGAATTAGAAAAAACTATAACAAATTTCATTTGGAATAACAAAAGATCAATAATATCAAGGGAAATAATGAAAAAAATGTGAAGGAAGGGGGCCTAGCAGTACCAGATGTTGGACTATACTATAAAGCAGCAGTCATCAAACAATATGGTACTGGCTAAGAGATAGAGAGGAGGATCAATGGAATAGACTTGGGGTTAATGACATCAGCAAGACAGTGTATGATAAACCCAAAGAGCCCAACTTTTGGGACATGAATCCACTATTTGACAAAAACTGCTGGGAAATTTGGAAAACAATATGGGAGAGAATAGGTCTAGATCAACATCTCACACCCTACACCAAGATAAATTCAGAATGGGTGAATGACTTGAATATAAAGAGGGAAACTATAAATAAGTTAAGTGAACACAAAATAATATACCTGTCAGATCTCTGGGAAAGGAAAGATTTTACAACCAAGCAAGAGTTAGAGAAAATTACAAAATGTAAATTAAATGGTTTTGATTATATTAAACCAAATAGGTTTTGTACAAACAAAAACAATGTAGTCAAAATCAGAAGGGAAACAAGAAATTGTGAAAAAATCTTTATGACAAAAAACTCTGACGGGTCTAATTACACAAATATACAAGGAGTTAAAGCAATTATATAAAAAATCAAGCCATTCCCCAATTGATAAATGGGCAAGAGACATGAATAGGCAATTTTCAGGTAAAGAAATCAAAAGTATCAATAAGCACATGAGAAAGTGTTCCAAATCTCTAATAATTAGAGAAATGCAAATCAAAACAACTCTGAGGTATCACCTCACACCTAGCAGATTGGCTAAATGAAAGAAGGGGAGAGTAATGAATGCTGGAGGGGATGTGGCAAAATTGGGACATTAATGCATTGCTGGTGGAGCTGTGAACTGATCCAGCCATTCTGGCTGGCAATTTGGAACCATGCTCAAAGGGCTATAAAAGAATGCCTGCCCTTTGATCCAGCCATACCATTGCTGGGTTTGTACCCCAAAGAGATCATAGATAAACAGACTTGTATGAAAATATTTATAGCTGAGCTTTTTGTGGTGGCAACAAATTGGAAAAGGAGGGTATGTCCTTCAATTGGGGAATGGCTGAACAACTGTGGTATATGCGGGTGATGGAATACTATTGTGCCAAAAGGAATAATAAACTGGAGAAGTTCCAGGCGAACTGGAGAGACCTCCGGGAACTGATGCAGAGCGAAAGGAGCAGAGCCAGAAAAACATTGTACACAGAGACTGATATACTATGGTAAAATTGAATGTAATGGACCTCTTACCAGCAGCAATACAATGACCCAGGACAGTTCTGAGGGATTTATGGTAAAGAACGGTACCCACATTCAGAGGAAGGACTGCAGAAGAGGAAACATATAAGAAAAACAACTGCTTGAACGCATGGGTCGGGGTGGACATGATTGAGGGTGTGGACTCGAAACTACCATACCAATGCAACTACCAACAATTTGGAAATTGGTCTTGGACACATGACAAAACCAGTGGAAATGTGCATTGTCCATGGGTGGGGGGGGGTTCAGGGGGCGAAGGGGAAAGGAGGAGCATGAATCATGTAACCATGTTAAAAATGAATATTAATAAATGTTTAAAAAAAAGTTGGACTTTCTCAAATCCATTTTCCTTAGATATTTCTTTAATATCTCAATCTTAAATTGAGAAAAAAATGTAGCTTAGAAATATTGGGAACATATAAAATGTGGAGTATTTCTTGAGAGAGTTTTGATTAATGAAATTTCAAGTTCTTTAAATTTATAGATATTTGTTTCATTTCCAAACATGATATTTTCAGTTCATTGTATAGAAAAGGGGACAATATATATAGCAGGTGATACTATGGGACAAGAAATGGGATGGATTTGGCCACCTCTCTCATCCTTAATCTTAATGTTAAATGAGTGACTGTAATAAGGTGGGAAGATGTATTTACTGAGTCTAACACACCATTCTCCATATTCCATATTCCTTTAACTGAACTGGCTTTAAATTAATTGGCCAGGAAAAAGAACATTGGAGAATTCTAATCAGTTGAAGCATTAATAAAGCAAACTAGAATTCTGTACATACCATATAGACTATATACTAATCTATACATATTTTAAAATAGCAATTTACTTGGCTAGCAATATTCTGTCTGTCTGTGGCAAAGTGGCACCTCAAATTACATTATATCCTCTAAAGACTATATGTTTTATGACTAAGTGAAGAGGAAAATGTAGCTATTATTCTTGACATTTTGAAGGGATCTGTTTTCAGCATATTTACAATATACAAATTCACACATAAATAGATTGTTGAGATGTGTTGAGACATATTTAATTGGAATAAAAAATGTTTTTACTTCAATTACTTTGCACAAAGTTATGTTCTTCTTGCAGTGCACATAAAGAAAGTTTTAGGTGAGTGGTTTTCTGACAATGACAGGAGAGAATAAAGCTCTTGCCTACTTCGTTTTGAAAGGCTATCCTAGATTAGGCTGCAAATTATTAGATACTTAACAAATCCATATAACAAATTATTTTCATGGTTGACTTTCTAGTAATGAACAGTGGATTTCACTGCTTAAATGCCAGAATCAAGGTTTTTGAAAAGCTGACATTGGTTGAATTTATCAATTGAATTTTATTAAAAGGAAGGGATTATATAGGTCACAGTTTCCATATCTGAAATGTCCAGAGATAGCAATGAAATAAGTTATGTAAGAGAAGAAATTTTTACTGAACACATATTTTTAAAATCCATAAGGCACATATCAACAATGCTTTGTTCCATATTTTAAAAATCAATGATATGGCAATAAGAAACTTCCTAGTGAATGTCTAGGGGTTGTACAAGCAACTAGAAATTCATTCATTAAGTCATATAATTTGATGAAGAGATACATTTCTAAGAAAAGCATACAACTCCTTCAGGTTGAAAAAAATTAACATTTGGAGAGAACAAAACTACATTCATATCTTTTTTTAAAGTTTATTTAATTAATTAATTTAGAATATTTTTCCATGGTTACATGATTCATGTTCTTTCCCTTCCCTCCTCCTAACTCCCTCCAATAGTCAATGAGCAGTTCCACTCTACATTTATATCTTAAGAAACATGAAGCCTAGAATTTTTTTGGGTATAGAAAAATGGAGGATAAATGTAACCAATACAGTTTCAGAAGAAATCTTAAATCTTATCTATATCTAATTTAAATCTTATTGAAAAACAAATGTCCAAAAGGAAAAGTTGTTAAGAACACATTTCCAACAGAATTTCATTGGAAACCATCTGCTATACTTGGCTAAACTGTGTAATTGTATATTCTCCTGATCAATTACAGATTAAAGCTTGTAATTGTTTACATTTTGATATATTTTTCTTAAGTGTATGGCAACAAAAATGCGTGCACCTGAATTTCCCCTGGCTTCCATTGTAGCAAGAAGAATCACTCTCTCTGCTTGAAAATGTACAGAAAATCTAATTTAGTATTCCCTTAAGAGGTGGGGAGGAAATGCCAATGAGTAATTGAAAAGGGGTGTAGTGTGTAGCATAGCTATACATTAATAAATAAGGAAGAAGGCACAATGCTAATTTTATTACCCTTATCAAAGATTCAGAAATGATTTAAAGACTTCATTTCCTCATCCTTTTTTCCCCTACAATACTCTTGCTAAACTGCAGTCTTTTATCCCAGTCTGTTCTTTGTCTTTATCCCAAAAACTCTTTTTGTGTTCAAATACTAATTAATAGATACTATTTCATAATTTTCAAGTATTTGAATACTTGATTTTCAATTTCCTCTCCTGGAATAATTTTCTTATCCTTCTCAGGAATAAATATCTGTAGTGGGTTGAAATAGAAACAGATCAGATTTTTAAAATCATCATTAGATTCCACATTAATATTCATTTCATCATGAACTTTCAACACATTCCAAAGTTCTGAGAAAGGAAAAGAAAAGACCATTAAATTTGATTGCACCAGAACTATCTTATCAGAATATTCTAAATATTCATTCTTTGATTTATTGTGTATTTGATGTTCAAGAACATTTTTAATATTGCATATGATAGAACTGATGAGAATAAATTAACTTACAGATGTTGTTTCTAACAAAAAGAAACTGTTGGTGGCAGGAGTTTTATTTATTAATATATTCTAGAAGTTCAATCCTGGGGAATATCATGTAAATATCTCCCCCTCATAGTTTTCTGCAATTCATCTTTTTTCGTTTGTATTTATCTAAATGGAAGAGATGTTTTCATACTTCCAATTCAACACGGAGGAAAATCCACTGTGTAAAGATATATAGATCATCCTTTGAATCCAGGCTGGGGGAGAGAGACAGAGAGAGAGACTGAGAGAAACAGAGAGAGACAGAGAGACAGAGACGGAGAGACAAAGAGAAAGAGACAGAGAGAGATACAGAGACATGATGAGAGACAAACAGACAGACACAGACAGACAGAGATAGACTTTTTAATTTTTTTAAAATTTTTACATGCCAGTTGACTTTATTAAATATGTTGAGGTAGGTATAGAGGTCTAGGGAAGTCAGAAGTAGATACAATTTGAAAAGAAGATTTCAGCTATAAGTTTTGAGTATCACATTCTTCATCCTTAACTTCAAGAATATTCAGGTAAAAGTTATTTTCCTTCATTCTGCCTGAGTCACAACCATCTCTATACAGATACCTGATTAGTGAAAAACAAAAAGAGAGGGGAAACAAAGGAGGGAAAGGAAGGAAAGGGAATTAAAAAGAAATGAAGAGAAAATAAAATAAAATAAACAAAACAACACAAAATAAAACAAAACACACATGGAAAAAAAAGTTGTCCTGATGAAGTATTATATGTAGCATCTGTGGAACAAAATGAGTAGAATTTAATGTAAAAAATTTTTGCCACAATCTGAAAAAAGTAACTGGTCTCTCAAGTGTACATGGACCTTAAGAGAGAATCCAAGGTTGTATGCATCAGTGCATTTCAGTGTTTTAAATAATCACCCTGTCAATAATAAGTGCATCCACTAAAATAATATATTATCATTCTCAGTAAGAGCAAAATGATAGAGAATATTTCATTCTATTTGTAGATAACAGTATTGCATAGTGGATAGGGTTAGAAGGCATGAAGACATGGGTTCATGTGCTGTCTTTGATACCTACTGGCTATATGACCCTGAGTTAGTCACCCAACTCTAAGCAACTCATTAAAACTAAAAGTTATGGAGAAATATGTTTGTTTTTTTCTAAACAATTAAATCATCTCCCAAGTCTTTGGCATTATTTAGATGACAACTATGACAAAATTTAATATTTATTGTGCAGGCCAATTAACACGATGCATTTAGAATTGTGTGAAAGCTGTATAGACCTAGTAATCAAGTGTGTATTTTCTGTAAAAACTATACAGAATATTGGTAATATTTTTAACTTTTTGTTAGGAGAGAAAGAGAGATGATCCAAATCTGTTTATTATTTAAAGTTTAATTGTAATCAGTTCCTTATATGAAAATCTCCTCCACTCATGAAAAAAAATATCACAGGAGGCTAGTCTTGGGATCAGAAAGTGTGTGTGTGTGGGCAATAAGGTATAAAAGACTGGAAACAAAAGATGGGCAGATTGTGAAGGGCTTTGAATTCCAAACCAAAGCTTTTATATTTGATATTAGATGTTATTGGAAAACATTGGAGTTCATTAAATGGAGAGTAGGAGTGCGGCATGTTAGATCTATGCTCTTCAAGAGGTTATAGGAAAACATTGGAATTTATTAAATGGGGAGGTAGAGGGTGACACTTTTGATAGATCTATGCTTTAGAAAGTTTGATTTAACAGATAAGTGAAGAATATACTGAGACTATGTGCAAGAAATGTACTAAACTTTTCGCAAATATTATATCATTGGATTCTCACAACAATCCTACAAGGTAAAGGTTGTAGTGTGCCTGAAGCCAGGTTTAAACTCAAATATTTCAGACTCCTGACTCAGTGTCCTCTCTACCACCTAGCTGGAATACTTTTTTTTTTCCTTTTCCTTCTCTATAACTCTATACATATATACCATAATTTATAATATTTATATCTATAAATAACATTTTTGTCATATCTATACTTATAGCTACATCTTCTATATCTATGTTAATAGCAACTTAAACATATGATATATATATGAATATGCATATATGACATGGATTTTTAAATAATTTTTTCTCTTTATTATGAAATATGTCTTATGTCTCCCAGTTTGTAGAGAACACATGGAAACCTGAACTATGATTTAAATAAAGGAAATCATATTTTATAGTTTTCTTTATTGTCTATGCAGGATTCCTGTGAATATGTTGTATCTGGCAAGACTTTATGTTTGACAGTTCTCATTATACGTTTCCTGTCTCATTGATACCAAATTAAGAGATGATGGTAGGAGCCAAGTCTCCTTTCCTGTCAAGAAGATTGCCAAGAAAAGCTAAAGGTAGCTTTCCAATTTTTCTGGTAATATCTAGTATGTGCTACACTCATATACCAGCTTACTGTTTTTTCTTAATTGAGCACTTAACAAACTGTAAATTTGCTGAAATTACTCAGCCATGATCAGCCCAAGTAGTCTTATTTCTGGCATGTTGGCCCTTTTTCCCTTTCCAGTGAAAGGAAGACCTTAGACAGATTTGAATGGATTTGAACTACTATTTCTATAACAACATGTTTCCCCCTCCCACAAAAAGATACATAAGCTTATTTGAGGTTCCTTTCTCTCAAAGAGTAGAACATCACATTTCTTTACATACAACTATGACACTACCTGGACACAGATGATGTTTTCCAGGAAGAGAAGCTTGATTATTTGGCAGACTTTCTCTAAGTCTAATGAACTGCATACCAAATTCCCCACTTATCAAGCTGGAAATGTATACTTTGGATGTCATCTAGGAATAGTATGCCATATTTCTGGGCTGCAGAGTGGACATTCATAATGTAGCTCTTTAACAGGCCCCAATACTTCATTTTATTAACCATCATACAAATATTCTTCTTGTTTTACAATCCAGGTACCTTGCAAGGCAAAAGGCAAAAAATTTTCAAGTTAAATTTCACTGTCAATACATCTCTTTCCATATAACCTTATTCTAAATGTTCCGACAAATTTACATTTATTTAGAATATAAAGTATTTTTAATATATGGGTTTTTGTATTCCTCTGTAAATTTCCTTTTAAAAAGGAAATATAATATCTCTTATTGACAAAAATAATAATCAAAAAATTAATTAATAATACTTAATTAATAATTAATAATCATAATAATGGGAAAATTGAAATTTCTTACTGATTGTATAATATTTAAATGTCCATACCAGAACTTGGCATTTGGAATGATAAGCAAGCAATAAGAGAAAAAAAAAGATTGGAGGGTGAGAAGAATTATAACAAGGGAATATATTTCAATTTTGTTCTTTTAATATTATGTTTAAAGTTAGACTAAAATAATTTTTCATTGATGGTTGGCATCATAGCTTAGTATAAACATTTTAGGCATGAGTAGGAATGTGTCTCAATGTAGACAAGGAGGAGATAGTATGTTTACTTTGAGAAACAACTAGTAATCCAGGTTTGCTGACATATAGAAGAGTAGGAAAAATAAGACAGAAAGTGAAATTGGGAACCCTACCAGGAGAATCTTAAAAGCCATTCAAAGACTTTATCTTATCTTTGAGGCAATACAGAAATACAAGAGCATTGGAGAGATATATTGCACGTTATAAACTTCTGTTTCATTGGATCTGGGATCCCAATGATTTGTTCTTCCTTTTGATTTTGGTAATAGCAAGCTTCCATGTCTTTTCATCACATGAATATCCATAGTTTACTCAGAGTGATAGGGGACTTCTACATTCAATGTAGCTGCATAACATAACTTTTTTGAATGCTTCTTATATGGCAGGTGCTGTGAAAGATGAAAGAAAGTGAAACAATCCATGGCGTCAGATATTGTGTAGTCCTTTATTGGGGATGATAGTTTTCTAGATGAGTGAGTACAACATATATGTAAAGTCAATTTCGGGGTGCAAAAGAATAAAATAGAAACAAAGGCATTTTGTAGATGACTTGATCTGACAATTGATATTATCCAGGAATGTTGGAGATGTCAGAATGCAAAAGAATATTTCCATTTTGAGGACCAGCCAATGCAATAGCATGGAATAACATTCAAAGGAAACAGGACATTTGTGTCTTCCAAACAGGCTAGTTTGGCTGCAATGTACAGCACGTAAATGGAAATAATATTAAATACATTTATATGAAATAGGATAGAGTCAAGTTGTAAGTAGCTTTAAGTGTCTCATAGAAGAGTTGGTGTTTTGTCCTGAAGCTTGATGAGCAAGTGAGTTGAGAGGTTAATTTTTTGTTTTAGTAATGACCATTTATCATCATGTCATAAAAATGGAATATATTGAGTATGGATATCTTGGCCATTCTCAAAACATATCTATCCAGTTCCAATTTCTAAACATACATTTATTTCATGCTATTAAAAGTACAATTTCTTGCATGAATTATTTATTGGTAATATGCAGAAGACATTGTATATTTACTCTGGCTCTCTCTAGTGCACAAAAGGAGGATGATTTCAGATGATTTTAGATGTGTAGAGAATAGTGAAGAAAAGAATATATTCAAGGATAGTAATAAAGAAGTTATTCCCTTTGATCTAATGATCTATGACAAAAAGATCAAAGAAAGTTAAAATGAAATCTATGTCAAAATGTTTAATTAACTCTTTTTGTCATGGCAAATTAATGCAAATTAAAATACTACCTTTCAGTTTAGTAATAACCAAATACATTTTGGTAAAGGAAGATAATAAAATACTATTATGGTATAAGAAATAATAAATATAATGGAAACCAATATTGTCTCTGCATTTACAATATCGTATGATTAGGAGAGTGGCCACACCAGACAAATAAGGAGGTTTGAATGTAAAGGAAATCTAAGGGTTAAGATGTTTAGTTTGGTTAAGGAATTGTAAGATTTAGGGTGCTGATGAGCCCTTTAGGTAAAGTTATCCAGAAGGTGATTGTTGATGTGGAAATGGAGTTGAGATAGATTAAGAGTGAATATATGGATTTGGCAGTCATCTGCATAGCTATAATTGAACTCTTGGGAACAGATGAGATCACTAAGCAAAGTAGGGGGTAAAGAAAGGGAGAGGAAAAGAATACAGGATTCAGCTTAAGGAGGGGGAGACAGAGTATAGAATATAATAAGGAGAATGAGAAGAAACAATATTAATGGGTACAAAGTTTGTTCTCCATCAAGGAAGCAGTCATAAATTGGGAAGATATTCCTAGGCTGTTCATTGATAATATATAACAGAGAAACCAGCCTCAAAGTATTTAATGGCTGAATGATTTGGGACAATTCATTTAATTTCTCTAAAGCTGAATGCCCACAACTATAAAATAAGAACCAATTAATAATGCCTTTTCTAATTCAATAATGTTATTAAGTTTGTAACAAACTCTGCTTAACACAAAATAATTGGGGGTGGAGAAGAAGCACAATAGTTCCAAATATGAGTTATTGAATGCTTTATGTATTTCCTTTGTAAATTCAACTAACTGATAATCACAGCAGTTGCAATAAGGTTACTTTATGATCTACATTAACAAATAGTTAATTTTATTGCCTACCAATCAGTAAAAATTCCCTTGCACAATGGCTGTACACTACATTTATAGTTGACACTAATATTATCATGTGGACAATGCATTTAATGTGTTATAACCTCCAGAAAATCTTTAGGAGGATAAATAAATCACCTTAAAAATGAATTCCCATTTTCTTTGCTTATCAAACATATTCTTACAATGTGTTTGGAAGGAAATTTGTATCCTTGTTTGTAAAGTTGAGTTATATGAAGCCATATGAATAGAGAATAGGTGAGAAGTGGAGAGAATGTAACAACAATAATAATAATGTGAATGGCATGGATACCCATAACAATAGATTAAAAGGATATAAATGTTAGAAATTTGAATAAAGTAAGAGAAGCAAAGACAAAAAATATTCTTTATTTTTTGTAGAACTATACGATTTGATGAAATAGTAAAAGTATTAAAGAAATTTATCACATTGTCAATAATCAATCAGCAAACATACATTAAATGTAAGTACCTACTGTGTGTCATGCACTGTGCTTGGTACTAGGTATACAAAAAAAGACAAAAATTAGTCCCTGCCATTCAGAAGCTTGCAATTAAATGGGTAGTCAAAGTAAGAGAACAAAAGAACAGAAGCATCACATCAATGAAAAGACTCCATCTAGATGTATCTTGAAGGCTTCATATACCATTAGTCTCCTTCTCAGTGAAATGCAATCCCAACTGTAGCTCTTGGAGACCCAAAATGGAATATCACTGAAAACAGCTGGCTGGATACTGAATGCAGTTAAGAACAAACAGTTCTCTAGTTCTGTAGGTCACTACCATTTTCCATCATGAATTCTAAAGTGTCAGAATGTGATTTGACCTTCTAGTTAAGATAATTTTTTAGTAGTGGAGATTTTTTTTCAGACTTAAACATTTAAACTTTAAGGTAGATTTCAGTCTTGGCATATTTATCTTAATGTTTTATAAACTTTCATTCAATAGTTACATTTATGTGTGGGTTATATATGCTTTAAATCATCAAATGAATGTAAAAAGGAAATCATGTTTAAGAATCATAGAGCTGAGAGAGAACCTTGTCTTTTTCTTTATTATTTCCATTCTATAATACTAGTTGTAAGTCAGTTTTATACTGCCTAAAAAGTTGATAACTATGGTGAAGAAAACAATGTGATTAGAGTGCAAAAGTCCTGTGTTCAAATCCTAGATTTCGTAGATTGTAATTCTCTTAAATCTTATCCTATCTCTATTGTTTTCCCATCACAATATCTTGCAATTAGAATTATAAATTTCCAAGGACCTGGGGCACTATGACATTTCAACCTCCACACTGAGGTATATTTATTCTGAATCCATACAAGTGATAATTGGATTCTAACTGGTAGATTCTGACTACCAAAAATGAAGGACTGGGCGCCTTTTTTCACACTTTTCCTGGAGGAAATATTCCCAATATTCCCAATATTCATATCTAGGGTCTCTGTAATTTTTTATGAGCAAAGAATCACATATACCTTAATAATCAAGTAAAAAGCAATGCTTCATTTCCTTCAAACAAGCAAAAAAAGCAATGATTAATCAACATCGATAAACATTTATTAAGTGCCTAGCATATTTCAGGTATTATAGAAACCAAGAAAAAAGTGACATTTTCTACTTATGAAGAGCATAATATTTTAGTGAATAAAAACCTATAAAAGTCATTATAAAGGTACATATGGATAATTAAATATATTCCTTTTTATTAATAAATCATACATATACATATATATGTAAATTTGCAAAAATATATTTGTTTTTACTTTAACTGTTTATATTATTTTTAATTTACTGCTAGAATGCTGGACCTAGAGTCAAGAAGATCTCATTTGAATCTGTCCTCAAACACTAAGTAGTTATGTTACTCTGGGCAAGTCCCCTTACCTCTGTCTGCCTCATTTACCTCAACTGTGAATTGGAGATTCTCCAAGAGGATCAAATGAGAAAATACTCGTAAAACACTTAGCACAATTCCAGGCATGTTGTAGGCATTTAATATTGAGCCTCCTACTTCTATATATGTATATCTACATACATAATATAATATACATACATAGCACATTTTTTTCCAGAGAAGGCATTAGTAGTTAGAGATTCAGGACAGGCTTCATGATGATATTGGTCCCTCAGCCTTATCACAAAAAAAGAAGTATCTCCAGGGGACTGAGGTAAGGAAGGATTGCATTCTACTCCTGGGAGATAGCTACTACAAACTGATCAGAATAGAAGATAAGGTAGTGCCAATAGAGAATCCTTTGTAGTCAATGCATGCATTCAGATTCATACTATTTATAATTATAATTATGTAAAACATGGTAACCAGTTTAAGCTTTGAGGATTCATTATTCAAATCTAACCAGCGCTTAGCTGTACAGTCCTCTGAATGAGTAAGAAAGAAAAGAACTTTTTTTAAAAAAATCAAATCTTTGGCTTGAGGCAGGAGAGTGCAATTATGTTCAGTAATGCTGGGAAAATAGGTTGTGGGCAAATTGTGTAGGACTTTAAAGATTAGACAGAACTGTGTTCCTATTTTATTTTGGAGTAAATAGAAAACCACCTAAGTTGGTTGAGTAAGGGAGTCTTTCGATCAAATGGACAGTAAATGAAAATTACTTTGGCAGCAGTGTGTAAGGTGGACTGGAGGGGTGAGATGGACTTGAGGGAGGAGGACTAATTAGGAGGCTATGGCAATACTGGAAGGAAGAAGTGATGAATGTCTGAAGTATTGAGAGATAAAGTGCTGACTATGTTAATGCAGAAAAAAGGAATGTGATATGACAGAGGGAGGTTAAAATGAAATTATTTGACACTTGAGGGAGAGTAACAAGATCAGGATAATGTTAAGATTCTGAACCTAAGATACTGGATTTACAGTGTTGTCTTTGACATTAAAAGGAATGTTTGGAAGAGAAGAATTAGAATCATGAGTTCATGTTTACATACATTGAGGTTTTTTTTGTCCCTGGGACATGCATTTTGAAATATTTAACACAAAACTACCTCATAACTTTGCATTCATGATATTTAAGCAATTAGTAATTATAACTACTGTTATACACTCCAGGAAAGTTGCAAATTAAAACCATTAAAATATAAAACAATCATGGGATCTGCTGAATAGATAATTTGCTTTTCACCTTGACTCTACATTTTTCAAACAATTCCTTTCAGATTCATATCTTTTGATAAGATAGACCAGGGGTTGGGCTGATCAGTCCTCTTGTTTGTAGTAGTGTCTCTGTTTTAGAAATTCCTCTTGCCATCAGTCAGTTCTGAGAAGTGGTCCTAGAATCTCCAGTATCACAAAATTGCCTCTGAGAAAAAAAAATTATTCATCTTATGGTCATTGTTTGGTCATTTAAGTTAAGCAAATAAAAAGCAAGGACTGATAGAAAATTGATTCTCCCTGTTCTTGCTACCACATACGGGTTTCTGACATGCTACTGGGGTGGAGAGAAGGGTCACTTTTCTTCCCATTCTTCCAGCAGAGGAATTTTCAGTTGGAAGAAGAGAGTTACCAAGGGTTGGGCACTCCCTTTTAAATATATGTTATGTTAGTAACTCTTCTTGATCAGCAGCCATTGTGGGCATTGTTTCACCCTTTTTCAAAAGGGTCACACCTTCAACATTGTTGAAAAGCAGACAATGAACATAAACCATGGCTTTTTATTACACATGAATGACTTTGCTTAGGTCATTTAAAATCCATGAATGCACAAGTAATGCTTGTATAAATAACCTTTCAGGGTTTTTGTGGAGCTAAAATGATATGATCGATGAAAAAATCTATATAAATGCCAGGTACAGGTAGCTTTTCTCTCTTCCCCTTTCTTCTGGCTGGGTTTTTCTTCTCTGCATGTATGTGAAACAAATAAATAAGAAAAGAAAGATATAATTTGCAAAAATGTGCTTGTTTAATAGTCCAAAGTTCTGTTGGTGCTGTCTATTCCAACACTCTGAGCTTGTCTTGGCTTCTGTTCTATTAATTAATCAATCAAATAATAATTGAGATTTTATTAAGTACCTTCTCACTGTAAAGAATTGTGTTGGGCTCTGAAAATGCAAAGATGAAAGGTAAAAAGTTGTTTGATAAGTTTAATTTTATCTGTATAGCAAACTAGCTAGCTAGCTAGATAAAGGGATCAAGAAAGAAAGAAAAGTTGAAAAACATATAGATATGCATACTTACAAAATAGGTGTTAGTGTTCTTTATGAAATGGACAGCTCAAATGGTGCATTTGGGATGTCAGATGTAATTATCCCTCTTGAAATTCAAGAGCTTCATGCTTTCTTCCTAGAGTGTTTGAAAATCGTTCTGATGATGAAATATTCTGACTATAGGTCTTATGTTTGAGTAGGTTGGAGTGCAACTGTTGCGTGAGATTTTGCCAAATGGAATTTCTTGGTTACTTTGATTTTCATATAAATGTATAGTGTTTCATTTTGCTTTAGTGAAAAGTCAGTAATTATTTTTTCTAACTAGCTTATGGTAAAAAAAATAGTACTTTAACTCCCAATTCAGCATCAGTACATGGGACTGTAGGTAAAATCAGACCTGAGAGAAAGGTTGTTTCTTTCCTGGTAATGACATTCAGAAGTGACTTGCCTCGGCTCTTCAAGAAAATGAACTGCTTCCCTTGGGCTTTTCCAGGAAAATCAAAATGCTTTCCATGTTGTGTTGCAAAAAGCCCATGTACTTGGCTCTTAGACAGGTTTTAAAGGTCAACATTCTGAAAAATAAGTATCTTACATGGATACTAGTATACTGCCTCTGGGATCTGGGACACTGAAATGATGATTTGGACTACTGTGTTGGCTATTAACCTCTCACAGAATCAGTTTATATGTCTTTTTTTCCTATTTTCTATACATATCAATGTCTTATCATTTAGGAAGTACATATAACCTCTCTCTCTCTCTCTCTCTCTCTCTCTCTCTCTCTCTCTCTCTCTCTCTCTCTCTCTCTCTGTCTTTGTCCATCTCTGTCTCTGTCCTCTCTATCTCTCTCTCTTCCCCCTCCACCTTGGGCTGCTGTATTGCTCTGCTTTGCCTGTTGCCTTCCCTCCTCTCCCCTAAAAAATCAAATATAAATATTCATTTGAACACACACACATGCATACATACATACATAAACATGTAAATACTAGTGAAATATGTATATATGAAAAATAGATGATATAATTAAACATTTCATTATGTTACTGATTCCAGTGAATATATATGTAAACATATACACACATATGTTAAATTACTTTGATATGCCATATATCCCTCCTCTTTTTCCATCAGTTTTTTAAGTATTTAATATATGCATGCATCATAAATATTAAAAACTAAAAGCTAAGAGTATCTGAGAGAATGGCTTTAACCACTGACAGTAATAATAATAAAAATGAATTGGAATTCTTAAACTCTAGAATATGTATTAAAACAATAGCTCGTCTCTAGAAAGAAATATAAAGATGTACAAAGCACTTTACTGATGCTATTTAATCTGATCTTCAAAACAACCCTGGGAGGTAGGTTCTAGGGCTGAGGATGCTGAAGGAAGGCAAATATTTGTGCTTATGATCATTTCTTCTTCCTCAGGCTATAAAGAACTGTCAAGTTGTTTTTTTTTTCTTTACACTTGTGATTGTTGCATTATGGTACCAGATCTATTCCCAGGATTTTTGCTTTAGAAATATTAAAGATGGGCAAATACAGAGAAGGACGCCTATGATACTATGAACTATGGAATGAATTATATGTGTAATCAGAATAAGATTGGGGTTTTTGCAGACATATAGGTAGAACAAGCACTTAAGCAAAAACAGAAAAGTAACCTCTATCTATGTAGATAACTAATGGGTTGAGAAACACTGAGTTATATCTACATCTACATCTACATCTACATCTACATCTACATCTATATCTAAAATAGATATATCTTTATCTAACAAGGAAGAATTCTTGTCTAATGAAGTATTTGCTTCAAGGTGTGATTGATAATAAGATATCTGAATGATGTTTTTCTGGCCACATAATATTTTTGCATTGTCAACTAGCTGGCACAATCAATATAGCTGCAGACTTGAAGTCAAGAAGACTTGAATTCAAAAATGGTTTCATATACTTAATAGCTGTGTGACTATACACATCACTTTAACCCCATTTGTCTCATTTTCTACATCTATAAAATCAGCTGGAGGAGATGGTAAACCACTACAACATCTTTGACAAGAAAAGCCTAAATGTGGTCACAAAGAGTCAGACACAACTGAAACAGTCAAACAACAAAAAGTAATATTTGTGCAGGAATAGATACTCTGGAACAGTGTGTAATTAATTGCAAATGAGAGTGGAAATACAAGCATTTCAATAAAATTTGGATGTATTAATATTTTCTCCTCTTGCAGACTTGTTTACAAGCTTATAAAATGCATTATTTCAAGCTTACACCCACATACACTCATATGTATATATAAGCCCAGTACATACCTTTTGGTCCACTTCCTCTTAGATACTACTTAGTGGTCATGATACAGATGAAGAGCCAGCAAAGGAAGGTGTTTACCACCAGGTGAGAGGAGGAGATAAGAAGAGCATCATCCTGAAAATCCAAAAATACAAGAGTCCACAATATCATTCAGAAGAAATAAAGACAGAGGTCCTTTAAGAGACAAGTAAGTGCAATGAAAGATTTGTGAATTCAAAGGTACAGGTTTTAAAGGAGTAAGTTAGAAAAAACTAAAATGAGATGGAGTAGGATTTCATATATCCCCTTTTATTTTTATTTATTTTTAATTTTTTAATTGATTAAGAACATTTTTCCATGGTTCCATGATTCATGTTCTTTCCCTCCCCTCCTCCCAACCCCCTCCCACAGCCAATGCAAAATTCCACTGGGTTTTTCATGTGTCATTGATCAAGATCTATTTCCATATTGATATTTGCACAAGGGGGATTGTTTAGAGTCTACATCCCCAATCATATCCCCATGGACCCATGTGTATATCCCCTTTTAAAGCATGGTCCTCAGTCATTTTGAAGAGAGGCTTGAACAGAGAAGATTCAGACACATGTAACTCCCTATAACAGAATAATGAGCTGAGACTAGGTAAAAAACAAAATTAGGAGTCAGATAGAACTGTTACTGCCCATGGTAAGTGTAAAAATGAAATATTGTAAAGGAAATTAACTATTGTGTTTTAAATAATACCTTAGCATATAATGGCAGATGGAGTTATCCATAATATAAAAAGGCCCCACATTGTTAATAGACAGGAGAAAATATAAGTGAGTAAAATTTAAATACAGAGTATTATAAAACACATTACGACAGTCATTAGAAGTTTCTTTCTGTGTTTGTTTTGTTTCTTAGATAGAGGCTATTTCATGGCACATATTTCTTAAGCATATGCAACCGCTCACTTGAAACTGGGAATTAGAGTTACCTGAGACACAAAGAAATGTTAATGATCACCAGTCTTTAATGTTCCAGAGACAAGACTTTAATCTTCCTGACTGAAACTGGTCGTCCATTTACAAAGCTATTCCACTTCTCTGAGAATAATGAAATCTAATTATTTTTAAATATCAGATTGGTAGAAGGTAAATGTTTTGAATAAAATAACTCTGTTTTTTTCATTTATCCAAAGCTGAAAATACATTAAACTGCTGTACTAATTGTATCTTTATATATCACACCAGGTATAATCTCATCTGTGCAGAAAAACAATAGGAATACGCCCTCAGCATCTATTCAGGTAGTCTAATAACATTTTTGATAGCCAGAAAAGCATCTTTTTAATGAAATTTTAGTCAACCATAAACTCAAAGTCTTTTTCCATAAAATTGGAATAACCCAAGTCTCCATTTTATTTCTGCATAGCAGCCATTTTCTAAATCATATTCCCAGTATAAACAATCTACGTAAGGATTCTTGAATATAAAATTCTATGGTTCTAGGGAAATTGCCAAGACTCCATCTCTGCCATAACATTTTTTGGACAATATACAAAGTTTCTATAGCCATTTTCCCCAAAAGGGGGCATCATGTGGAAATGCAGCAATGCATGAAACTTTAGGACCTTAGCAGCTTTTTTTTACAATTGCTCTTTTTTGGAAAAGGCATTTTACTTTGCTATGAAAGACTAACTTGAGATAAAAAGGACTGTCTAGCTGTGTGACTGTGGATAAATCATTCAACTCCTCTGAACTTCATGCTTTGGGGGCATTTTATTTGGGGGGGACAATAAATTTTTGTATAAAATACTTTAAATATCTGTTGTATAAATAATATCAATTATTAATGGCAACACTACCTAACTAAAATCCATGATCAATGGATTCTCAATGGTAGCTACATTGATTATTCAAATATGGAAAAAATTCCCACTCAAAAGACAATGATTATCACCAAAGTCATTGTGTTTTCTCTGAAATCCAAGCTAATTCAGAAATAGATGTTTCATATACAGGTCAAATCAGAGATTATCAGCCTACTCACAAAATCACTTTTTATTAAATAGTACACCCTTAGTTATTGGAATTCTGGACCTGTCCAGTCCAGAATCACTTCTTAAGTTCTCTTTTGATTGGTGAAATGCTTCATTAAATAATAATGAGTCTGAGTTGAAAGTTCTGATCCATTAGATGATATAGCATTCTTCACAGGGCTTATCAAGATGACTGCAGGTTGGTAGCCAAGGAGGAATGGTTTGAAAATTATTCAACAATAAAAAGAACAAAAAGAACAAAAAATTCTGAAGAAGCAAATAGCTAGTTTGTGTACTAAATAAAGCAAAATGCCAGTGATTATTGAGGACACTAACTCCTAAGTATTTTGTCCATTAGCCATGTGCTATAATTCCATGCCTCATACATAGAAAGTTCTTATAAAGATTTGTGGGATTAAATTAAATAATTGTGTAAACCAATACTTTCATTTTAGAAGAGAAGAAACCACCATCTCTCTATTGAGAGTCAGGCAACCTTTATTCTAGTCTTATTATATAACTTTAGAGGACAAAGTGGCAAAAGTAATTTAAACTATAGAAGTTCTAGTCATTCAGACTATCAGTTCCACTTTTGACATGCAACATGAAATTGTGGAAAGAATAGTGGTATTGGAGAAAAAGTAAATAGATTTATATTCCTCTTTTGATATTTATTTCCTTTGTGATGGTGGCAAATCATTTACATTTCCTAAGCCTTAGTTCACATATGTTTAAGATGAAAGAATTAATACTGGATGGATTCTGAGTTCTCTTCTAGTTTCAGGTACCATGTAAAGAGTTTATCTGCGAATTCCCTCATAAGTTATATCATTTGCTGACAGGGAGATACATTTGCTATGAAGAATTTCTCATAAATAATTAATGCCACCTCCAGATGCTCAAAGTGTCTTCAGTCTTCTAAAAGAGATGCTAATAGGCAGCATCTACACCCTTCATAGAGAAATCTACCTCCCTATCACCCCCTTATCAAACTGATCAACATCCCACATATGTTTTAGAAACTTTTTTCAAGTATGAATTACATTATATATCCCTGAGGTCTCTTCCAACTCAAATTATGTCATTTCTTTGAATGTGACCCATCTTGGTAGTGACTGCTCAGAGTAAATAGAATGACACTTGGGTAGGAGCAAATGTAAGCAGATAATAATTTATGCAGTTTAATAATAACCAACTCCCTCATTAATGACATCTCACTCTGCAAAAAGTTTCCATGTAAGACTAGATAGATAAAGATAGAATTTAAAAAAAATGTTCCTTAAGCTCACCATGTATTAATTTTTTGTAATCAAGTGTTTGGGGCTTAGTTGCTTAATACTGTCTTTATGTACAGTCATTAAAAATCCATTCCAGAGTTTTGGTTCATGTCTATATTACTAGCTATCATGAAAACAGAAAGACAAGGTGTTTCTACTCAATTAATTATATTTTATATTTAGCACAGAGTCAAACAATGGAGGGAAGGGGTTTGTTAGAGAAAGTTGAAACAATGCATATGGCCATTGGCAGTGAATCTTAATTGCCTAACCATATCTGTCCCATAAAATGGTCTGGCAGACCATATTGCGAAAGTCATTGTCTTCTCTCATACTGAGGGGAAATTTTCAGCCAAATTAGCTAATTAGACTGAGCAATGGCAGCCAAAACCATCTGTTTGCCTAGGCGCTAGATCCTGTTTTTGTGCATGTCTTGGGATTGGTCAGTGCCTAGAATGAATCTTGCATGACTGAAAGTTGTCAATGGTCCAGGATCTCCAGGCGACAGATTATAAAACTGGAGTTTGAATGTGGTAAGGAGCCTTCTGGAAAACCTCAAAAGTCTCTGAGTCCCAATGGGCCTCTAAAAGGGTAAGAACCAGTTCTTCCAGGAGGGGTCTGTATTACTGCAAAACTTTGTCAGGCAATGAAAATCTCTTAAATTAGGAGCTTCCTATGAAGTGACTAGAGTGGACTAGTTCCTAGTTTGTCCAGAAAATATAAAAGAGAGGCCAAAGAGTCAAAATGAAACATGTCAGGTCCAATAAGGAAAAGCATTGGAATTCATGAGATTAAGATTCAAGGGTAATTTGGGCACAAATCTCTCCTTACCTTAACTGACTTCATTGATTTCAGAATTTCATTCATTGATATAGATCACAAACCAGGCAGACATACCCGTCCTATCTGCCTCTTATCCATGTCTTTCCAAAAGTTCATCACAGAAAATACCCTCAATGTGTCTTTCATTTATTCTAGGCTATTTCTCAATGATTTATGAGATAATACAGATGACACAGATTCTAATTTTCTAATACAGATACAGATGATAGAGATTATAATTTTCTTTCTTTGTGAAATTCTAGGAGTGAGGTTATATTCTGACCTAAAGTGGCATTAAGGAGTCAGCTCTCCATCTTTGACTAAAAGATTTAATGTTTATTGATGGGATGCTTTCTGGACTCTGTTGATCTCTTTACTGAGGTAAGGAATTTACATTGATTTGATTTACCCAATAAAATTATAAGTGATAAGATGCCTTTTATTTTGCCATCTTGTTTTTAGATTTACTCATTCAGGCATTTAATTATGTGCAATATACTGTTCTCATAGGAACTTACATGCCAACAAAATATAAATTAAATAAAAATTATTTATCAAGACTGTAATGTAGATCAAGTTCTTGTCAATTTCTTTGCATCAACTTATCTAAGATCTCCCATACTTCACTGGATTCTTCATACCCATGAATACCTCTGATGAAATAATATTCCAGTGGAAATGGGAAAGGATCTACTTGTACAAAAATAAATATAGCTGATCTCAGTGACAAAGAATTAGAAACTAAAGGAATGTCTATCAATTGGAGAATGGCTGAACAAATTATGGTATGTGATAGTGATGGAATACCATTGTGCTGTAAGGAATGATGAACAGGATGATTTCAGAAAGAGCTGGAAAGACGGTCATGAACTGATGTAGAGTAAAATAAGCAGAACCAGTAAAACTTTGTACACAGTGACAACAATACTGTGAAATGATAAACTGAGATAGACTTAGCTACTATCAGCAATAAAATGATCCAGGACAATTCTGAAGGACTTATGACAAAGAATGCTATCTACCCCCAGAAAAAGAACTCTTAGAGTTGGAATTATATTTTCAGGTTTTGATTTTGTAAGATTACTAACTTACAAAAATAAACAATACAGAAATATGTTTTGCATGATAATACATATATAATCTAGATTGGATCTCCTGTAAACCCTGGGAGGGAGGAAAAAGGGAGGGATGGAAATAAGTTCAATCATATAGCAGGAAAACTTATGTGGAAATTTGTCATTACATGTATTTGGATAAAAAAATAAAATGAAATCTACAAGTTCCCTTCCAGTCCTAAATATTTGATATGGGATAGTGCAATTTATGTAGTCATTTTTCCTTAATTGACACTGTCTTTTTATCCAGTTATTTGCTACCATCAAAATTAGAGGCTTTGTGAACTGGTCAAGTAATTTATTCTCTTAGTGCTCTAGTCTAGAGAACTCACTAAAATTATAAGAAAAATAGAAGAAAGAAAGTACTAAGTTGCATTAATCAAAGCATTTCCCTCATTTATGAATTTCTTATATTAAAAATCACAAGTCTATTTTATATCTTTAAATTTTCCTTCACCAAAACAATATTATGACTGTTTATGCATACATGCAGCTACTCTATTCACCTTTGAACCTTGCAGTATATAGATGGTAGCTGATTCTCAGGATCAAAAGGTAGTAGCAATTTGAGTATACTAAATGCAGTATCAAATAATGTTACAGTATACTTAAATAAATAATACTTTAATATCCCTTTCTATATATAGTCTTTCCAAAATGTACTATTTTTATTTTTTCTCATTTTTGCCAAATCACTGGATGTGATATAAAACCTTAAAGCTATTTTGATTTTCATTTCTTTGGTTAATGATGATTTGGAGCAGTTTTTCTTCTAGTCATTAATAGTTCTCAGTTTGTCTATAAAAGCTGCTTGTGAATATTATTACTAAAAATTGTGGCTTAATTGGCTAAAGGGAATGCAGTTTTCTTAAAAATTAATTTGTTCTGACACAAATATAAATGATTCTGATGATCCATAAGGGGAGGATATAAATAGAATGATTGTGCTATCTAAAGAATTCCTCAAAAATCTCAGTTAAAAATATTCTGATGATGAAAGCAAAGGAATATAATTCAGAATAAGTACCAAAAATAAGAAGATAATTTTTTCTCAAAAATATGAAAACTTAGAATAAATTGATATTTTTTGTCAATGCCCCCCAAAGGAAAAGAGTTCTTATTAATCTGTAGATACAAGGGAAACATCATAGCATAAAGATGGATATCATTGTTATAATATTGATCTTGGTATTGGTTATTGATCTCTATGGCCAGTTGATATTGTTCAGTTAACCTGTCAGTGAGCTCTGAGCTATGATGATATGATTGATAACTTGCCGGATACAGTTTAATCCAACAAAATGTACTAATTACTATGAGGAGAGGCAGGGACAGAATAGTATATAAGAATAATAAAGGATATCTTAAATCTAAACTAAAGTGTCTAACTGTAATCCAAACCCCTCTGCCCTACAAGGGATGTCTTTGTCTCTGATTAGATCAGACCTAACCTGACTTTGTCTCTATCTCAAGATATCTTCTCTATCTAAAAATATATCTAATTTACCAGGCTATCCTAATAGTTAATTTTAAATTATATAAATTTCTTTACTTATATTTAAAAAATCCTCCAACTTCAAACTGATGATCAGTTTAATTGCAGTTCATTCAGTCTCCTCCCTCAGCAGGGGCTCGAAACTGACTTCAATGAGAGTGAAACAGCATCCCCTTTCTGCTGCTTTTCCTTCTTTGAAAGGTCACTTTACTCAATCTTCCTTAGTTCTCAAGATCTTTGTTTCCTCTCTTCTCGAAAATAACTCTTACAAAACTCAGAGTTATCCGAACCAACCCTCAGTCACCTCCTTCAAGCAAGGAAGCTCCCAGAGAGTGTCATTTCCCAACTGTCTTTCCTTTTCTAAAATTCTCTTCCCATCACTCACAGAAAATTCCTTCCTTTCTTAATTAAAGGATCCCAGGTAAAAATTAAAACTCTTTCTCTTACACTAAATCCTTACTTCTACCTAGGTTAATTAACTCATTTAAATTCTTATCATTATAATATTGGGATTAGAAGTTGATTAGATCAGATAGCAGATCTGACAAGTATATAGTTGACATTTTGTTTCTCTAATAAGGAAATTACTTTCTAGATTATAAAAGATACCAACTTATGAGTGCACCACCTCCTAGACATACCTGTGTCTGCAATAAAGCAAACTCTACTATGTGTCTTCTTTACTTTTGTATAATTCATTATTAAATCTTGAAAAGTAACCAGCAACTTCTCCCTTTCTAGTCTCCCAGGTAGTGCATTATCAATTTCAGGACCAGTTGAAGCATTGTTTTGACAGTGGGCAACAGAGGCAGTACTAATTGGCCAAAAATTAAAGAGTCACCCACAGAAGAGAAGCCACTGATGAAGAAAAGAGCCCACATAGCAGAGATAGGGATATATTCAGGGGAGGTGAAATGTAAAATAGCTAATGAGCATCCCTCTTATAAATGTGTCAATGAACAAGGCATATTGCTGGCCTCTCAACTGTAATTATTCTGTGATTCTTTATTGCATAACAATTTCCTTCCTTTGTGGAAGTAAAACTGTTCAGTGCCTGACTGATTCATGTTTACAATAGATTACTTTCTACACTCTTTCCACACGTCTGGGGATGATTGCTTAAATTGCAACCCTAAATGTAATTTCCCCTAATGAATCTGAAGTTGGCATTATATTGGACCACTGAGAATATAATTTCCCCTAGTGGTGAAGTAGTTAACCCCTAGGAGTGGACCCAGAGAAAACCAGAAGAGCAAATAAATGACAGTGATCAGTGAAGTTTTGAGCCCTTATACCTTCATTCTAGCAGTACTAGGCTATCTATTGAGCTGAAACAAAAAGCCCTTTGTATAATAAGTAATACTGGAAAATCACTTATCCTCATCAACTATCTAAAAGTACGATTTGGAGAAAAAACTGACCTACCTTGAAAAAGGAAGGTTGATCATCCCAATTTTTGTCCACCAATCAATCACAGTTCCTATCTCCATCCCTATCCATAGCATATGTACTCATACTTTAAGTTGCTCTCAAATCCTACACATTTAAAAGCAGTTTCATATAATAATGTCATATTAAATTTGTAAGATGATATTTCTATCATGTCACAGTTTCTGTCCAAATCTTTTCTTTTCTCACTCTAAATGTCTATGTAGTGGAAATTTACCAAAATTACATTTAATGATGCTTTTGATGGAACTGCACCTTAAATTTCAAATAGAGATTTGCTAGTTAGAAGAGGCAGAAAACGGGTCACTTAGTGACATGATGGAAAATTTGAGTGCTAAATTGTGGCTGTAGAAAACAGGTCATAAAATATTTATTCTAAACAGGAAAAGGAGGTTTAGAAAGCACATTTCTGTCATTTTTATGTACTTAGGATGGTCTTTTAACTTTATTGGAATCATAATTTCACACAGGTTGCAAAATATATTATGAATAACTCATAATAAGTACATCAGCTTGAATAGGCATTTGTGTAATGTCTTTTTTCCACTGGCATAATTTGGAAGGTAATAAGCATGGCTGGCCAAAATAAGAAAAAGTTTGTATCATAAAGAGAGAAATTGTGTCTGCTAGCATATCTATTTGAGCATTGACAAAATACTTGCCAATTTGAGCAATATAAATTGTTCCTAGACAATAGTTTAATAATTGTGCAATTCACTGAGTTAATAGAATTTTACTTCTCAGAGTGAGACATTGTAGATTTAAACCTTCCAAACTTGAGATGAGTTGAGCTTATACTTGGTGAAAGCTGCTTTTTTTCAAAAGATATGTTGCAATTACAAATGATGAACTGCATGAAGGTTTTCTTATAAATGGTGTAAGAATGGTGAGTTTCTAAATGTCATTGTGAGATCAGAATTGCTCCTTCCCTTCTCCTTCCCCAGTTTTTCTCTGTTTGGCACATGTTAAAAATAACCAAAGGCCTGCATCCTTCTGGAAATTCAGCTGTTCTCTGAAGGAAGATGGACTTTCAGAGGTGACTATTTCTGATCATAATAATATCATTTAGCTCCCTCAAATCTAATATGAAAATTTACTTCCTACTTGCTTGGAAGAATTTTATATTCTTTTTTGTTTCCCCTGATGCTTAAGTGCCAAGGAGGAATCATTTTAACTTCATCTTTCACCTACTTTAGATAATGATAAATTGTATTCCTCTTAAGGTATCATGTGTCTCATACAATATATCATCATCAATAAGCTTTTTTGGAATATGTCAGTTTACTCAAGGAAAAGTAGGGAAATCATCTAACTTCCATTAGTAATGTTTCATTCCATTGCACATACAAATACCCAGTCATTGTCCCAAAGATGCAAAACATCTAAACATTATAATGTAATTATCTAGTCAGGGCAACATTATTCACCACTTTACATCCTGGAATAAACAAATTTGCAATGCTATTCCAACTGAATTCTTTGAAGAATTGCCATAGACTTTATGATTTTATGTGCTTCTCATAAAAACCAGGTAGGTATTCTCAGCTTCTCTTTTTATCACCTCATTCTTAGACTATGACAATTGGATCCTAATTAGTCTTTCTGCCTCAGGAATCTTCTTATTGCAATTTGGTCAGTAAGTCAAAGAACATTTCTTAGGCATCTATGTGCCAGTCACTGTACAAAGAACATGTTCCACATAGTTGATAAAGTGATTTTACAAAAGCATGGGTCTGACCATGTAACTCTCTATAATGAATTCCACTTCCTGTCTATTGCTTTTAAGATCAAGTACAAAGACCCCTGGTGAACTTTTAAATTGCTTTATAATTTGGACCCAGGATACTTTTTTTTGTCTTTTTGAATTTTTTTTCCAGATTGTGTGTTGATAAAAATTTCAATCATCACTTTCTAACATTTTGGGATCCAGGCTCTCACCTTCTCTCTCCCTCTCCCCCTGCCTAAGATAGTAGGTAATATGACATAGATTATATACGGGCTATCATACAATAAATATTTCCATGTTTATTTTTTAAAAGAAGATGCATATCACTTACCCTAGAGAAAAAATTCATAGAAGAAATAAAGTGAAAATGATATCCTTCAGTATACATTCAGACTCCATCAATTCTTTCTCTGCTGGTGGATAAGCTTCTTCAGAATGAGCCCCTTGGAGTTGTCCTGGATTCTTGCATTACTGATAATAGCTAAGCTATTCACAGTTGATTGTCATGCATTGTTGCTATAACTGTGTAGAATATTCTGCTGCTTCTGCTCACTTCACTTTGAATCACTTTATATAATTCTTTTCAGGTTCTTTTTGCCACAGTCTTGTAAGTTATTTCTTATGGCACAAGAGTGTTCCATTATAATCATATACCACAACTTGTTCCCTAGCTACCTTTCTGTTCTGATTATGTCTAACTACAGTTCTGGTCTTTGTGTGATCTATTTAAACTGGTCTTCCTGGGCTTCTGATGCCTAGGATGTTGTCTCTTGTAGAACAATTTGTTTTCCTTGCATTTTGGCTCAAATGCAACTTTCTACACCAGAGATTTCTTGCTTCTCCTAGGCTGTGAGGACCTTGCTTTTTAATAGACTTTTGAAGACTGTCATTGTATTTCCCCACCACCACCCCAATCCTAAGATTAAGAAAAGAAATGGCTAGTCTGAACTGATAAAGCAAATAGTAACTGCACTTCTGGTTGTGGAATTGTCTTTACTTGATGACTAGTTGGTACAGTGGATATGGTACAGGCTCTGTCAACAGGAAGGTTTGTTTTAATTCAGCCTCAGACAATTAGGAGATTCACGACCTTGAACAAAGCACTCAAACTCTTACTATTACAGTTTCTCCAACTATACAATATTATATCATGAAAGTCCATTGAGATTAAACTTGTAAAGTGCTTAGCACATAGTAGGTACTGATAAAAGTCCTTTCCAAGTATAACAAAGGTTGCAGACCCTTTGATGCAGCAATACCACTGCCAGGTCTGTATAACAAAGAGATAAAAGGAAACAGAAAAAAGACCCAGAGGTACAAAAATGTTCATCACAGCTCCTTTTCTGGGGCCAAATAATTGGAAATTGAGAGGATATCATTCAATTAAGGAATGGCTGAACAAGTTGTGTTATGTGATTGTGAAAGAGAAGAAAAAAAAACTTGGGAAGACATATGAACTGATCCAAAGTGAAGAGAGAACCAAGAATCCATTGAATACAGTGACGATAATAATGTAATGATCATTATTTGTAAAAGACTTAGCTACTCTGATTAAGACAATGATTGAGGACAAATTTAAAGGACCCAATTTAAAAAATACTATCCACCTCCAGAAAGAGAAATAATGAAATCTGATTTGAGAGACCTTTTTTTTTCTCTTTACATTTCTCATTTTTGTGTTTTTTTCTTTTACAATATGGCTAATATGGAAATATGTTTTGTACCACTTTTTACCTATCTTCAATATCTTATTTCTTGCCTTCTGAAGGGGTAGAGAATGGGTCAGAGGAAGGAAGGAACATGTAACTCAATCTTTAGATGAATGGTTATATTAAAAAGTTAATTAGAAGGGGCAGCTGGGTAGCTCAGTGGAGTGAGAGTCAGGCCTAGAGACAGGAGGTCCTAGGTTCAAACCTGGCCTCAGCCACTTCCCAGCTGTGTGACCCTGGGCAAGTCACTTGACCCCCATTGCCCACCCTTACCAATCTTCCACCTTTGAGACAATACACCGAAGTACAAGGGTTTAAAAAAAAGTTGATTAGGAGATATTACAAAATAAAATATATTTTAAAAATTAAAAATAAATTAATACATTTTTCCCACTCTTCCATTTCCTCTCCTATCCTATTTAGAGTTTGATTTAGACTTTCTCATAAGATTCTGGATTAATTTCAGATCAATTTTCTGGGATTTTAAAAAATGCTATTTAAATACTATTCATGCTTCATTGTTGAAAAGTGGTAGCCTTGAGTTGTTTGAGGTCCTTTTTGAAGGTTCTATCAAATAAAAGACCTCTGAAAATTTTGGAGCAGTGTTTAATTAGGTAGGTCACAATGTCATGAATTATATAGCCATTAATATGACCAAAAGTGTTTCTAGTTTATTAAATTAGAAAGGCTTACTATATTAGCTAATTATTTTAGCATAGCTTTTGCCAATAACAATGATATCTTACATTCTTTAGATAGTAAAGCAGTTTTGAAATCAAAATAAATTCTCATGAGACAAAGATAAATTGTTTGGGTTGAAGAATGAGAATATCATCAGTTATTTTTGGAAGAAACTATTACATAGATATTAGTAAGTAAAAGATAGCACCAACAAAAAAAGGCAAAGGAGGTAATTTTTAATGCTAAAGGGTAATAATTGAGTGTTATAAAAATAATAAGCATTGTAATTTGAATACTTCCAAAGATAAAATAGTATGTAGACAATCTTTGGATCTTAATACAATCTCAAGTGGCACATAGTCAGATACACAGGCAGAATAGAATCCTGAGTGATGAATAATATGCTCCTATGCTTCCATCTGTGTTCCAAAAGTCAAACAATCTACAACCAGCCGTGCAACTTTCCTGAAAATTCAAATGAGTATTCCAGGAAGTTATTAAGTGGTTTCTAGTCTTTGTGATAATTCCCAGGGCATTAACTTACAAACCTTGTTATTTCTATGTTTGGCTTTTAAAACTCTCTCCACAATTTTTGGAGACATTTGGGGAGGATGTTGCCACCAAATGAAATATACCTCCAGGATACATAATTGTAGAATCTTAGAATTTCAGAGTTGGAAGAGACCATAGAGATCATATTGTCTAACCTTTTGAGAAGTCACATGTCTGGTAGTTTTAAAAATGGATTTAGCATCAAGGGAATATCATTTAGTGTCCAACTCTACTATTTATTACCTATGTGCTTTTGGATACTTTATTAAACTCTTTTGGGCTAACTTTACTCATCTCCTAAATGGGGATATTGAACTATGATATTCTTTCCTTATATCAATCTATGATATTTCAACTTACAAATAAAGAATTCAAGAACAGGAAGGTGAATCCATGTATCCAAATACACATTGCAATTGTGAATCAGTCAGGATTCTAACCTAGGACTTCTGAAATAAAATACAATGATCTTTCTACTATTCCAGTTTGAGATAATCCTAGTTAGAATACAGAAATGTTGTTAAATACACTACAGTTATCACTATTGGCCTGCAGGAAAGCCTCACCCATCCCTAAGACCCCTAAGATTAATATAACAACATCTAATAGGAGAAAAATATTGTTTTTTAACTCAAAATGTAAGTGTTCTATTTGCTAGTTCATTATTCTTTAGTAGGACATATCCATAAGTTTAAATTTCTTCACCTTTTGAAAAATAGTAATTTTATGATTTTTTAAAATGGCTAAAGGAATATTATCATGAAAAAGAGCTAGGACATTTTAATCTGACTCAAAATTTCACAGGGTTCTGAGAATTGAATTCTATTCAAGAAGTTTTTATTGATAACATTCAATGTAGATCACTGTGCTAGGATTCATGACAAATAATGAATAAAAAATAATATCTACTCTTCTTTTGTCTGCAAAGGTTAAAGGTGGAGAAATGGGGAACATGCTGAACTTGGAATCTAAACTTAAGCAACTGATATACTACCTTTAGTACTCAGTTTCCAAAGTTTAAAAATGGGGTACAATTAAATAATCTTGAAGAACCTTTCCAAATCTCTTTATAATCCTACGTGGTTGTAGAGATAATAGTAGAGATGTCACATATGTCAATAACTCAGTACTATATAATATTTGAGTTATAGAGAAGTGCAGTCTTAGCCAAGTATTATGTCTAAAGGTGAAAAGTCATTATTGCCTCAAGAGTATATTTATATGGATCACAGAATGGATAGGAATTTCACAGTTGCAGAGATAAAGGATGAGGACAAATCCAGATATAGGAAATAGGGAAACAAAAAAAACAGGGGTTATATACTATGGGTATATATGAAAATTTTAAGTAGAACAGTTAAAGGAAAATAATACATTGTTGAAAATAATAGGAGATAATGGAGGATAAAGGAGAAGGAAACAAGCCTTCATTAAGTACTTAATAGATGCCTGATATTTAGCTAAATATAAATATTATCTTAATTATCTTCATGAAAACACCTGGTAGGTTCTATTATTACCCTCATTTTAAAATGGAGAAAACTGGAGCACAGATGAAATAACTAACCCAAGATCACACAGTTCCTAAATGCCTGAGGCTAGATTTGAATTCAGGTCTCTCTGACTCAACAGTGCAACACTCCTACACCAATGAGTTGCCTCTAATGTTGGAAAAAATGGCTAATGTGATATTATGAGTGCCAGATAAAGAAGTGTAATCATTCCTCAATATGCAATGTGGAATAAGTGAGACTATGCTTACAGACACCATCCACTGAACTGTAAAGTGCTATAAAAATATAAGTTGTTTTCATTATCTATATATTATCAGTCCTTGCATTTTTCTCTGGGCTTCAGTTTGCTCGGTAAATGGAACCTCTTAGCAAAAACTAAATTGCACAGGTATTACTCTTCACTAATTATTATTTTTATTGCATTATGATCTGAGAAGGTTACATTTATTATTTCTGCTCTTTTGCATTTGTTTGCAATGATTCTATGCCCTATAACATGGTC
>NC_058134.1:249517590-249585608 GCF_016433145.1 Gracilinanus agilis
CACATGAGGACATTTTTTATTCCCTGCGCCTCTGCACAACAGCCCAATGGAAGCACTTCCTCCCTATACTTTCTGGGGTAACAGGGGTGGGGAAGGGGCTCACAGGTGACTTGAAGGTAAAATTTGGGCATGTGATCTTTAAAAGGTTTGCCAACATTGTGAATACTCTGCCATTTTCTTCTTCAGCTCATTTTATAGATGAAGAAACTGAGGCAAGCAAGGTTGTTAAGTGACTTCCCCAGCTGCTAAATGTCTGAGTACAGATATTAATTCAGGAATATGGGTCTTATTGACTCTAGACCCATCACTGTATACACTATACTGCCTTGCTGACTAATTTAGTGAGCTCTATTTCTATTTGAGATTTGTTATCACTGGCCTAGAGCACTGACACATTCACGGAATGTCCCAGAGTTATACAACCAATACTTGTCAGAGGTGAAATTTATAAGTAAAATTTACAAATATTTACAAATAAAATAAAATTTGTAAAAAAAACTCCAAGGAAGGAGTTCTACCCGTTCCACCATGCTTCCTCTCAACATACAAACATAGACAAACTAGATATAAAGAAATAAAAAGTAATTATATCTAAGGAATGTGAAAAGGTAGGATGCTACTACCATTGCAAGTGTACAAGGAAAGGCTTTATGTAGATGATGTAATCCAGTTGCATTTTATTTTTTTAATTTTTAACATTTATTAATATTCATTTTTTAGAAAAGTTAACATGGTTACATGATTCATGCTCCTACTATCCCCTTCACCCTTCACCTTCCCTCTACCTCTAGCCAATGTGTACACTGGATTTAACATGTGTCATTGATCAAGACCTATTTCCAAATTGTTGATCATTGCACTGGTGTGCTAGTTTCAAATCAAAATCCCCAATCATGTCTGCCTCAACGCATGTGTTCAAGCAGCTGCTTTTCTTCTGTGTTTCCACTCCTGCAGTTCTTCCTCTGAATGTGGGTAGCATTCTTTTCCATAAATCCGTCAGAATTGTCCTGGATCATTGCATTGCTGCTAGTACAGAAGTCCATTACATTCTACTTTACTACAGTGTATTGGTCTCTGTGTACAATGTTCTTCTGGCTCTGCTCCTTTCACTCTGCATCAATTCCTAGAGGTCTTTCCAGCTCACATGGAATTCCTCCAGTTTATTATTCCTTTGAGCACAATAGTATTCCACCACTAGCATATAGCACAATTTGTTCAGCCATTCCCCAACTGAAGGACATAACCTCCTTTTCCAGTTTTTTGCGACCACAAAAAGCGTGGCTATAGTATTTTTTTAAAAGTCTGTTTATCTATGATCTCTTTGGGGTACAAACCCAACAATGATATGGCTGCATCAAAGGGCAAGCATTATTTTATAGCCCTTTGAGCATAGTTCCAAATTGCCATTCAGAGTGGTTGGATCAGTTCACAATTCCACCAGCAATGCATTAATGTCCCAATTTTGCCACATCCCCTCCAGCATTCATTACTCTCCCCTTCTTTCATTTTAGCCAATCTGCTAGGTGTCAGGTGGTACCTCAGAGTTGTTTTGATTTGCATTTCTCTAATTATTAGAGATTTAGAACACTTTCTCATGTGCTTATTGATACTTTTGATTTTTTCATCTGAAAATTGCCTATTCATCTCTCTTGCCCATTTATCAATTGGGGAATGGCTTGATTTTTTATACAACTGTTTTTAACTCCTTGTATATTTGGGTAATTAGACCTCTGTCAGAGTTTTTTGTTATAAAGATTTTTTCCCAGTTTTTTGTTTCCCTTCTGATTTTGGTTCCAATGATTTTGTTTGTAAAAAAAGCTTTTTAGTTTAATATAATCAAAACCATTTATTTTACATTTTGTAATTTTCTCTAACTCTTGCTTGGTTTTAAAATCTTTCCATTCCCAGAGATCTGACAAGTATACTATTCTGTGTTCACTTAACTTATTTATAGTTTCCCTCTTTATAATCAAGTCATTCACCCATTCTGAATTTATCTTGGTGTAGGGTGTGAGATGTGGATGTAAACCTAATCTCTCCCATATTGTTTTCCAAATTTCCCAGCAGTTTTTGTCAAATAGTGGATTCAT
This sequence comes from Gracilinanus agilis, assembly GCF_016433145.1. Taxonomy (NCBI): domain Eukaryota; kingdom Metazoa; phylum Chordata; class Mammalia; order Didelphimorphia; family Didelphidae; genus Gracilinanus; species Gracilinanus agilis. The sequence continues at coordinate 249,519,681 of NC_058134.1, forward strand.
GTCCCAAAAGTTGGGCTCTTTGGGTTTATCATACACTGTCTTGCTGATGTCATTTACCCCAAGTCTATTCCACTCATCCTCCCTTCTGTCTCTTAGCCAGTACCATATTGTTTTGATGACCATGGCTTTATACTACAGTTTAATATCTGGTACTGCTAGGCCACCTTCCTTTGCATTTTTTCCCCTATTTCCCTTGATATTCTTGATCTTTTGTTATTCCAAATGAAATTTGTTATAGTTTTTCCTAATTCAGTAAAATTTTTTGGTACTTTGATAGGTATGGTGCTAAATAGGTAAATTAATTTGGGTAGAAAGGTCATTTTTATTATGTTAGCTCGTCCTACCCATGAGCAATCAATGTTATTCCAAATATTTAGATCTAGTTTTATTTATTTGGAAAGTGTTTTCTAGTTGTTTTCATATAATTGCTGAGTTTGTTTTGGTAGATAGATTCCTAAGTATTTTATATTATCTAGGGTGATTTTAAATGGTGTTTCTCTTTCTACCTTTTGCTGTTCTAATGTGTTGGAAATATTTAGAAATGCTGATGATTTATGTGCATTTATTTTGTATCTTGCAACTCTGCTAACGTTGTTGATTATTTTTACAAGCTTCTTAGTTGATTCTCTAGGATTTTTTAAGTAGACCATCATATCATCTGCAAAGATTGATAGCTTAGTCTCCTCATTGCCTATTTTGATACCTTGAATTTCTTTTTCTTCTCTAATTGCTACTGCTAGTGTTTCTAGTACTATGTTGAATAAGAGAGGTGATAATGGGCATTCTTGTTTCACTCCTGATCTTATTGGGAAGGCTTCTAATTTATCCCCATTGCATATGATGCTTGTTGATGGTTTTAGGTACATACTGTTTATTATTTTTAGGAAAAATCCTTCTATTCCTATGCTTTTCAGGGTTTTAAATAGAAATGGGTGCTATATATTGTCAAAGGCTTTTTCAGCCTCTATTGAAATAATTATGTGATTTTTGTTTTTTATATTATTGATATGGTCAATTGTGCGGATGGTTTTCCTAATATTGAACCATCCTTGCATTCCTGGTATAAATCCCACCTGATCATGGTGGATGATCCTCTTGATTACGTGCTGGAGTCTATTAGCTAATATTCTATTTAAGATTTTTGCATCTATGTTCATTAGGGGGATTTTTCTGTAGTTTTATTTCTCTGTTTTTGATCTACCTGGCTTTGGAAACAGTAACATATTTGTGTCATAAAAGGAATTTGGTAGGACTCCTTCTTTGCTTATTATATCAAATAATTTCGATAGTATTGGGATTAATTGCTCTTTGAATGTTTGTTCTGGTCCTGGGAATTTTTTTCTTAGGGAGTTCTTTGATGGCTTGTTCAATTTCTTTTTCTGATATGGGATTATTTAGGTATTCTATTTCTTCTGCTGTTAATCTAGGCAATTTGTATTTTTGTAAATATTCAACCAAATCTCCTAGATTGCTATATTTATTGCCATATAATTGGGCAAAATAATTTTTAATGATTGCCTTAATTTCCCCTTCATTAGAGGTGATGTCTCCCTTTTCATCTTTGATACTGTCAATTTGCTTTTCTTCTTTCCTTTTTTATTAGATTGACCAGAACTTTGTCTATTTTATCTATTTTTTCAAAATACCAGCTTCTAGTCTTATTTATTAATTCAATAGTTCTTTTACTTTTGATTGTATTAGTTTCTCCCTTAATTTTTAGTATTTCTAATTTAGTTTTCATCTGGGGATTTTTAATTTGCACACTTTCTAGTTTTTTAAGTTACATGCCCAATTCATTAATATCTGCCTTCCCCAATTTGTTAATATATATTAACAAACAATAATCAAGGATATAATTTTCCCCCTGTATACTGCCTTGGCTTCATCAGAGTTTGGTAGGATGTCTCATCATTGTCATTCTCTTCAATGAAACTGTTGATTGATTCTATGATTTCTTCTTTGACTAATTGGTTTTGGAGAATCATATTATTTAATTTCCAAATAGTTTTTGATTTGCCTGTCCAGGTGCCCTTACTATTTTTTATTTTTATTGCATTATGATCTGAGAAGGTTACATTTATTATTTCTGCTCTTTTGCATTTGTTTGCAATGTTTCTATGCCCTATTACATGGTCAATCTTTGTGAATGTACCATGTGCAGCTGAAAAGAAGGTGTATTCCTTTTTGTCCCTATTTATTTTTCTCCACATATCTATTACATCTAATTTTTCTAGGACTTCAATCACCTCTCTTACCTCTTTCTTATTCATTTTTTGGTTTCATTTATCTAGATCTGAAAGAGGAATATTTAGATCTCCCACTAGTATCATTTTATTATCTATTTCCTTCTTGAGCTCAGCCAGTTTCTCCTTTAGGAATTTGGATGCTATGCCACTTGGTACATACATATTGAGCATTGTTATTTCCTCATTGTCTATAATGCCTTTAATCAGGATGTAGTGACCTTCCCTGTCTTTTTCTAATCATATCTATTTTTACTTGGGCTTTATCAGAAATCATAATAGCCACTCCTGCCTCTTTTTCTCATTTGAAGCCCAAAAGATTTTGCTCAAGCCCTTTACCTTAAATCTGTGAATGTCTACCTGCCTCATATATGTTTCTTGTAGACAATATATGGTAGGATTTGGGTTTCTAATCCACTCTGCTATTTGCTTCCTTTTTATGGGCGAGTTCATCCCATTCACATTCAGAGTTATAATTATCAGTTGTGTATTCCCCAGCATTTTGGTATCCTTTCCTACTTCTACCTTCTTCTTAAGCTATTTCCTTTTAAACCAGTGGTTTTCTTTAAGCCAGTAACCTTTCTCCTGTCCCTTTATTAACTCCCCTTTCTACCCCCTCCCTTATTATTCCCCTATTTTCATTTTTAAAGCCTAATGAATTCCCTCCCCCTTCTTCTCCCCTCCCTTTTTTGACCTCCCCACTCCCCTTCTCCCCTTAGTTTATTCCTTCTGACTTTCTCAGTAGGGTTAAATAGAGTTTTATAAACTAATGGATAATATAGCTACTCTTTCCTCTCTGGGTTGATTACACTGAGAGTAAGGTTTAAATATTACCTCTTAATGCTCTCTTCCTCTCCTTCATATAACAGTATTTGTCCCCTCCTCTTCCCATGCCCTCTTTGTGTGTAATAGAGTATCCTATTTTTCTTATTCACTCAAGTTTCTCATGGTGTCCCCTACTATTCACTCCCCTCTTTCGCACCCCCCATGTCATCTTAGACCATTTGGTATTCTGTCTTCTCCCTATGGATTATTCTTCTGATTACTATAATAGTGAAAACTATAATAGTGAATAAAGTTCAATACAGAGAATTATACGTAACATTTCTCCACATAGTAATACAAATAATTAGATCTTATAGAAGCACTTAAAAAGGCAAATTTAAAAAATACAAGTTTTTTTTTCTTTTCCCTCTGTTTCTTATTTACCTTTTTATGTTTCTCTTGATTTTTGTGGTTGGATATTGAACTTTTCATTAAATCCTGGTCTTTTCTGTGCAAATCCTTGGAAATCTTCTATCTTGTTGAATGCCCAAACTTTCCCCTGGAAGTATATAGTCAGTTTTGATGGGTAGGTGATCCTTGGTTGTAGACCCAGTTCTCTTGCCTTTCTGAATATCATATTCCTAGCCTTGAGGTCTTTTAGTGTGGAGGCTGCCAGATCCTGTGTGATCCTGATTAGAGCTCCTTAATATTTGAATTGTCTCTTTCTGGCTTCTTGTATAATTTTTTCTTTTACTTGGAAGCTCTTGAATTTGGCTATTATATTCCTGGGGTTGTCTTTTCAGGGTCTAGTGTAGAGGGTGATCTATGGATCCTTTTAATGTCTTTATTGCCCTCTTGTTGTAGAACTTAAGGGCAATTTTGCTGAATAATTTCTTTTAGTATGGAGTCCAAATTTCTATTAATTTCTGGTTTTTCTGGAAGACCAATTATTCTCAAATTGTCTCTTCTAGCCCTGTTTTCTTGATCTGTCAATTTTTCGTTGAGATATTTCATGTTTCCTTCTATTTTATCAGTCTTTTGACTTTGTTTTATTTGTTCTTGCTGTCTTGAGAGATCATTAGCTTCTAATTGCTCAATTCTAGCCTTTAGGGATTTGTTTTCGGTTATAATATTTTGGTTTTCCTTTTCAATCTGGTCATTTCTGGTCTTCAATTGACTTGCCTCACTTTCCAATTGTGAAATTCTTCCTTTTAAACTGTTATTTTCTTGCCAGATCTCTTCCATCTTTTTCATCATCTCAGATTTGAACTCTTCAATAGCTTGTGACCAGTTTTCATTATTTTGAGAAGGTTTGGATGTGATTACTTGTTCGTTCTCCTCTGCTGTTTGCTCTGTTGTCTTGATTTTCTCTGTGTAAAAGTTGTCAAGTGTTACAGATTTCTCCTTAATGATCTTTCTCTTTTGCGGTTCTTGTCTCTGAATCTCCATTGTTAGCCCTGTGCCTTCTCAGTTTTATCTTCACATCCAGGATCTGTTTGAGCTCTATAGGTCCCTGATATCTCCCAGTGTCTAGTTGTTCTCAAGGTCAAACCTCCTGGTGGTCCCCTTGCTTGTTCCTCTTTCCGAGGCTCCTTTAACAATTTCAGGGCACTGTTTCCACAGTCGTGCACCCCTCTGCACTGGTCCTCACTCAGGATCCACTCCTGGGCTCAGGATCTGAGTCCACTCCTGGGCTCAGGATCCAAGTTCACTCCTGTGCCCATAATCCGTGGACACAAGAGCCTGCTCTTGCACCTCCACTCAGGGTCTATGTTCAAATTCAGCTGCTCTCAGGAACAGGCCTTGGTGACCCCAGGTAGCTGCCAAGAACTTAATGGGTGCCCGAAGCTTGCTCTAGTTCTTGTGTGCTGGCTTTGGCATTGTAGGTGGTGTGGGGTGGGGGAGGGGGTTGCTCAGCTTGTGTTTTAGTGAAAGCTGTTTCACCCCCTTATAGCATGGAAATGCCCCAATTCCACTTACCTTCAATGCTGCGCCCTGTTGTGGAGTCCCTTTGTTCCTCTGGATTTGTTTTTATGTCTTCTTGAGGAGTCCTAAATGTTTCGGTTAGGAGAGGTTAAACGGCTGCTTTTTACTCTGCCGCCATCTTAACCAGGAAGTCTCAAGTTGCATTTTAAAAAAAAAAGAGTGATGGTGTGAGATGCATTTGAAACTCCAGGGCTTGGGAGATGTCCGAACAAAAACCCTGAGATGGAGATGAGGAGTTGTGCATGAGGAATAAAGAGAAGGTCATTTTGCCTAGATTGCAAGGTCCAGGAAAAAATAAACTATCTGGATGGTCCAGGTGGTGAAGAGCTTTTAAAGCCTAATTAAAAAGTTTTTATGTTCAATAGGGAGCCTTTGTTGTTTGGTTGTTTTCAAATGCATCCAACTTTTCATGAACCCATTTGAGGTTGTCTTGGCAAAGATCCTAGAGTGGTTTGCCATTTCTTCTTCTTTAGCTCTGATTACAGATGAGGAACTGAGGCAAACAGGGTTAAGTGATATAATTACTGTCTGATGCCAGATTCAAACTCAGGAAAATGAGTCTTCCTCATTCTAAGGCCCTCATATACTATTCACTGGGTCATCTAGCTGCCCCAGTAAAGAGCTACTCTAATGCAAAGTCTAATAGAGTAAAATAGTCAAATATGAATTTAAGGAAATCACTTTGGGAAGAATTGGAGGATAGACAGGAGTATGAAGGGAACTGACACTGGGAGATTACCTAGGATGACTTTGCAATAATCCAGAAGAGAGAGGGTAGGGCCCTTAATTAGGGCAGTGCATTTATGACAAAATAAATATAAATTAAATGACTATACAAAAGAAATACAATTGATTGTGAAGTTATATTGACTAATCTTGATCCAAAGAAGCTATAAGGAAATTCAGGGCTCTTTCTTCTCTTGGACCACTATTACTTGGCTTATATATTGGTTACTTTTGTCTAAAGATTTTCTTTTTCTCTTTTTGAAAAAAATATTTTTATAAGGGATAACTGTCTGGGAAGAGATAAGTGAGGTTGTATTGGGATATGTTGATGTTATAAAAGCAGAAGGTGTTAGGATAAAAATTATTTAAAAGTTTAAAGGAATGCATCTTTTTCTTTAAATGATGTATTCTAAATAAATATGTATTCTAAAATTCCATTAATATGTCTATGAGTTTTAATTCCTCCCCAAATACCTCAGAAATTTCTCTTTGCATTCCTGGTGTGAGGGCTTGCTGAACCCTTTTTAGGGCTACACATCTACCTTTGGTATTGACCTTTCAACCAAATATTACCTGTACCACCAAAAATCAATATGCTCAGGCTATACTCCAGTAAAACAATCTTGGCACATGAGCTAAACCCAGTGGAAGGTGATTTAAGGGGTGCATCTACCAAGAATTTGATTACTTTTTCTGGAGGAATGGGTAGACCAGAACAATTTTTTCCAGTGACCATGAAGGCAGCAGAAGGAGGTGATTGGAAGTGCAGTGAGCTTGGTCAGATAGTGAAGACCCCAAGGTAATCCGCTGCTTCCCAGGCTATCATCAGTCATCCTGACTTTGGTTTTGCCCATGGACTTTGTTGGCTCTGGAAGAGTGAGTGAGCCTGATGGCTTTGGACAACTCTACCTCACTTAAATACAATTCACTCTATGATGTCATTGACCCTCTTTCAAATGGAAGATGAACAAGTTTAAATTAAATTTATATTTTTAAATATTCAAGTGCATATTTTGGTGGATCCCATGTAGACGTTGTCATCCTGTGCTTGTTTTGATTTCTGAGTTAAAAACAAATAAAGAAGCCAAAGTTAAAGCCAAAGTTAAAAAACAAAGATTGAAGTCAGCTCGGATTTTTAATATTTAACGATATGCCATAGACTGTCGAACATCAAACAGATCAGAAAGGTCAACAAGAAAAAGAAGACCTTGAAATTATTCATTGTTGTCAATTACACTCACATTTAGGGAATAATTCTTGGATATATTGTAAGAAGGGGAAAATGTCAGCAGTAGCCAGGGTAAATATTGATTTTTTTTAAGGCTTTTCCTCCAGCCCTGGGAGAAAGGAATAATTTCTACAGGCAGCTGTTTTTTCAGTTGACCCTATAGAAAACCATTTTGCCCACATGGTTTTTCTTTTCCCTTTAGCTTATATTTCACTATTTCAAAAGAAATTTAAAATTTCCAGGATGACAGAATCAAATATTAGCCATTAAATTCCTGGAGAAAAATATTCATGTTATCTATTCAAAAATTAAAAAGCAAGCAAAGAACAGAAGTAGTCAGTTATAAGGTTATTGACAAACAATACATTTGTTTCTGACTTGGAATTTAAATATTTTTAATATTTGAAAAAATAGGATAAACATTCAAAGGCAATTAAGTCTTTGCCTATAATTATTGAGTAAAAAAAGAGAATGGTATGGAATAAGAAACTGCTAGCATATAACATTACAATTTTTAACTTTTGATTTAGCAGATTAAGTAAAATATCTTGAAAACAACTAAAAGCAAGTAAGTTTATTTTTTTTAATCAATTCCTTGTTAACATTTGCAAGTTGCTAAATCTTTCGTTGCTTCCAAGAAATTCCCTAAGAGTAAGTTGTGAACAGTTAATATTTCCATTTTTAGAAGCAAGATAGGCACACATACAAATATCCACATTTATATACCAACGTATATAGATCTGGATAGATACATAGATACATACATATAGATCTTTCCACATATGTTCCTGTCATGGGATACAGCATATGAGAGTGGAAAGAGAGCAGTGCAAGGCCAGGAAGACCTCGTGAAAGGTATGGACTCTTCTAGATATGGGCTTTGTGACCTTAGGCATGTCATTTAATCTCAGTACTTTGAACAACTCCCTCTGACTTTATATTTATGAGAAGCTCCCAAATTACATTGGTAGATGAGACTTCCTGATGCAAGCAACCCCTGGACCAGTGAAATCACAGTTCTAGTTATTCATCTTATTTATAATCCAGGTTTCTGCATGCCTAAAATTTTGCCCAAGATTCTACTAATAGATCTAAAAGACAATATTTTGTTTCTGGATACTACATGAGGTGTCTAGTTTATGTGAGATCTTTGTAATGCAGAAAGGTTTTTCATTCCTGATTTGTGAGAGAACACATTCAATTCCTCACTCATTTTATGGAGATATCAGTGGAAAGAGAGAATGGATTTAGAAAGGTCGATGTAGGGAAAAGCTATTCCTCAACATAGTCTTGATTCAACATTGTCTGCTTAGTGACTAGGAAATTTCCCCTTTCGGTGAATTTGGAGAAACAATTTCTCTTGGAGGTTCTCAGAGAGCTTGACCCCAGTATAGAACACCATTCTCTCATTTATTTTTCTTATATTCTGCATATAGCTTACTAGGTTTTTGTTGGTTATCATTCTGGATAATTTTTTTGCTATTCATTACTTGTGGTGACCTTGTGTGTAAATAAAATTTGGTAAGAATGAGTTGAGTTTATATCCTGAAGTTAGAAGTGTTCCTTCTCCATTAAGGCATAGAACCCAAAATAGTATCATGAAAGTGAAAAAAAATCATACTTCTATAGAAGCAATATTTGTGGGATCAGAAAAATATCATTCTAGTCTGCTTCTCCTCTCTTTCAGAGGATAATTTAGCCTGATGATTCTTTCCTCTTCCCTGTAGTCAGGGATGAAAGAAATCAAAGAATAATCTCCTTTGAAGATGGAGGGGAAATTTCTAGAGATATTTGTTCATGTCTTCCTGTGAGCTACATTTAGATAAAGAATATGGTAGCATCCCCATCTCCAATTAATTCTCTTGAATACCTGTCTATACAGATCAGAATCAATGTGTACATATACATAATAATACCTAATATTTATATAGTGCTTTAAATATCACTTAGTGCTTCACATGCATTATTTCATGAGATCCTCATAATCCTCAGGAGTAGGAGCAATTATTATCATAGTTTTAGGGGAAAAAATGTGGCCTGGAGGTTAAGTAAGTTGCCTAAATGTCACAGAAATAGTAAGTATTTGAGATGGGATGCAAACTTGAATTTTCCAGACTCTTAAGTTTAACACTCTATCCACTCTGCCATCTAGCTGCCAACAGAAAAACAGATAGAACTTATGTATATCTTAAAGAGTTTATTCTTGCTTTTAAGCTTTTATATACATCACAAAGCACTCATAAATTAACTTTATTTTTGACATTACAATTATGTTATAGTTCAGAAATAATAAAAGGTCAACAATAACTGAACTATTATTACCGAAATTATAGATTTATAGCAGCATAGGTTCTTAACATTTTGAGGGATTTAGATTTTTCAAATGAATTAGATTTTATGAAATTAAAGAGAGAACCTATAAATAAACATATCTTTACCACATTAATTGAGCCTGAATCTTCTTGCTTATTTATCTCCTTCAAAATGGATGACTTTTAAAGCATCCGTTGTTCCTTTTAAAAATATTTTTTCAGATTACATATTGATATAATTTTAATAATCATTTTCTGACATATTGTAATTGATGTACTCTCTCTCATACCCCTCTCACCTCCCTAAAATGGCAGGTAATGTGATGTAGTTTGTATAAGTATTATCTCTCAATCCCCTTTTTTCGTATTTATTATATTGTGAAAGAAGAAATCTCTCTCTTAATTACAGAAAAATTCATGAAGGAAATAAAGTGAAGAATGGCATGCTTCAATCTACATTCAGACACCATTAGTTCCTGCAATGGGACTAATAAGCCTTTTTCCTCATGAATTCCTTGGAATCTTCCTGAATCCTTGCATTGCTGATAATAGTTAAGTCATTCACAGTTGATCATTGAACTTCATTGCCTTCTTGCTGTCCTTATTCCTTAAGATACTTCATTTGGATATGAGAAATTACTCTAGTTTCCAAGATTATAATTAAGCAACTTTTATTTCAATCTTGAAACAACATATTTCAGCTTCTTTTTGAGATTGAACTATTCACATTTAAAAAAATAATTTCACTATTTCAATGAATCTGTGAACCCATTAGTGTAGGTACTGACATGGATTGCAAACCTACTTTGCCCTTTCATCCAATAATTCTTTTTTTTTGTCTATGCCCTTAAAATAAATTCTCCATAGAGAATGTATCTAATCTAATAGCACTTCATAAATTTAGATTCATGAACTTAGCCTATATTTATACCTAGATTTTTATCTGTGTCTATATCTATTCATATATATATATAACTATATCTGTGTCTATATCAATATCTGAATCTGTCTATATCAACATATATACCTACAAATATTGGTACCTATAGTGACATCTCCATCTCTATCTCTATGTTGTTGTTCAGTCTTTTAATTGGGTCCCACTCTCTGAACTCATGGATCATATATAGCACACCAACTGTGTTCATAAGGTATTCTTGGCAATTTTTATCTCTTATGCAAATAAATATGCCCTCTTGTACCTATTCCTATAGATATCTACATCTGTATCTATATCCACAGGTACAAAGCCATGAAATGGAGTGAGCAGAAGCAAGAATAAAATTCAAATTATGAGAAGAGTTTTAAACAATTTTTTGAAAAATGCCTTGGGTGGATTAAATTAATTTATGAAAAAAATATATCACTTTCTGATTATTCAGTTTTTTGTGATATTTCTTCTTAGTCATATATATTAATTTCCCAACCAGACATGATTGAAGAACATCACTTTTTTATGGCTATAGTTGTCAAAAATATTCTTCATTGTACTTAAATCACTCAATATTGAACCTTCAGCTAGAGGTTCTCCACTGAGGTCAAACAGAATTACTCTTGAAGTCTTTTTCTAGTCAATCAAGGCTAAAAATTGCTGTGTCATCCACAATTCATTCTTATCTGCCATATAAAATAGATTATCAAATCTATTTCTTCTTCATCCCCTCTTTCTCACCTCCATCCTTTCTTTATACTCACATAGCCACACTCTCATTTAGGTCCTCAAAACTTCTTATCAGAGCAATTACAAGGCTGATTCCCTCTTGTCCTTTTAATCCTCAGGCCTTAGCATGGGCCTGGCACATAACTGGAAGTTAACTAACTTTCGCTTATTGATAAGTCCTCAAATATTTATTAATAACATTTCATTTCAATATTTCCCATTCTAAATACTCTCAGTTCCTTCTCTCGTTCCATGAATGTAGGGTGTTTTTTTTTTTTGGTCTCTTTTTGCTACATATCGAAGATCTTATATATTAAAATTTTTATGATTCTATGATCAGAGAAACACAACCAATCTAAAGATATTCGTGTTGCCATATATGATTTGGAATAAAGCTTTAAAAAAGATTCATTTTAATTAAAAGATTAGTTGACTTAATGAGAGTAAAAGGAGAGTTGGATAATGAGTTCTCCTCTGCAATTTTATTGGACTTATAAGGAGAAAAATCAAATGATGTCCTATCTGTATAAATAATACACAGAAGGTTACTACATCTCTGATGTTATGAAAGTATAATATAAAATATTAGTGTTTTTTGATGACCACATTTTTGGAATCATAGTAATTCTCAATCTGTTCTCAAAAAAATGGTTCAATTAAACTAAAAACACATCAGGCCAAATGAAATTTCCATTAATTTTCAGACCCTTGTGTATTTTGATGAAAATCTAAATCCATCTACATTTCACATTTACAGTTAACTAATTAAAAACTTGCTTAGTAAGGGTCATTCAATATCCATAGAGATTTGAGTATCTTTTTAATCAACTGTTTCAAATCTTGTGTATTTTTTTAAAGGACTTGGACTTTACCAAAAGTAATAAGCTTGAAACTATATTCTCCATTCTCATTTGGAAGAATAAGTATCCAATTTGAGGGTAAATTCTGAAATGAAGAAAATAGTTTTTCAATAAATGGTTTTCCCCTATAAAAGGAAGATTTCCAAATAATTTATGGACGACTTACAAAACACATCATAACATGCATTTAGAATCTTAAGAAATGGTGTGGAAAAGATCCACATTTTTCAGTTACAAGCATATGTGGAGTACTCATTTTGCAAGAAAAACTGATTTTCTTTGTAGAGAATCAAAATTATTTTGTTTATTGTATACAAACAATCTTTTGAACTTCATCCTTGAGAGCAAATCCTCATTAAAATCAGCCAAATTCTTAATGTGTTCTCTAGGGGAATCATTCTTCTGGGACATGATAAACCTGATTTTAACCCCTAAAGTCCAATTCTTGTTCTTATTTTTAGTTTGCACTATTTTATATGTCAAAAATCCCCATACATAAATAGTATTTATGAGGAAAACATTACTTTTAATGTTTGTATTAATATACCATCCCTATTTTTGTAGAACTCACAATCCGGGAGATGAACAAGACAGTAGCAAAGTTGTTATATAATAAATGCTGGACAGGTAAAAAAAAATCTATTGCCATATAGAAGATAAATTAAAAAAATGTGTTTGTGTATGTCTATATGAAATAATAATGTAAAAGTTGATAATTTATAAAACACTTTGTACACTTGAAAGTACTATGTAAATGTGATATTAGTGACATATTGATTCTATAATTTTCCATCTATTTGTGGCTAAATAATTGTGCATACTGTTATGATGATAATAACAGATAATTTGGAGAAGCAGATAATGTGTCAGGGCCAATATTAGAGCTTCAAGTCAAAAGCCAGAGATTGACAGGCTTCAGTGAAGAAAGGAGGGGGCTCCTGGCTCTCAAACCCCTCCCCCCTAAACAGTTGCTGGTTTCAGTTAGTAATGAAAGCAGGAATGAGATTCTTCTGATAAGTTTCTGTTATGACTGAAACCCCAATGATGATCCTTTTCTATAATTTATATTCCTCACAGGTCAGTTAGATGAGTATACAGAAGCTAGCTATCTAACTGTTGAGGACAGAGAAGATCTTCTTAAACTGGCAGCAGACAGGATTCAAATTAGATGTCCAGATTGAGTTGTGAGTATTCCCCCAAATAATTACCAGGCCCAGATTTGAAGATAAAGGTTATATTAAGTAATGACAAGGAAAACTAGAGAGGTTAATGAAGGTATTTGAATAAGGAAAGGTGACCCTGAACTGTTAGATTGAAACTGCCCTTCCCTCCCCCCTCACCGGAGGGGATGAAGGCACCTAACTGAACTTGTTAGATAATTTATATATCTAATCATTAAATCACTAGGTAATTATATATTGATACAAATGAAGAATAATATAACAAGCAGGCTAACCCTATGAGTAGAAACCACTGGCTTATGCTACAATGGCCTCCTCAGGTGAACCCCCAAGTCTGGAGTAGTAAGCAGAGTGTCTGCTCATTTCAACCTCCACAAAGTAACTGTCTCAAACCCTGCTCAACTGCCCCCTCACCCAAAGTTCTCCAGGGGGTCCCCTGGAATTCTGGGTGAGGCAGTCTCTGTATCTTTGCAGGGATTCCATGCTTTGCATCTCCACATAACAATACCTATAATATATACATATACATATTCATATAATAATGTTTATAGAGAATGAATATATTTATGCATAACATGAATACAGATGATGTAAATTTAATGTTATATAATAAATAATTTAAGTGTTTGTGAATGTGTGTATGTGTATGTTACACAATCTAAATGCAGTTTTAAGCTCCTAAAGCTATTAAAACTTGAAGCTCCCCTAAGACTTGGAGGACTACAAATATGTATAATGCATGCACAAATAGGTAGAGGCATGTAAATATGTGAGTAAATGCATGTGTATTTATATTCTCTATATGTGTTTCTTCAGCCACAGCAACACTTTGAAACCATTTATTAGGTTTTACAAACATTACAATCTAGATTTGTAAAGGTTATAACCACATTAGGGTTATCACTGATATTTGAAATAAGTAAAATAAAAATAAATTAAGGGTGGTTTACATTTATGTGGAACTTTATTGTGTTTACATATGCAATCTCCTTTGATCATCTCAATAACCTTCCAAAGAAAGGAATTTTTTTATGTGCTTCTCCATTTTTACATCTAAGATCCTTTATTCTCAGGGAGCTCAAAAAGTATGCCTGTGGTCAAAATTAAAGCTGGAGACGAGAATCTAAGGAAGGAATTGTATGTTTCTGTATCCTGGGCTCCTTCCACTCTACTACCTTTGAGAATTGATTTACTATTTTTATCAAGGCCTATTGCTCAAGGCCCAGCTTTGCCATGTTCCAGAGAGGCTTCTCTTCAGAGAATTGCCTCCATAAGTTTGAGATTCTTGGACACCAAGGAGAATTGAACTCTCACTATTGCCAGGAGGGCCCTACATCTTTACTGGCTGAAGTAATATCCATACAGAAGAAAGCAGAGAGCTCTTGAAATAGCAAAATGCTGAAATAACATAGAGCTACAGAAATAGTTTAATAAAGTAACATCTCAGGCAATGGGATGTTTGTCATAGTCTTAACTTGACCTTGTTTCCTTTCTTTTCTCTCCTTTTCCAATTCCAAATCAATGTTTTTGTTTCTTTGTTTTGTTGAGGTAAATAGAGTACAAATTGCTAGGCTCTACTTATTTTATGGACCATGCCAATTAATATAATACTGGTATAAAGAAATAAGTGGGAAGTTTTCATCTCAGAAAGTCTGAGTGGAAGAATTCATATCAGAGAGAGAAAAATTACTTGCTGAGATTTTGTACTATTCTTCCTCATATTCCTTCACCTTTTGTAAGTCACACAAGCATTCTGAAACGCTCAATTGGACAGGCTGTCTCGCCTGAAGAGGCTTCCAGCCAGGTGTTTCAAGGTCAGGACCAAATTGTTGGCAGGCTCAGATTGGGGAAATCAATGGTGGACCAGCCCATAGCACATTTGGCTATGGTTCTTAAGTATTTCTAAGTGCTAATTTCACTCACTGATCATTTTTTTGTAAAATTATTATAGTCTCTACAAATCATTTGCCAATGACTTATGTGACTTTATATCCGTTTTCTTTCCATCTTACCATGTAGCACTGGGAATGGGGATTTCTCCTAAATGAACAATCTTTCAAAGTATATCAATCACAAGATGAACTGGCTAAACTTCGTTTCCTTTTCTTTTCTTTTCTTTTTTTTTTAACTTGGCTTGAACATTTTGTGACATATACTTGGCAGGTTTTCTTGTCCCTGGTTAAAAGCAATCCTCCTACTTAAAAGTCAATTTTATGTTGTAACTCTGCCTAAAAAAGTAACATTTATATCACTCTGTCATCCTTTGACATGTTTCATGTGTTGACACTGGAGCAACCTGTTATGACATGCAGACAAAGTAAATGTAGTATTAGGGGAGGTTTGTTCAAACTAGGACTGCAAAGCTTGGTTTATATATGTTTTGTGGAAAGTTGGGGCAAGAAAATAAGAGAGCAATTTCTCCTCCCCTTCTCATATGAAAGGCAATTTAATTTCCTCAGTCATCCACAAGAAAACACTAAACTTGAGGTTCTGCCTATGTTTAACGGAGCTTTGAGAGTAATTTTGGGGGTAATTTTTTTTTTCCTCTTCCACTTCTGGACTTTTTACTAAATCTAAAGTCACAAGAAACAAGAACAACCTCCTTACTTTCATTTAAAAAAATTTATTTAGAATATTTTTCCATAGTTACATGATTTATGATCCCCTTTCCCCCCTCTGCCTGGAGCTAACAAGCAATTCCACTGGGTTATACATATATCATCGTTCAAAACTTATTTCCAGGTTATTCATATTTGCAACAGAGTGATCTTTAATATCAAAATACCAATAATATCCCCATTGAATCACATGATTGTTCATATGTCTTTCTTCTCCTTTTATGTTCCACAGTTCTTTCTCTGGATGTGGATAGCTTCTTTCTCATAAGTTTCTATGGATTGTCCCGGGTCATTGCATTGCTACTAGTAGAAAAGTCCATTGTATTTGATTGTGTCACAGTGTCTCAGACTGTGTTCTGCTTCTTTCACACTGCATCAATTCCTGGGGGTCTTTCAAGTTCACATGGAATTCCTACAGTTCATTATTCCTTTCAATAATAGCATTCCATCACCATCAAATACCACAATTTGTTCAGCCATTCCCCAGTTTATGGACACCCCTTCATTTTTCATTTTTTTTTTGCCGCCACAAACAGCACAGCTATAAATATTTTTGTATAATTATTTTTCCTTATTATCTCTTTGGGATGCAAACCCAGAAGTGGTATGGCTGGATCAAAGGGAAGGCACTCTTTTAAAGCCTTTTGTGGGGAGTTCCAAATCACCCTCCAGAATGGTTGGACCAATTCACAAATCCACCAGAAATGTATTAGTGTCCCAATTTTGCCATATGCCCTCCAACATTTATCACTTTCCTTTGCTGCCATATTGGCCAGTCTTCTAGGTAAGAGGTGAAGCCTCATTGTTGTTTTAATTTTCACTTCTCTAATCAGGAGGGATTGAGAACACTTTTTCATGTGCTTATTGATAGTTTTGATTACAGAATGTCAAAAATGCCTATTGATGTCCCTTGGCCATTTGTTGATTGGGAAATGGCTTGATTTTTGGTAAATTTGATTTAGTTTCTTAAAGATTTGGGAAATTAAACCTTTGTCAGAGAGTTTTGTTATAAAAATGTTCTCCCAGTTTGTTGCTTTCCTTCTTTTTTGGTTACATTGGTTTTGTTTGAAAAAAAACAAAACAAAACTTTAAATTTCATATAATCAAAGTCATTCATTTTTTTTACCCTTAACTTCTGTCTATTGGTTCATAGGTGAAAGATTGGTAAGGGTGGGCAATGGGGGTCAAGTGACTTGCCCAGGGTCACACAGCTGGGAAGTGTCTGAGGCCGGATTTGAACCTAGGACCTTCCATCTCTAGGCCTGGCTCTCAATCCACTGAGCTACCCACCTGCCCCCCAAAGTCATTCATTTTACATTTTGTAAAGTTCTCTATCTCTCATTTGGTCTTTAATTCCTTCCTTTCCCACAGATCTGACAGATATATTATGTTATGTTCACCTAATTTATTTATGATTTCACTCTTTATATTTAAGTCATTTACCATTTTGAATTTATCTTGGTGTAGGATGTAAGATATTGAACAAAACCTAATTTTTTCCATGTTGTTTTCTAATTTTCCCAGCAGTTTTTGTCAAATAGTGAGTTCTTATTCCTAAAGCTAGAGTTTGGGGGTTTATCAAACACTAGCTTGCTGAGGTCATTTGCCCCTAGTCTATTACATTGATCCACCATTTTGTCTCTTAGCCAGTACCATCTTGTTTTGATGACCATTGCTTTATAGTACAGTTCAAGATGTGGTACTATTAGGTCTGTATATTTCACTTTTTTTCCCTATTATTCCCTTGACATGCTTAATATTTCTTCTTCCAGATGATTTTTGTTCTAATTTTTTTCTAATTCTATAACAAAAATTTTTGGTAGTTTGATAGGAATGGTACTAAAAATATATTAATTTGGGTAGGAATGTCATTTTTTATGATATTAGCTCATTCTACCCATGAGCAATTAATGTTTTTTCCAATTATTTAGATCTACTTTTAATCGTGCAATATGTTTTGTAGTTATGATCACATAATTCCTGTGTTTGTCCTGGTAGACAGATTCTTAAATATTTTATGTTGTCTAGAGTGACTTTAATTGGAGTTTCTCCTTCTAAATCCTGCTGCTGAATTTTGTTGAAAATATACAGAAATGCTGAGGATGTGAGTTTATTTTGTATCCTGCAACATTGCTAAAGTTGTTAATTATTTCCACTATCTTTTAGTTGATTTTCTAGGATTCTTTAAGTATGCTGTCATATCATCTACAAAGAGTGATAGTTTAGTCTCTTCATTGCCAACTTTATTCCCTTCAGTTTATTTTTATCCTCTAATTGCTACTGCTAGCATTTCTAATACAATATTGAATAAAATAGGTGATAATGGGCATCCTTGCTTCACTCTTGATATTATTGGGAAAGCTTCTAACTTGTCCTCATTGCAGATGATACTTGTTGATGGTTTTAAATATATACTGTTTATTATTTTGAGAAAGGTTATTGTATTCCTATACTTTCTAGTGTTTTCAATAGGAATGGGTGCTGATTTTGTCAAAAGCTTTTTCTGCATCTATTGAAATAATCACATGAGGTCTGTTGGTTTGATTATTGATATGGCCAATTATGTGGATGGTTTTCCTAATATTAAACCATCCTTGCATTCCTGGTATAAATCCCACCTGATCATGATGAATAACCCTCTTTGATCACTTGCTGGAGTCTTTTTGCTAGTATTCTATTTAAGAGTTTTGCACCTATGTTCATTAAGGAGATTGGTCTGTAGTTTTCTTTCTCTGTTTTTGGTCTGCCTGTCTTTGGAATCAATGCCATATTCATTTCATAAAAATATTTTGGTAAGATTCTTTCTTTGCTTAATTTGTCAAATAGTCAGTATAGTATTGGGATTAGTTGTTCTTTAAATGTTTGACAGAATTTACTTCTGAATTTATTTATCACTGGTGATTTTTACTTAGGGAGTTCCTTGATGGTTTGATCAATTTCTTTTTCTGAGATGGAATTGTTTAAGTATTCTATTTCCTCTTTTGTTAATCTAGAGTATTCATGCTTTTGTAAATATTCACCCATTTTACCAAGATTGTCATATTTATTGCCATATAGTTGGGCAAAATAGTTCTTAATAATTACTTTATTTTTTTCTTCATTACAGGTGAGATGACCCTTTTCATTTTTGATACTATTGATTTGATTTTCTTCTTTCTTTTTTTTAGATCGATCAGTACTTTTTCTACTTAATTTGTTTTTTCAAAGTATCAGTTCCTAGTTTTATTACTCCTCTTACTATAGTACCTTTGAAACAACTCCACCCCCCCCCAATTACTCCCTCCCTTGCATTGCTTCCCTCCCAGCCTTTTATAACCTTTCTACTTCTCTACATGGCATAATAAAATTCTCTGCCCCAATGGATCTGACTGTTCTTTCTTCTCACATAAAATTCAAATTAGTGTAAGATTTAAGTATTACCTGTCCCCAACCTTTTCCTACCTTCCATTATATTGATCTTCCTCTCCTGTCTCCTCCAGTGCACTACTTTATGAAATATACATTTACCATAATTTCCCTTTTCCAGTTTCTCTTAGCATTATCCTCTTTTTAGCCCTAGTTTTCTTGCTCTTGATATATCATCCTATGTAGTTTATCACTGTAACCTCTAGATATACTTATTTTAGTTACCCCAATGATAACAATTTTTAAGAGTTACCAATATCATCTTTTCATATTAGGAATACAAATCATTTGGACATTTTGGGTCTCTTAATTTTTTTCCCTTTCTTAATTACCTTTTTTTTGCCTTAGTTACCTTTTGATAATTAAGAACCTCTTGAGTTCTGTATTTGGACATCAAATTTTCTGTTTAGGTCAGATCTTTTCTTAGGAATGCTTGGAATTCTTTGATTTTGTTAAATGACCATGCTTTTCCCTTTAAGAATATAATCAATTTTTCTGGGTAGTGGATTCTTGGGTGTAGACCCAGTTCTCTTGCTCTCTGGAATATTATATTCCATGCCTTCCAGTTCTTCAGTGTTGATGCAGCCAGGTCCTGTGTAATCCTGACTGCTTTCATGATATCTATTATTTCTTTTTTAGCAGCTTGTAATATCATTCCCTTGGCTTGGAAGATCTTGAACTTGGCTATAACATTCCTGGGTATTGTTAATTGGAGATTTAATGCAAGAGGTGATCTGTGGATTCTTTCAACCTTGTTCATGAATATCAGGGCATTTTTTGTGGACAATTTCCTGTAGAATGATGTCTAGGCTTTTTCTTTAGTCATGATTTTCCAGTAGTCCAATATTTTTATGTTTTAAACATTTATTAATATTCATTTTTAACATGATCATATGATTCATGCTCCTGCTTTCCACTTCACCCCCCCACCCCGCTCACCCCCCAACCGTGGCCAATGCACATTTCCACTGGTTTTAAAATGTGTCATTGATCAAGACCTATTTCCAAATTGTTGATAGTTGCATTGGTATGGTAGTTTCCAGTCAACATCCCCAATCATGTCCACCTCAACCCATGCGTTCAAGCAGTTGTTTTTCTTATGTGTTTCTTCTCCTGCAGTTCTTCCTCTGAATGTGGGTAGTGTTCTTTACCATAAATTCCTCATAATTGTCCTGTGTCATTGCATTGCTGCTGGTAGAGAAGTCCATTACATTCAATTTTGCCATAGTATATCAGTCTCTGTGTACAATGTTCTTTTGGCTCTGCTCATTTCACTCTGCATCAGTTCCTGGAGGTTTTTCCAGTTCACCTGGAACTCCTCTAGTTCATTATTTCTTTTAGCACAATAGTATTCCATCACCCGCATATACCACAGTTTGTTCAGCCATTCCCCAATTGAAAGGCATACCCTCCTATTTCAGTTCTTTGCCACCACAAGAAGCGCAGCTATAAATATTTTTTACAAGTCTGTTTATCTATGATCTCTTTGGGGTATAAACACACCACTGGTATGGCTGGATCAAAGGGCAGGCATTCTTTTATAGCCCTTTGAGCATAGTTCCAAATTGCCAGCCAGAATGGTTGGATCAGTTCTCAACTCCACCAGCAATGCATCAATGTCCCAATTTTGCCACATCCCTTCCAGCATTCATTACTCTCCCCTTCTTTCATTTTAGCCAATCTGCTAGGTGTCAGGTGATACCTCAGAGTTGTTTTGATTTGCATTTCTCTAATTATTAGAGATTTAGAGCACTTTCCCATGTGCTTATTGATACTTTTGACTTCTTTCCTGAAAATTGCCTATTCATGTCTCTTGCCCATTTATCATTTGGGGAATGGCTTGATTTTTATACAATTGACTTAACTCCTTGTATATTTGAGTAATTAGACCCCTGCCAGAATTTTTCGTTATAAAGATTTTTCCCAATTTGTTGTTTCCCTTCTGATTTTGACTACATTGTTTTTGTTTGTACAAAAGCTTTTTAGCTTAATATTTTCATTTACATTTTGTAATTTTCTCTAACTCTTGCTTGGTTTTAAAACCTTTCCTTTCCCAGAGATCTGACAGGTATACTATTTTGTGTTCACTTAACTTATTTATAGTTTCCCTCTTTATATTCAAGTTATTCACCCATTCTGAATTTACCTTGGTGTAGGGTGTAAGATGATGATCTAAACCTAATCTCTCCCATATTGTTTTTCAAATTCCCCAGCAGTTTTTGTCAAATAGTGGATTCATGTCCCAAAAGTTGGGCTCTTTGGGTTTATCATATACTGTCTTGCTGATGTCATTAACCCCAAGTCTATTCCACTGATCCTCCCTTCTATCTCTTAGCCAGTACCATATTGTTTTGATGACTGCTGCTTTATAGTATAGTTTAATATATGGTACTGCTAGGACCCCTTCCCTCACATTTTTTTCCATTATTTCCCTTGATATTCTTGATCTTTTGTTATTCCAAATGAACTTTGTTATAGTTTTTCCTATTTCAGTAAAGAAATATTTTGGCAATTTGATAGGTATGGCACTAAATAAGTAAATTAATTTGGGTAGAATGGTCATTTGTATTATGTTAGCTCATCCTACCCATGAGCAATTAATGGCTTTCCAATTCTTGAGATCCAGTTTTATTTGTTTGGAATGTGTTTTGTAGTTGTTTTCATATAATTGTTGTGTTTGTTTTGGTAGATAGATTCCCAAGTATATTATATTGTCTAGGGTGATTTTAGATGGTGTTTATCTTTCTACCTCTTGCTCCTCTCATGTATTGGGAATGTATAGAAATGCTGATGATTTATGTGCATTTATTTTGTATCCTGCAACTTTCCTAAAGTTGTTGATTATTTCTCCAAGCTTCTTAGTTGATTCTCTAGGATTATTTAAGTAGACCATCATATCATCTGCAAAGAGTGATAGCTTAGTCTCCTCATTGCCTATTTTGATACCTTGAATTTCTTTTTCTTCTCTAATTGCTACTGCTAGTGTTTCTAGTACTATGTTGAATAGTAGAGGTGATAATGGGCATCCTTGTTTCACTCCTGATCTTATTGGGAAGGCTTCTAATTTATCCCCATTGCATATAATGCTTGTTGAATGTTTTAGGTATATACTGTTTATTATTTTTAGGAAAGGTCCTTCTATTACTGTACTTTTCAGTGTTTTCAATAGGAATGGATGCTGTATTTTGTCAAAGGCTTTTTCAGCATCTATTGAGATAATCATGTGATTTTTGTTTGTTAGACTGTTGATATGGTCAATTATGTGGATGGTTTTCCTAATGTTGAACCAACCTTGCATTCCTGGTATAAATCCCACCTGATCATGGTGGATGATCTTCTTAATTACTTTCTGGATTCTCTTTGCTAGTATTCTATTTAGGATTTTTGCATCTATGTTCATTAGGGAGATTGGTCTATAGTTTTCTTTCCCTGTTTTTGAACTACTTGGCTTTGGAATCAGTACCATATTTGTGTCTTAAAATGAATTTGGTATTACTCCTTCTTTGCTTATCATCTCAAATAATTTGTATAGTATTGGGATTAGTTGCTCTTTGAATGTCTGATAGAATTCACTTGTGAATCCATCAGGCCCTGGTGATTTTTTCTTAGGGAGTTCTTTGATGGCTTGTTCAATTTCTTTTCCTGATATGGGATTATTTAGGTATTCTATTTCTTCTGCTGTTAATCTAGGCAATTTATATTTTTGTAAATATTCATCCATATCTCCTAAATTGTTATATTTGTTGCCATATAATTGGGCAAAATAGTTTTTAATGATAGCCTTAATTTCACCTTCATTAGAGGTGAGGTCTCCCTTTTCATCTTTGATACTGTCAATTTGCTTTTCTTCTTTCCTTTTTTTATTAGATTGACCAGTACTTTGTCGATTTTATCTGTTTTTTTCAAAATACCAGCTTCTAGTCCTATTTATTAATTGAATAGTTCTTTTACTTTCAATTTTATTAATTTCTCCCTTAATTTTTAGTATTTCTAGTTTAGTTTTCATCTGGAGATTTTTAATTTGCTTGCTTTCTAGTTTTTTGAGTTGCATGCCCAATTCATTAATCTCTGCCCTCCTTAATTTATTAATATATGCAGGGGGCAGCTGGGTAGCTCAGTGGATTGAGAGCCCGGCCTAGAGATGGGAGGTCCTAGGTTCAAATCCGGCCTCAGCCACTTCCCAGCTATGTGACCCTGGGCAAGTCACTTGACCCCCATTGCCTATCCTTACCACTCTTCCACCTATAAGTCAATACACAGAAGTTAAGGGTTTAAAAAATATATAATCAGAAACCATGACAAGAAACCAAAATAAAAAAATTATATATATATATATATATATATATATATATATATATATATATACACTCAAGGATATAAATTTCCCCCTGAGTACTGTCTTGGCTGCATCAAACAGAGTTTGGTAGGATGTCTCATTGTTGTCATTCTCTTCAATGAAATTGTTGATTGTTTCTATGATTTCTTCTTTGACTAACTGGTTTTGGAGAATCATATTGTTTAATTTCCAATTGATTTTTGATTTGCCTGTCCAGGTGCTCTTACTAATTATTATTTTTATTGCATTATGATCTGAGATGGTTACATTTATTATATCTGCACTTTTGTATTTGTTTGCAATGTTTCTATGCCCTATTACGTGGTCAATCTTTGTGAATGTACCATGTACAGCTGAAAAGAAGGTGTATTCCTTTTTGTCCCTATTTATTTTTCTCCATATATCAATGAAATCTAATTTTTCTAGGACTTCATTCACCTCTCTTACCTCTTTCTTATTTATTTTTTGGTTTGATTTATCTTGATCTTAAAGAGGAATATTTAGATCTACCACTAGTATGGTTTTACTATCTATTTCCTTCTTGATCTCTTCCAGTTTCTCCTTTATGTATTTGGATGCTATACTACTTGGTTCATACATATTGAGCAGTGTTATTTCCTCATTGTTTATACTGCCTTTAATCAGGATGTAATTAATTACTTTCCCTGTCTTTTTTAATCATATCTATTTTTACTTTGGCTTTGTCAGAAATCATAATAGCCACTCCTGCCTTCTTTTTCTCATTTGATGCCCCAAAGCTTTTGCTCAAGCCCTTAACTTTAAACTTGTATATGTCCACCCCCCTCATATGTGTTTCTTATAGACAACATATGGTAGGATTTTGGTTTCTAATCCTCTCTGCTATTTGCTTCTGTTTTATGAGCGAGTTCATCTCATTCACATTCAGAGTTATAATTATCAGTTGTGCCTTCACTGACATTTTTGTATCCTCCCCTAGTCTCACCCCTTCTTCTTACACTATTTTCTTTTAAACCTTTGCTTTGAGCTGGTATCCCTTATCCCCTCCCTTGATTAGCTTCCCTTTCTACCCCCTCCCTTGTTATTCCCCTCTTTTTATTTTTAAAGGCCTAATGAATTCCCTTCCCCTTCTTCTACCCTCCCTTTTTTGACCTCCCCACTCCCCTTCTCCCCTTGGTTTATCCCTTCTGACTTTCTCAGTAGATTAGATAGAGTTTTTATCCCAATGGATAACATAGCTACTCTTTCCTCTCCAGGTTGATTACACTGAGAGTAAGGTTTAAATATTACCTGTTAATGCTCTCTTCCTCTCCTTCTTATAATAGTATTTGTCCCCTCCTCTTCCCATGCCCTCTTTGTGTGTAATAGAGTATCCTATTTTTCTTATTCACTCAAGTTTCTCTTGGTGTCCCCTACTATTCACCCCCCTCTTTCACACCCTTCATGTCATCTTAGACCATTTTGTATTCCGTCTTCTCCCTATGAATTATTCTTCAGATTGCTATGATAGTGAATACTATAATAGTGAATAGAATTCACTACAGAGAAATTATGCATACTGTTATGATGATAATAACAGATAGTTTGGAGAAGCAGATAAATGTGTCAGGGTCAAATAGATCTTTAAGTCAAGAGCCAAAGATTGACAGGCTACAGTGAGGAAAGGAGGGGGTAAAACACTCCTGATTCTCAAACTCCTCCCCCTCTAACTGCTTCTGCTTCAGTTGGTAATGAAGACAGGAATAAGATTCTTCTGGTGAGTTTCTGTTATGGCTGAAATCCCAATAATGTTTCTTTCTTAAATTTATATTCCTCTCAGGTCAGTTAGAGGAGATATATAGAAATTATTTATCTAACTTTTGAGGACAGAGGAGATCTTAAACTGGCAGCCAACAGGATTCAACCCAAATGTACAGACTGAACTGTAAGTATCTTCTCAAATAATTATCAGGCACAGATTTGAAGGTAAAATGTTATATTAAGAATTAACAAGGAAAATTAGAGAAATTAATGAAGGGTTTAGGATAAAGGAAAGGTGACCCTGAACTGTTAAATTGATGACCCCTTCCCCCTCCTCACTGGAGGAGAGGAAGCACTTAACTAAAACTGGCTCTCTTGCTATAGATAAATATCTTAATCTCTAATTACTAAGTAATTATATAATTATATTAATGAAGAATAGTAATAACAAATAGGCTAACCCTATGAGTAGAAACCACTGGCTTAAACTACAACGGCCGCCTCAGGTGAACCGCCCAAGTCAGCAGTAGCAAGCAGAATGTCTGCTCACATCCACTCCCACAAAATAACTGTCTCCAACTCTTCTCAACTGCCCCTCACCCAAAGTTCTCCAGGGGGTCCCCTGGAACTCTGGGTGAGGCCATCCCTGTACCTTTGCAGGGATTCCATGCTTTGCATCTGCACACAACAATAGCATTTCTACACATAGGAATACTGATAATTAGATCTTATTGAAGCCCTTAGAGAGTCAATTTTAAAAAATTATGAGTTTTCTTTCTTTCCCCCTCTGTTTCTTATTTACCTTTTCATGTTTCTCTTGATTTTTGTGGTTGGATATCAAACTTTCCATTTAGTCCTGGTCTTTTCTGTGCAATTACTTGGAAATCTTCAATTTTGTTGAATGCCCATACTTTCCCCTGGAAGTATATAGTCAGTTATTTGTTTGTTTGTTTTTATTTTAAATCCTTAACTTCTGTGTATTGACTTATAGGTGGAAGACTGGTAAGGGTAGGCAATGGGGGTCAAGTGACTTGCCCAGGGTCACATAGCTGGGAGGTGTCTGAGGCCGGATTTGAAACTAGGACATCCTGTCTCTAGGCCTGAGCTACCTAACTGCCCCCTATAGTCAGTTTTTATGGGTAGTTGATCCGTGGTTGAAGGCCCAGCTCTCTTGCCTTCTGAGTATCATATTCCAAGCCTTGCAGTCTTTTAGTGTGGAGACTGCCAGATCCTGTGTGATCATGATTGGTGCTCCTTGATATTTGAATTGTCTCTTTCTGGCTTCTTGTAAGATTTTTCTTTTATTTTGAAGCTCTTAAATTTGGCAATTAAATTTCTGGGCATTGTCTTTTCTAAGTCGAGTGTAGAGGGTGATCTATAGATCCTTTCAATGTCTATATTGCCCTCTTGTTGTAGAACTTAAGGGCAATTTTGTTGAATAATTTCTTTTAGTATGGAGTCCAAATTTCTATTAATTTCTGCTTTTTCAGTAAGAACAATGATTCTCAAATTGTCTCTTCTAGCCCTGTTTTCTTGATTTGTCACTTTCTCTTTGAGATATTTCATGTTTCCTTCTATTTTTTCAGTCTTTTGACTTTGTTTTATTTGTTCTTGCTGTCTTGAGAGATCATTAGTTTCTAATTGCTCAATTCTAGCCTTTAGGGACTAGTTTTCAGTTATAATCTTTTGGTTTTCCTTTTCAATCTGGTCATTTCTGGTCTTCAGTTGATGTGCCTCACTTTCAAATTGTGAAATTCTTCCTTTTAAACTGTTATTTTCTTTCCAGATCTCGTCCATCTTTCTCATCATCTCAGATTTGAACTCTTCAATAGCTTGTGACCAGTTTTCATTATTTTGAGAAGGTTTGGATATGATTTCTTGTTTGTTCCTCTCAGTTGTATGGATTTTCTCTGTGTAAAAGTTGTCGAATGTTCCAGAGTTCTTCTTGATAATCTTTCTCTTCTGGGGTTCCTGATTTTGGCTTGCTTTTGTTGTTAGCCCAGCCCCTTCTGTGCTTTATCCTCACTCTCAGGGTCTTTCTAGGCTCCCAAGGTCTCAGGTCCTTTTGTTCTCGGGTTAGAGCCTCCTGGTCATCCCTGGTCTGCCCCTATGCCCAAGGCTCCTTCAACAGTCTCAGGGCACTGCTTCCACTGCTGTGCTCCCACTGCATGCTCCCGTCTGCACCAGGTCCCCACTCATGGTCTAAGCCTTAGCTTGAGATCCTAGTCTGAGCCTAGGAGAATGCCTTCACCCTTGCAGGCTCTCAGGAAAGTCTGTGTGCGTTCTTTAGCCTCATTGGGTCCTAAGTCTTGCTGCTCTCAGGAACAAGCCCTGGAGCTGCCAGTGACTTAATGGGTGCCCCAAACCTGCTTTCACTCTTGTGTGCTGGCCTCTGAGTTGTACGTGGTGTTGGGGTGGTGGAGGGGCTTCTTCCTCTCACATTTTAGTGAGAGCTGTTTCACCCCTTTATAGCATGGAAATGCCCTGATTCCACGTACCTTCAATGCTGCACCCTGTTGTGAGGTCCCTTCATTCGTCTGAATTCTTTTTTATGTCCCCTTGAGTAGTCCTGTATGCTTCAGTTAGGAGAAATCAAGCAGCGCTGCTCCTTACTCTGCCACCATCTTAACCAGAAGTCTCTGCCAGTCCAATATTTTTAAATTGTATCTCCTTGATCTATTTTCCAGATCTGTTGTTTTATCAATGAGGTGCTTCATATTTTCCTCAATTTTTTTCATTCTTTTTATTTTGTTTTTATAGTGTCTTGCTGCCTTGTGAAGTCATTCATTTCTAATTCTTCAATCCTAATTTTTAAAGGCTTAATTTCATCCCTGACATTTTGAATCTCCTTTTCCTTTTGTTCTATTTTTCTTTGTAGATCATTGTTTTTATCTTTTACCTTCTTTGCCTAGTTTTTAAACTGCATACCTTTGAAGTTGAATTGAGCAGGAAGGTCCCTCATGTCTGTCTTGTTGGACTTGGACCCCTTAAAGTGATTTCTTTTTGATTGCTGTGAAAGGGTTTTCACAGAGGAATTGACTTTTGCTGCTTTTAATCTGTCATCTGGACTCTGCCCCCTATTTTAGTTCTCCTTTTTCAATTGGCCCATTTTTTCTTGCATCACTTTCATTTCTCTTCCCCACTTTTCCTATGCCTCTCTTAATTGGTTTTTGAAATCTTTTTGGAGCTTTTCCATACTCTGTGTCAAATCTATATTTTTCTTTTAAACTTTGAGTGTGTTTCCTTTGCTTTTGCTGAACCCTTCTGAGTCTGTACCTTGCTCTTTGTTTCTATAAAATTCTCTAGTTAGCTGCCTTTTTGGTTGTTTGCTCAATTTTTCTCTCTAATTTAGGTAGCCTCTGTTTTCTGGGAAGTTGGGGTACCCTCTTAAACTTCAGTCCTTCCTTGATGTTATTCTCAGCTTATTTTCTGGTTGGTTAATAGTTTACCAGATAGCCTGAGAGCTGAGATCTCTGAGTGCTCCCTCTCCCTGCTGATTCAATTGACTCTTGATATGCAGATAGCTTAAAGACTTTCCTCAGAATTGAGTATAAACTTTTTATCTCAATCTGAACTTGATTAGTTCAGAGGCTGACCAGATTCTAGCCCCAGGCTTAGACTCAAATTTTTGGTCTCACTGTGTTCTTGATATAATTAGGCACACCCTTGATTGCCCTGTCCTGGAGCTTTGCCCTTTGTTTTGGGCAAAAAGGTGGGGGGTTCCCCTATGAACTGTGTTCTCACCCCAAACAGTGGATTATGTCTTCATCCCAAGCCCAGACTGGGATTCCTGATTTCTCTCTGGATTTACACAGATCAGCCCCCTTCAGCCCAGATTGCCCCTGGTTGGGACTCTGGACTTCTCTATAGATTTGAAATTTCAAGGGATGTGGGTTGGTTTGGACCATTATTTGCCTAGGCAGGCTCTCAGGGTCTTAATGTTATCTTGGATGTAAGTTCAGAACCTGTGACAGTAGATGTGGGGTGGTGTGGTGGTGGTGGTGTGTGGTTTGCTCTTGGCTTGCTTGTCAATCATTGTTAAGCCTCTTCTTGCTTGCTCTCCTTTTCTCTCACCCCAGTGCCCCAATGTTGTCTGCCTACCTTTTGGGTTTTTCTTTTCTTGAAAGTTTTTTTTTCACTCTGTCTCCTTTTTGTTCTTTCACTTCTATATTTGTTTTGTAGTGGTATATTAATCTTGATCAGAGAGGATTCTCATGGTGACATGGAGCTATTGCTGTAGTTACTCTTTCATCTTGGCTCTACTCCAACAAACTTCCAAACTTCCTTCTTAAAAAAATAATAAATTAAAACCTTTTTGTCAAATTCAGAGATAGTATTGCTAAATGAAAATATAAATTAAATTAGCAAACATTTATTAAATGATCTAAAGGTCATGTAATGGTAACAGACACAAAGGGAAACACAAAACAGTTACTTCCCTCAAGTAGATTATCTTTCACAGGTAGGAGAGTTTCTACACAGACAGGAAAATACAGAAGATAAGTATGAGGTAACCTCAGGAGTAGGAATTGGTAACAAGTGGAAGAAATCAAGAAAGACCTTACGTAGGATACAATGCTTGAACTTGGAAATCCAAGGTGCTTAACTGAGGAAGGAGAATCTTCAAGCCTCTACAAAGCCATAATAACAAAAATAATAACTGATATCTACATAGTACTTTAAATTTTGTGAAACAATTTGTATTTATTTTGTCATTTGAGGTCCCTCAATTGCCCCCTGAGAAATGTACTCTTATTCCAATTTTAGGAATGAGAAACCCTGAGGAAATAAGTCCCTAATTAAGTGGAATGTCCACTATGAAAAATGTAACAAGTTCCTTAAGGTTGGACTTGGATAAATGGCTTTCTAATCATTGTTCAATGGATAGAGTGCTAGACTTGAAATCAGGAATTCGACCCCAAATTTAAATCATACCTTATACAACTACTGACTTTGTGAGACTGAATATTTTATTTAATTAGGTATTTATTTTCCCAGAATTCCTTATCCATACCAGCTGGATGACAAATGGACAAGTCATTTAATTTTTCTTCATCTTTTTCCACATTTGTAAAATAAAGAGTTTATGTTCCACTGAATCAATACTTTCTTCTATAACTAATTCTATTATCTTATAATCCTTTTCAATAAATTTTATTCCCCAATACCAACTATGAGGCACAGAAGCAAGAGGATGAGGATCAGTAGTAAATGTATCAATTTGGAATGGTGGGGATGAGCACATGAAATAGAATTTTAAAATGTAAATTTGATTCAAAAAATAAAATGTTAATGAAAATGCTGCCTTAAAAAATGTGTACCTATATAAAATATATATGGAGTCTTCAATAAGATAATTCAGTCAAGAAAGCTAAAGAGTGATATCAGATTGCTACATCTGAGAGCATAGAAAGGGCTACTGCTGTTTACATTTTTTTAGTTAATTCCTACTCAGTTTCACTGAATTTGTAAGTTTGGAATTTTCCACATAAGTGAGCTCATACTCTCGTCAGATTAGTACTCCTTCAACAAAATGTCATTTTGAAAAGAATTGGACTTTCTCCACTCGATTATTTTTAAGCATATTTCTTCAAATTATTATGTTTTAGAAAAAATATCCATTTAAAATTTTATCTGTGAAACTAGCATTTTCTGTGTCTTACCCCAAAGGAAAATAAAAACATATTCTAGGAAATTATAGATAGTACCAATGTCCCCAGTAAATATATCAATATTTACTTATTTATATAAACTTAAAAAACCCCAGAAAACTATAAGACAACTTTCACATAATCTAATGTGTAACTCATCACTTTTATTGCTAGTGGGTTTATGAATCTGATCTATCTCATTCTTCTCCTGTATTTTCTCTAATAATCCAGCATCAAATGGCATGTTTGGCATACAATGAGGACCTAGATTTCAACTCCTGGGACACGTTCCTTCCAGCAGAAATATCTGCATCTGTTACTGTTTCCCTCATTACTTCCTTGGCAAATTATTTGACTAATTACTTGGCTGGCTGGTTCTATGTCTGTCTGTTCCTAATTCATTTGGATATACTTTCATGTCAGACTATTAATAGGCTGCTTTATTGTCTTAGATGCTGTTTACCTTTTCCTCCCTCTGACTGGCAAATCATTTCCCTCTATTGTTCTCTGTAGGGAATCCTGTCAAGAGCTCTGAACACCCTGGTGGTAGCAGAAATGATGCTGATGTTAAGATGCTCCCACAAAATGGAAGGATGTCATTATGACAGCTGGAAGTCAGGAATATTCTTGTAATGTGATATTCTCAGGTGTGAACAGCAAACATTATTTTTTCTAGTTAAGATTTATATTTAAAATTTAAGTTTGCACTTAACCTATTTCTTGATTTATTGTCATCCTCAATACTTATTTCTATTCATTCTATAAACTTATTAATATATTGACATATTTTTAGAATATATTCTCATCTTGGCCAGAATGAAAGTGTAGGGACTTTTCACATACCTAAATCCATTTTTTATGACTAAGTCATAAGAGTTTTTACCTACTGTTTCTGACCTGAACTGCTTCACCCTTCCTTTTGCAACCTGGAGGGTCCCTGATTCCAAGTGACTTGGCATATTTTGCTAAACTTAAGGTGGACATATGATCATCATAGCCCCCTGTAGCTCAGAAATCCTAAACTCACAAAAGTCTACCAGGGTTAGCCTCCCTGAGCAGCTGGGGTTACAGGCATATATTACCACATCCGACAACTCACAGAATTTAAAAATAACTTTCCTGCAGCCTCCCATGAGATTGTAGAAAATGATATTGCTTAGGAACATAAGCTTGGCTTTCGTACTTACTACCTGCACAATTTTTCATTGATTATTTAATTCTCCTAGGTCTCCGTTTCCTCAGTTTATAAGAAGGTTGAACCATATGACCTCTGTGGTCCAGTTTAGTTCTAAATCTATGAAACTAAGAATTATCTGTCAGAGAAGAATGAAGTCTAAAACAGTTCACAGTGTTATGACCAAGGAAATCAGAATTTATTTCTAAATAAAGCTAACAATTTAATTGCTATAATTTCCTTCTAAGTACATCTTATGTTTCATATCATTATTTATAAAAAGCCTCAATTGGCTTTTGAATTCTACTGGATTGAAAAAAGTCATTTATCCTCATGACAAATACAATTATCAAATATTTGCTCAATGACATAACATAATCATTACATATTGAAATGAGTCAACTAGAAATGCCCAATTATGGGAGAATTGGATGTCTCTTTTTGTTCATTTGTTTAAAATTGTAACTTTTTGTGAACTTTAGAGTTCACTTTGTGATTCTATAAAATTAATAAATATCAAAAATGGAATCAAAATACTAACTTGATTTTATCATTCAGACATAAAAATAATCAGTGAGCTCCTATGAAATGGCATTATGTGATTGGTCTATAAAGAGAAAAATGAAATAGTCTCTTCCCTCAAGAAACTTACATACCATAAAGGGAGACAACACACACACACACACACACACACACACACACACACACACACACACATATAAAAATAAACAAGGCAATTTGAGAAACAAAAGTAATGACAACTGAGTGAAGTCAACAATGATTTCATGAAGAAAATGATGCTTTGGATGATATTAGAAAGAAACAAGTTTAAATGAAGCAGAGATGATGAGTGTATATATTTCAGACATGAATGACAGTCTATGAAAAAGAATGAAGATAGGAGGTAGAATATAATTTGTCAATGGCAAGAAGGACATTTTGACTCTATAATAGAGTATACAGAGGGTGAGGAGAATAATGTTTAATAAAACTAAAGGTTGAAATCAGTCTGGAAGTGGATGTGGAGAGTATGATCTGGGTATAGCACTTTGAGGAACAGATCTTTCCTTAAAAATTTATTTTTACCATGGCATATAATAAAGTGAAGGTCATTCAATCCAATTTCCATTTATACATGAGAAAATTGAAGTTCAGAGAGTTTGAGTTGTCTCAGATCACTCAAATACTATTGACAAAACCAATATTTGAACATTTCTTTGAACGCCACATCTAGTATTATTTCTAATATATAACATTGCCCCTTATCAACTGATTATTTTGTTTTATACAATGTTCAATTATGTAATGTAAAAATAGCTGCTTGAATTGGTTTATTCAGCAAAGAGAAAATACAATTGGATATAAAATATCATGACAACAAAACAAGTAGTCAATCAAATTTATCTCATCTTAGGCTTGTATAATTGTGTATATGTAATATATGTATAAACTATCAATATTTTGTATTTAGTTATTATACTGGAGTTGAAGCCAAATGGAGACTTAATATCAGCAAAAGCTGAAACTGCTCTAACTTTCCTTCTAAATCCATCTTTGGAAGGTGCCTTGAAACAAAAAGAGTCAAAGCAGGACAATTAAGGGAGCTCTCCCACTAAACTAACTTGAAAGGTAAACAGAGAGAGTTGGTTTTCATGGGATATGGGAAAACCAGAAGCAAAACTGTAAACAGAGAAGTACTGGCCAAGCCCTCCCCTACCTACCAAGGCAGATTCAGAATGTGGGCTAACTTCAGGAACCTAAAACTCGGGCTATACCAGCAATGGAGCAACTAAGACCCACCCCTCAAATCCTGAGTCCTGGCACCAGAGCACCTTGGGGTCTAGAAGTCCATAGTGCGAAGCCATTTCAAGTCTCTGCAGCAACAATAAGTTAGCCTTAAGGGAAAAGTCACCAGAGGAGAAAAAAACAGCAAGTAGCTCTGGGTGTTCCCAGTCCACAGGCCAAAAAAAAAAAAAGACTGGGAAGATGAGCAAATGTAAAAGTATACTAATTTATGATGAAGGAGGAGCAAGGAGGTTTGGTTTCTAATACCAGTTTTACCATCAACTATATGTGTGACCTTGAATAGATTTTCTTACCTTTGTAGGTCTCATTTTAACTCTCAAAATTAAAGAGATTATACTAAATGACTTTGACTTTTAATTCTAGGTTAATTAATTTATGATAATGTCAATACACTTTTGATTTTTTTAAGCACTAAGAAATCACATATTGCTAGTAGTGTTATAGAATGTTTCAAGTCAAAAAGTTGAGATAATGCTTTAAGGGCAGAGAGGAAGTGATGGCAGTGAGTGGAAGGGGCAATTCCAGGAGGAAAGAGCAATGTAAAGACTGAAGTGAGAAAGTATGTAGAACACATGCAAAAAAATTGAATAATTAGGGGCATAATGTACAATTAGTACTAGAAAATAAAAGTGAAAAGATGACAGGTGTCAGATCATAACTGGCATAACATTCTTATATGAGTTTGGAATCTATTCAATAGATATGAAAGAATATATTGAGTTGGGTATAACTTCCAAAAGTGCTGATTGCAATATTTTTTTTATTTCAGTAGATAAGTCAAACTGTTAATTTATTATCTTTAATATTCATTACATGCCTAGGCACCATTTTTTATGGTAGTCTGGAAGCTTGTTAGTGATCCCATAGCATTTATTTTTCTACCATTTTAGCAACATTTTTTTTCAATTTTGTTTTTTCAATTACATGTAGAAATAATTTTTGATAATAGTTTTCTGACATTATGTGATTCATATTTTTCCATCTCTAATTACTCCAATCCCCAAGGGAGTAAAGTAGTCTGATATAGGGCATATCAGTGCTTTCATGCAATATATATTTTCATATAACCTTTGTTATGACTTGAAATAAAGTGAAGTATGTTTTGATATGCAATAAAATTTCAACAGTTCCATGTTCATCTGTGAATATCATTTTTCATTTTTTTAAATTTTATCATGAGTCTCTTGGGGTTATCTTGAAACCTTATTTTACTTATAACAGTTTATTACCAAAGAAATATTTCTTTTAATATATACACTGTACTCCTGGTTCTGTTCACTTCATTTTATATCACTTCATATATAGGTCTTTCCAGGTTTTTCTGAACATACTGTTCATCATTTCTTAGGGTTCAAGAGTTTTCCATTAAAATCATATAGCAAGGCTTGGTCAACCATTCCCCAAATGATGGACATCACCTGAATCTCCAATTTTTTGCCATTATGAAAAGAGCTGCTAAAATATTTATGAATCAGTAGAGCCTTTTTCCCCATCTCTGTTCTCTTTGGGATAAAAATCCAGTAGTGGTATTGCTGAGTCAAAGAGTATACATGGTTTTATGGCCCTTTGGGTATGTTTCCCTAGTGTAATGCAGAATGGTTGTATCAGGTCAGTGTTCTACCAACAATGTATTAGTGTCCAAATTTTCCAACATCTCTTCCAAAGTTTATTATTTTCATTATTTGTCATATGATTCACTCTGATGGGTGTAGGGTGATAACAAGGAACTGTTTTAATTTGCATTTTCTGATCAATAGTGATTGGGAGTATTTCCTCATATGACTATAGATAGTTTTAATTTCTTTCTCTGAGAAATGCTTGTTCATATCTTTTGATCATTTAGCAATTTAAGAATGCTTTGTATTTCTTATACATTTGAATACTTATACATGTATACTTATACATTGTATAACATCCATGATCTTAAGCAGGGAGAAACTGCCCCACAGAATTCCACAGGACCCCCCAGAACTCCAGGTGAGGGGGCAGTTGAGGCAGTTAAGAAAGTGAATATATAAGCCAGGACACCCAGCTGGCAATTTACTCTTTTGGGGGTTCAAGGGAGGCTGGGAAGAAGGGTAGGATTACTCTTTTGTTAGCTCATCTCTGACCTCAGGGAGCAGGGAGATTACTTTGCTGTTTACTCCATATGGACTCTACAAGGCTGTGTGCACTGGGAAAATACCTCATATGCAGTATCTCAACTAATTTCTAATTTAAATAGATCTTCAATCAAGATTACCATCACCATCTTAAACTTGATAACATTAGATTAAGAGAAAAGTTAATTTGTGAGGGAGATAGAAGTTAAGTTAGTCAAAACACATTCCCTTTTGGGGAATGTGTTTTCAACAAGTTTCTTGAAGATATTAGGTAGCTTATATTACCTTCAACCCTAAAATTTACCTCCCCTTTCCCTGTTTTCCTGAAATTAATAAATCCCTTCCCTTGTTAAGCTTGAGAACCTGTATGAAGTTATACTGGGGTTATACCAAACATTAGTATACATTACCCAAGGAAAATCTTCATCCAAGCAAACACTGGAACAGCTGTTATCCAGAGAGCAAGTCCGCTGTATTTAGAAGGCATCCTGATCCTTTATCTATCTTAGGATTCAGGGAAATAATCTTTTAATAGTGGAAGTTGCTAATCTCAGAGGTATTAGGGCCTATCAGTCTACCAATTTAGTCCTGGATTGGCCAAGCCTAAACAGCCTCCATTTCTTCATCTTAAGGGGATTCAGTTAAAACCGTTACCCCTTCTGTTTCAACTGCCTCATGAGGGGGAGGAGAAATAATTCTATTGACTCTCACCCCTCACCCTTGCTAGGATAACCTTGCTCTGACTCCATTACCAATCATTACCAATCTGAATCAATCTTACAGTTTTCAGAAGAACTTGCTATAATTCGCCCCCCTCCAATTTGTTGATCCCATTCTAAACTTAGTTTCATTGATTTTGTATGTGCAAAATCTTTTTAATTTAATGTAATCAAAATTATCCATTTAACTTTTTATGCTCTCTATCTTGATTGCTTATAAACACTCAAATATCCATATCTGGCAGGCAAATTTTTTCCATATTCCCCTTATTTGATTATATTCTTTTTTATTTCTAGATCCAGTATCCATCTTGACTTTACTTTGGCATCTTGTGTGAGATGTTGGTCTATGCCTAGTTTCTGTCATATTAGTTTCCAGTTTTCCCAACAGATTTTTTTTTTATCAAAAAGTCAATTCTTCCCCATTTTTTCAGATCTTTGAGTTTACTGAACATTAGGTAAAATACTCATTAACTACTTATTCTGTTTCATAGCCAGTATTTTTGATACTGTTTTGATGACTGACATTTCACAGTGTAGTTTGAGATCTGGAATGGCTATGCTTCCTTTCTTTATTTTTACTTTTTGCATCAGTTTCTTGATTTTTGGTTTTCAAGATGAATTTTGTTATTATTTTCTTCTGTTCTAAGCAATATATTTTGGGTAATTTGATTGGTATGGCACTAAATACGTTAATTTATGTAGGATTCTCATTTTATAATATTTTTCAGACTATGAATAAATAATTAATATTTTCCAATAGTTTTGGTCTGATTTTATTTCTGTAAAAAATATTTTACTATTATATCCACATAGTGGCTAGGCCTGTTTTTATAAGTATACTCCTAGAAATTTTACATGATCTATAATTATTTTAAATAGAATTTCCTTTTCTTTCCCTTACTGTTCCATATTGTTGGTAGTAAATGGAGATTTTGGTGATTTATGAGAGTTTATTTTGTTTCTTGCAACTTTGATAGTTGTTCATCTTTTTTATAAGTTTTTAATTGGTTATCTAGGATCCTCTAAGTATATCATCATATCATCTTCAAAGAATGATAACAATTTCCTCATTGCTTTGTAAAATTGATTTCATTTCTTCTTCTGTGCTTATTGACATAGCTAGCATTTAATGTATATTAAATAGTTGTGGTGATAATGGGCATGATTACTTTACCTTTGAACTCATTGGGAAGGACTCCAGTTAATCCCTGTCATAAATAATGTTTTTCGATGGTTTTAAATAGATTGCTGTTATTTCAAAGAAAACTCTTTTATATTTCAATGTTTTCTAATACTTTTACAAGGAATGAGTGTTATATTTTGTTAAAGGCTTTTCCTGCATCTGTTATTTTTGAATCTGTTTGATTCAGGGTAATTTCAATTACTCTGAAAATTTCCCAGTATTTCTAATAATAACTTTCCCTATATTCCTAGTATAATAACCACCTGGTCATGACTTATGATCCCTATGATACAGAGGTATACTCTCCTTCCTAGCATTTTACTAACTTTTTTTTTCTTATTTATTCATTAGGAATATTTTTCTATACTTTTGTCTCTCTTTTAGCTCCTCTAGATTTAGATATAACATTACCTTATCATAAAATGATTTTTGAAGTATTCCCCTATTTTCTAAATATTTTATGTAGTATTGGAGTTATTCGTTCTTAGAAAGTCTGGTAGAATTCTCTTGTGAATCCATATGATGTTCTACCATTTTTCTAAAGGGAATTCTTTCATTGTGGGTTCATTCTCCACCCCACTCCCATTGTGATGGGGTTGTTTAAGTATTCTGTTTTCTCTTTTGTCATTTTAGAAGCTTATATTTTTTGTAAATTTTACTTACAATGTTAGGTTTTATTGACATATACTACATATGGGCAAAATTAATCCCCAAACGCCTTTAATTTCTTTTTTCATCTTGTTGTGATTTTACCTTTTTTCACTTTTTATACTAAAAATCTAATTTTCTTCTATTTAAAAATCAGATCAACCAATTTTTTATATTTTTAACAAAACCAGTTCCTTGTCTTATTTATTAGTTAAGTGGTCTTATTTTCAATTTTATTTATCTCTTCTTTGATTTTCAATTTTTTCAATTTGATATTTAATTGGGAATTTTTAATTTATTTTTTCGTAGTTATTTTTTTCTTTTTAGTTACTCATTGTAAGCTAGAAGGCAAAAGGGAGTTCAGACTTTAGAACACCAAGAAGCTCAGGTCAGTTAAGAGCAGTTAGAACTGGACTATTTAATGGGGAGATCCCCAGGCAGAGGAAGCTCATTCTGGGTTTTGGGATCTAGGGTAGTGGATAGTCTGAGCAAGACACTCCTTGAACCTTAGCTATTCCCTATTCCAGAAGCTCACTAAGCCTTTCCCTGCTATTCAAATACCAACTGTTCCAGCCTGTCCCTGCATTGACCTGCTTCCTGCTGCTGCTATAAAATCCAACTAGCAGTAACTGAGATTAAATGTCATCCCTGAAGATCTACAAGCAATGTCTGTCAATATCCTGCCAAAGTTTGCTCATTTATTTATTTATTTAGGTATTTGAGCTATAGGATAGGAAGAGAGAGGAAGAAGAGTGAAGAGGCCTTGCCCTGTCAGGGTGAGGCCAGCCACAGACTCAATTTGATTAATAACAGAGACCTCCCCTTCCCATTTTCCTCACCTTTATTTCTTTTCCCAATATATTTTTCTTTAATAATTAAAGAAATTTCTCTACAGTTCAAATAGCCTCTTATTCTACAAATGGGATACACTATAACATCATCACTCACCCTGATAGAATCCTCTATTAAATCAAGGGCTGGCAGTTAGAAGTGACCTTTAATAGTGGGGGCCCTGTTGTTTTTAACACAAATCCTGGTGTGTGTATCTCACCCATGAGCCTGCAACATCTCTTCTAGTTGAATAACTCCTCCTCTCAACCAAATCATCAAGTTAAGAGAGAATTAAATCAAATCCTCTCAGTGAAGCCATTGACCAGCCTTTCCCCAGTAAGGATAGCTTGATCAGCCTCTTGTGGAGAGATAACTGCCACAGGTTTAAGAAGTACCCATCCCCCCACAGGAGGCTTGAGTGGCTGCAGTTCCACCTGCTGCCTATTTGATCCTTACAATACCAAATTCATTCATCTGCTCTTTAACTTATTAATGTAACCATTTGGAGCTATAAATATCCCTGTAAAATATATTTTGCTGTATCCCATAGATTTTAGTATGTTTTGCTCCTCCTCATTTTCCTACTTAATGAAATTATTGATTGTGCTTATTATTTGTTCTTTGACCAATTCATTCTTTATAAAATTATTTAATTTCCAATTAATTTTTAGCCTTTCTGACTCCCTTTGTTGAATGTAACATTTATTGCATTCAAATGAGAAAATGATGCAATAACTTTTTCTGCTTTTCTACATTTGGCTTTGAATTTTTATGTCCTATTATAGAGTCAGTTTTTGTGAAGGTGCCACTTTTTTCTGGAAAAAAGTACATTCTATTTTTTTACCATTCAATTTTCTTAAGAGATTTATCATTTCTAGCTTTTCTAACATTTTATTTATTTCATAACTTCTTATTTATTTTTGAGTGATTTTTTTTCTACTTCTGAGAGGGGACGTTTGAGATTCCCTAATAGTAACATTTTACTGTCTACTTCCTCCTGTAACTCATGTAAATTCTCCTTTGGGAATTTGGATGCTATGCTAATTGGTGAATATATGTTTAATATTATGTTTCATTTTCTTTGTTGTCTTATATCAAGACATAATTTCCTTCCTTTTGATTAGATTAATTTTTACTTTTTCTTTGTCTGAGATCATGTCTGAGATCATAGTTGCCCCTATTTATTTATTTATTTATTTATTTATTTACTTTTACTAAAGCATAATAGATTCTGTCCCAGCCCTTTCCTTACATTCCATTTGTATGGCTTCCTGCTTTAAACGTGTTTCTTGTAGAGAATACATTGTAGGATTATATATTCTGATATACTCTACTATCTTTTTTTTCCATTTTATGGGTGAGTTCATCTTATTCATATTCTCATGATATGTTCGTTTACCCATTTTATTTTCTCTCTGCTTACTTTCTTTCCATCTCTCCTTTCAGCCTTTAGTTTTTAAATGTTTTGCTTCTGACCACCACTCTCCTCAGTTTTCCCTCCTTTTTGTTCAACATCCCCTTTTCTTATTTGCTTATCCCTCCTCCTTTCCTGTAGAGTTAGGTAGGTTTCTAAGCCCTGGCTCAGAGTGGTTGTTATTCCTACTTTGAACTAATTTGGATGAGAGTAGAATTCAAGCATTGCCCACAAACCATATTCCCCCATTTTCTCCTCCAATATATTTACTTTCAGGCACCACTTCATGTGAGGCAATTCACTTTTTTCTATTTTACCCATTCTCTTCACTCCATGTGCTCCTCTTTCCCCATTCCTTGACTATTTAAAACATATCAATCTATCCTATTCCACTAATTCCCTTCATTCTTTCTAGGTATTCTCATTTTTTACAGCCCTAATAGTGATAAAATTCTTAAGTATCTTAAGTGCTTGAATTATTGTGAATATTTTAAGTACCTCATGGAACATTTTCAAATTACCCGAAGTATCATATTTATCACCTTCCCATGTGTGAATCTACACAATTCAGTCATTTTGAAAACCTTGTTTTCTTTTATCTATTTATCTTTTTATGTTTCTCTTTAGTGTTAAATTTGGTCATCAGATTTTCTTTTAATCTCTTTTTTTTCAGGAATACACAAAAGTCTTCTTTTTCATGTATTGTCACTTTTTTCTCCTGCAGGGTTATGCTCATTTTTCACTTACTGGATATGTGATTCTTTGTTGTGAGCTTAGATCCTTTGCCTTTTTGAATATCATATCACATACCTTCCAGACATTTAATGTAAAAGCTTCCAGGTCTTATGTAAATCTGGATAGATAGATAGATAGATAGATAGATAGATAGATAGATAGATAGATAGATAGATAGATAGATAGATAGATAGATAGACAAGTATGGAGATAAGGAGGTAAGTAGGGATGGGATGGAAGGAGACATTCCAATTCTACAAAGATCTTATGTAAGGTAGTATATTTATATTTATTAATTTACCTTGAAAATTGTCAGTCATCTCAAATCCTTTGGTTAATGTTGAAAACAAAGGCTTTCTGTCAAGGATGATATTAAAGCTAGTGTAATGAAGCATACTAAAAATAGATAGAATTCACTGAAATGGGAAAGTAGTTAAGGAAAAAGCCCTCCATAATCCATTCTCTAAATTGAGAGGAAAATGATTATGCATGAAATGAAAGCATTTTCCTCACTACACAAATTGTATCTATATTACTCAAAACAAAGCAAAACAAAACATCACTTTTTTCTTTGACAGTTCACATTCTGAAGCTCTTCTGGCTTCTTCCCTATGCAAATGGAAGATATGTTTCACAGGTTAAGTCTGAAGATCTGGTGATATCCCTGATTAACTCCCAATGATTTACATCCCACTGATTATCACCCATAAGTATTTAACTTTCAGAAAAAGTATTTACTGAGTAGATATAGAAATTATTTCCTCAAAAGTGTATTCAGGTCCCTAAGGAGAATGTGCTAATTTCTTAGTAAGATATTAATGAGGTAGGTGTATACGGAAACTGTATCAAAAAGGTAATTTTTATGTCCTGGTAATTGGAAGACCCTTTCTCAATCTTCATTAAGCTGCCTGTAGGTATGGTTCTCTTCTAAAATTCAGTCCATATTGAATCCTCACTTCTCTGATACCACATTATTACCTTAGGTTGTTATGGGAGAATTTTTGATATTTTAAAACTGAGTAATTGTTTAGATAAGAAGGATTCAACTATTTTCTTTACTTTTATACTTTAATCATAATGGGTAATGACAGAATAATTAAATTAAGATACAGAAACAAATAGAAGTCATTTAGTCTGTGCTTTCCACTTTTCAGATTTTTGTAGTTAAGGTCCAAAGAAGTCATTAAATATTTCCCAATTCCATGTAAATATTTAGACAATGGTTTTTGTTTGAAATTCTCTCCTTCCCTCCCATCCTTTCCCCCTCTTTGAAAAAGCAAGGAGTTTGATATTGATTCTACATGTTTGATGCAAAGTACATTTCCATAGTAATCATATTATAAGCACATACAATCAAAATGAAGAGTTAAATTAAGAGAGTGTGTTTCAAATTGCATTGAGTTGATCAGTTCTGTTTCTGGAAAAAGGAAAACATTTTTTATCATGTGTTCTTTAGCATTACCTTGGGTCATTGTCTTAATATAGCTAAGTCTTACACAGATGATCATCCTTACAATATTGCTTTTAGTATGTATATTGTTCTCCTGGTTCTCCTTACTTCATTTTGAATAAATTCATATATCTCCTAATTTTTCTAAAGCCATCCTGCTTGTCATTTCTTATAGCGCAATAGTATTCCATCGTGATCCATTAATTTAGCAGAACTTGTTTAGCTATTCCCCAACTTATAAGCATTCCTTCTATTTTTAATTCTTTGCCACCACAAAAAGAGTGGCCATGAATATTTTTTTGCAAATAGATCCTTTTCCAATTTCTCTGATCTCTTTGGGATACAGACCTAGTATTGGTATTTTTTTCAAAGGTTATGCACAGTCTTCAAACTACTTGAGGCATAGCTCTAATTTGCTCTCCAAAAATTTGAACCAGTTCACAATTCCACCAGCAGTGCATTAGTGTCTCAATTTTTCCACATCCCCATCAACATGTTTCATTTTCTTTTTCTGTCTCCTTAGCCAAACTTATATGTGTGGGGTGGGATATAACACTAATTATAATTTACATTTTTCTAGTCAGTATTGATTTAGAACTTTTCTAATGTAACTTTTGTTAATGTTGATTTCTTCATCTGAAAAATCACCTACTCATATTATTTGACCATTCATTTGCTAGGGATGGCTCCAATTTAAAAAAAAATGATGTCTTAGTTGTATATATTTTAGAAATGAGATCTTTATCAGAGAAACTTGCTGGGATTTTTTCTCCAGTTAACTATTTTCTTTCTATTTTGACTAAATTAATTTTGTGCAAAATATTTCACATAATCAAAATCATCCATATGTCCTGTGATTCAGTCTTCTTTTTGGTCTTAAACTCTTCCCTCATCCAAAGATCTAATGGGTACATTTTTTCCATGCTCCCCTAATGTATTTTTGATATTAGCCTTCATTTCTAAATCATTTATTAATTTTGGTCTTTTCTTGGTAATGTATAAAAGGTGAAATATTAGTATATACCTATTTTCTGACCAAATCCTTTTTGAGCTTTCAGAGGAAATTTTGTCAAATATTGAGTTCTTATTCTAAAAGCTTATGTTTTATATTGTGTTAATATTATCACAAATATTATATTGTGATAATTATTTACTATTTTGTATTTTGCACCTAATTGTTTCAGCATCAAAATCATATTTTATTAGGACTCCTTCATTAACCTTTTTTTCCAGAATTTATATAGAATTGGAATTAATTGTTCCTTAAATGTT
Organism: Gracilinanus agilis; assembly: GCF_016433145.1. NCBI lineage: Eukaryota > Metazoa > Chordata > Mammalia > Didelphimorphia > Didelphidae > Gracilinanus > Gracilinanus agilis. The sequence continues at coordinate 249,563,708 of NC_058134.1, forward strand.
TTGTAAAATTCATTTGTAAATACATCTGGTCCTGCAGACTTTTTCTTAGGGATTTCATTAATGGTTTATTTGATTTCTTTTGTTAATATTAGTTTGCTTAAGTATTCCATTTCCTTTTCTGTTCATGAGGACATAATGTGAATTGTCTCTATATATTATATATACATATATATCCATAGCAAATACCATTGAACATGTGTGATTAAATTTATTGGCACATAACTGGAAAAAATAATTCTTAATAATTACTTTTTTCTGTCACCAATGCCTAGTGCCACCACTGGTGTTTCATCCATGTGGACTCTGGATTTGCCTGCTCCCCCATATTGAGAATTATGCTTTCTGTCCTGCTATTCTGTCTTGGACTAAAAGTATGTCTCAATCTTTTCTGGCTCTGCCACCCTATTATTTGATTTGAGGAATAATTTTAAATTTTTTTGGAGAGTAATGTGGGAAGAACTCAGACGAGTCTTTCTCTACACTCCTATCTTGGCTCTACTCCCAGAAAAGTGTCTATCTCATCACTTTTTTATTTTCTTACCATTACTTTTAAGATGAGGTACAATGTGCTCTGGGTTGGTTAAATGACTTGCAAACTATAATAAAGATATAAGGTAGAAAAATAAGAATTAGAATTCACACTTTCTTCATTGCCTGATAAGATTATGAAAAGACAATTTGTTTTTAAGGACAACCATTTGCAAAGGATAATTTATCATTCTTAAACCTTATATGAATAATATTGCTTTGAACCTATTAAATGCAAAGCAACCTTATATCTGTGTTATATTCATAACACAGTATTCATAAATTAGGTAATACTTTTCTAAAATCATGAGAAAAATAGTAGAAACAGTATTATCCCCATTTTATTGGAAAGGGAATTCACTTATATGGCAAAGCTGATACTTAAACTAGTATTTTCTTTCTCTAATTCAAGTTCTCTTTCCCCAATACCACAGTATTTTCCAACAAGTCAGATTATGCTACAAAATATTATCATCTGTCCAGTTGAAGTATGACCTCCTATGTGAGCTTTTCCAAGTATTCCTAGATAAATGTTTTTGTTATTTCCCTCTTACACTTTATATAATTTCATGCTTCAATTTACTTATTTGTATATATAAATTTACATTAAACCATACATACACATACCCTTTCCTTTTTTAAAAAATTTATTAATATTCGTTTTTAACATGGTTACATGATTCATGCTCCTACTTTCCCCTTCACCCCCCGCACCCCCCACATGCTGACACTCATTTCCACTGGTTTTATCATGTGTCATTGATCAAGATCTATTTCCAAATTGTTGATAGTTGCATTGATGTGGTAGTTTCGAGTCTACATCCCTAATCATGTCAATCCCAACCCATGTGTTCAAGCACTTGTTTTTCTTATATGTTTCCTCTCCTGCAGTCCTTCTTCTGAATGTAGGTAGCGTTCTTTACCATAAATCCCTCAGAGCTGTCCTGTGTCATTGCATTGCTTCTGGTACAGAAGTCCATTGCATTCAATTTTACCATAGTATATCAGTCCCTGTGTACAGTGTTTTTCTGGTTCTGCTCCTTTCACTCTGCATCAATTCCTGGAGGTCTTTCCAGTTCACCTGGAACTCCTCCAGTTTATTATTCCTTTGAGCACAATAGTATTCCATCACCAGCATATACCACAGTTTGTTCGGCCATTCTCCAATTGAAGGACATACCCTCCTTTTCCAGTTTTTTGCCACCACAAAAAGTACAGCTATAAATATTTTGGTACAAATCTGTTTATTTATGATCTCTTTGGGGTACAAATGCAACAATGGTATGGCTGGATCAAAGGGCAAGAATTTTTTTTATAGCCCTTTGAGCATATTTCCAAATTGCCAGCCAGAATGGTTGGATCAGTTCACAACTCTACCAGCAATGAATCAATGTCCCAATTTTGCCACATCCCCTCCAGCATTCATTACTCTCCCCTTCTTTCATTTTAGCCAATCTGCTAGGTGTCAGGTGATACCTCAGAGATATTTTGATTTGCATTTCTCTAGTTATTAGAGATTTAGAACACTTTCTCATGTGCTTATTTATACTTTTGATTTCTTTACCTGAGAATTGCCTATTCATGTCTCTTGCCTATTTATCAATTGGGGAATGGCTTGATTTTTTATACAATTGATTTAAATCCTTGTATATTTGAGTAATTAGACCCCTGTCAGAGTTTTTTGTTATAAAGATTTTTTTCCCAATTTGTTGTTTCCCTTCTGATTTTGACTACATTGTTTTTGTTTGTAAAAAAGCTTTTTAGTTTAATATAATCAAAACCATTTAATTTACATTTTGTAATTTTCTCTAACTCTTGCTTGGTTTTAAAGTCTTTCCTTTCCCAGAGATCTGACAAGTATACTATTCTGTGTTCACTTAACTTATTTATAGTTTCCCTCTTTATATTCAAGTCATTCATCCATTCTGAATTTATCTTGGTGTAGGGTGTGAGATGTTGATCTAAAACTAATCTCTCCAATATTTTTTTCCAAATTTTCCAGCAGTTTTTGTCAAATAGTGGATTAATATCCCAAAAGTTGGGCCCTTTGGGTTTATCATACACTGTCTTGCTGATATCATTTACCCCAAGTCTATTCCACTGATCCTCCCTTCTATCTCTTAACCACTAACATATTGTTTTGATGACTGCTGCTTTATATTATAGTTTATTATCTGGTACTGCTAGGCCCCCTTCCTTCACATTTTTTTCATTATTTCCCTTGATATTCTTGATCTTTTGTTATTCCAAATGAAATTTGTTATTGTTTTTTCTAATTCAGTGAAGAAGTTTTTTGGTACTTTGATAGGTATGGCACTAAATAGGTAAATTAATTTGGGTAGAATGGTAATTTGTATTATGTTAGCTCATCCTACCCATGAGCAATCAATGTTTTTCCAATTGTTTAGATCCAGTTTTATTTGTTTGGAAAGTGTTTTGTAATTGTATTCGTATAATTGCAGTGTTTTTTTGGTAGATAAATTCCCAAGTATATTATATTGTCTAGGGTGATTTTAAATGGTGTTTCTCTTTCTACCTCTTGCTGCTCTAATGTGTTGGAAATGTATAGAAATGCTGATGATTTATGTGCATTTATTTTGTATCCTGCAACTTTCCTAAAGTTGTTGATTATTTCTACAAGCTTCTTAGTTGATTCTCTAGGATTTTTTTAAGTATACCATCATATCATCTGCAAAGAGTGATAGCTTAGTCTCCTTATTGCCTATTTTGATACCTTCAATTTCTTTTTCTTCTCTATTTGCTACTGCTAGTGTTTCTAGTACTATGTTGAATAAGAAAGGTGATAATGGGTATCCTTGTTTTACTCCTGATCTTATTGGGAAGGCTTCTAATTTATTCCCATTGATGTTTGTTGATGGTTTTAGGTATATACTGTTTATTATTTTTAGGAAAGGTCCTTCTATTCCTATACTATTCAGTGTTTTCAATAGGAATGTGTGTTGTATTTTGTCAAAGGCTTTTTCAGCATCTATTGAGATAATCATGTGATTTTTGTTTGTTAGACTGTTGATATGGTCAAGTATGTGGATGGTTTTCCTAATGTTGAACCATCCTTGCATTCCTGGTATAAATCCCATGTGATCATGGTGGATGCTCTTCTCAATTACTAGCTGGAGTCTCTTTGCTAGTATTCTATTTAAGATTTTTGCATCTATGTTCATTAGGGAGATTGGTCTATAGTTTTCTTTCTCTGTTTTTGATCTCCCTGGCTTTGGAATCAGTACCATATTTGTGTCATAAAAGGAATTTGGTAGGACTCTTTCTTTGCTTATCATAACAAATAATTTGTGTCCGTGCTCAAAGTCTGTGTGCATTCTTTATCCTTTTGGGGTCCTAAGTCTTGCTGCTCTCAGGAACAGGCCCTGGAGCTGCCAATGACTCAATGTGTGCCCCAAACTTGCTCTATTTCTTTTGAGCTGCCTTTGGCACTGTAAGAGGTGTGTGTGTGTGTGGGGGAGTTGCTCAGCCTGTGATTTAGTGAGAGCTGTTTCACCCCTTTATATCATGGAAATGGCCCTTTTCCACGTACTTTCCATGCTGCGCCCTGTTGTGGCGTCCCTCCGTTCATCTGGATTTGTTTTTATGTCCCCTTGAGGAGTCCTGTATGTTTTGGTTAGGAGAGGTTAAGAGTTGCTTTTTACTCTGCTGCCATCTTAACCCTGAAATCATACCCTTTCCTTTCGAATGCAAACATCTTGAAAAAAGGGACTCTAAAATAGGAGTATATATTCCAATGCCCATCCCATATTAGGTGAAGTTTATGGTGAATGGGATTGCTTTGAACTGATTGAAATTTTCATTCAAAAACAAATCTTTGGGGAAAATTGAATAGACCAAAAATGTCCTTTAATAAATATTAAGAAGAATGGGAGATTTCTTTTACCTATTAAAGTCTGGCCTTTTTGGTCCTTTACTGTTGTTTTTTAATATGATTAAATTAATAAATTTGTACTTTTAGCACTCAAATTTCCACTTCAATGAAGAAAATTTACATTATTCCTTGATGGGCTGTGCAGGAAGTAGAATAGATAGATGAGAAAGAGAACGAGAACAAAATTTTAGGAATGGCATTTTTAGACAATAGGAGGTAGAAAGAAGAACTCTGATCTTTTTTTTTTTCTTCTCAGTATGACATCAGGCAATCAAGAGCTCTTTTGCTACTTACTTATCTATAAAAAGGTACATAAGTCTCTATTTCATAGTCATGGAGAGCATAATAATCAAAACAAGGAAAAGTGTTGAAATTCTACAATAGGTTTCATTGGATAAATTCTTAAATATCATGGCTTTATAATTTACTTCTCAAAGAAAGTATTAAATTTGGGATAGACATTGACAGCTTCTGAACAACACAGTATGACTCTAAGTTTACTGGGCCTCTTTCCTATTTCCAATAAATTTGTCTACAGTGAAAATAAGGATCTTAGGAACAGAATAACACTTACTTTGAGACAATAGTGGGTTTATTTAGGAGAATTGTCTTGTGACTTTGATATTTAAAGTCATAGCATTTTTGCTACCCTCTCATTCATTTTTTTAGCTGGAAAGGTTTCATTTTTAACTCTATTTCACTTGAAATGGCCACATTCAAAATTGATACTGACAATTTTGTAACAAAAAGCTTATGCTTTTGATCCATCATCAATCCAAGGTTATTATTTCTGCTCTAGTTGAACAAATTGTGTTTCCCAAGACTGATAATCATTGTTAGCTTTAAAATACTATTGTATTAAACAATTTTTTTAAAAAAATACTATACTTCCCTCCAAGGATTATTGTGTTAATTAAATCAGATAATATTTGTAACATTTTTAACAAATTGTTAGCTTTAGGAAATTAGCATATAAATGCTATCTATAAGTCAACATTCCTTTATAAACATCTTTATTATTATAATTATTCAATATGTTGCATTCCTAGAAGAAATACAAAAGTTTTTACCTGATCTTTAAAATATGAAACTTATTAGCATTCATAATATACAGATTATAATATTGCCCATACATAACATTCTGTGAGGACATCATATCATTTCTTGATTTGTATTAAATCATAGATAAAATATAACATGATATTTACTAATGAGAAAAATGAATATGATCATCACTGCATAATTTTTAGGGTCAATATAGCGTGCCTTTATTTTTAGTAGCTATTCCTCATAAGATCCCAAATGACTTTCGTGTATACATATATTTTTAAAAAGAAATCATACTTTTAAAACATTAGGGAAAAGATATTTTCACTGGAGAGAACACAAAATGGCCATGGGGACAGAAGTGATTGACATTAATATAGACACAATAACAAATGAGCACATCACCACTAAAAAATTAATTCTCAGATTGAATTTATCAGAAAAAAAGTAGTGCCAAACTTTAAAGTTCTAGATCAAAAAGAAAATATTAGGGAATGCTACAAATTACTATAGTAATTATATTTACAATCGCTCAGCACTAATCTAGTAAAAAGAAAGAAAAAAGTATTTTAATATCATATTTGTGAATGGTTATGTCTGTTTATGCATATGGTTCCATAGAATTCTATTGTATTAGTATACTATATTATGTTCAGGATTCCCCAAATGATGAGATCCTTCATAATATCCACTTTAAAAGCTGTTTTTATTTGTTTCTTAGTATTGGTACTTTTTCCTCTCCCTTAGATTTTTTTGGTGGAGAATCCTAGTAGCTAGGCTTTCCAGGTTGAAGATTGAATCCAATTGTGTAACTCTGGGGACCAAGTTCTATGCTCACTTCTTATTTAAAAGCTAATATAATAGCAATAATTTGAGCAATTACGAATAAGTATAGTATCAGCATAAGTATATGAAAAGAACAAAAACACAATTCTACAAAGTCAATATCATAGTTTATTATAAAAATTATCAGAGCAGAGAATTAATAGATTTTATAAATTAGCAAGCTATTAGAAAAATGCAAAAAGTTGTCAGATTTTCTGTATATAACTGAAATGTGGTAGAAGATACAAGAAGATAAACTCCATTTATGCTAGCAACCTGATGCATGATCTATTGGAAATCAATCTATGAAAATACCTGCAGAATTAAAATACATATACTCATTGACTTTTATTTTTTAAATCCCTAAATCTTTAAAAATCTCTTTAATGTACATGTCTGAGTCAAAAATATAATAATTATGATAGTTTCAATTAAATTTATCTGGCTATTTAAGCCTACATGAATTAAATTAGCAAGAGCGTATATTTTAGTTTCATGGATGCTAAGAAAATTTATACTAATACCATACTACTTTTGTCCACTGGATTAAAAAATTGAAAATTTGGTGAATAGAAAAGCCTAGATAAATTCTATCTTGAAACAATAGCACTTTTAATCTGTTAATGAAAATAAATTAGCTGTAAAATAATGTTTTATTCAACCAAAAATAAGAAAATAGTCTGATTAAAAAAAACAGGTTTGCTCTAATATAACTCATATGTCAAAAGATTGAAATGGATGAACTATCTAAACAGAAAATATCTGACTAATAATAATAATGACAAAGAAGGTCATGACTGTGGTTTCAGTAATAAAGAGAATAAAAAATTTTCAGATGTTGAAAACTGTATAACTAAACATGTATTAGGAATGATTATGATAAAAATGTTTATTATAAAATCAAGGATAATTTGCACAACTAAAATCAAATGGGCAGCTAATTAGCTCCATTCCTGGAATTTAAGTGTCAGACTAGGGCTATCATATCTGTGAATTATCAATAAATATTTTAGGCATTTTGGGAAAGCTATAGATATGTATATGTAGAGAGAGATATCTCTCTATGTGTATGTATACTTATATGTGTGTATTTACATGTATATATATGTGTGTGTGCACATACTTATACACATATTTAAATATATATTTCAAAACTTATATAAATCAGTAAAAATGTATTAATAGGCTACTATTAACTAGACACTTTGCAAGGTGCTTTTGCTCAAATAACTGCATGATGGGAAGAATTCTAGATTGCAATCATGACATAGTTAATGTTTCATAGCAAGATTGATGCCAAGAAAAATGTTTCTTAATGATTGTAGAAAGAAATTGTACATTAACCTTAAGTCATTTCTTAGATGGAACTTAAAAAACTTGAATATTCTAAGCACCTGAATCATTTAGGTAATGTTTGAAACTGATGATAGGTTAAATTCAAAGAGATAATGATGAATGCACTGAGAAGGATCTATTACTTCAAAAGCAAAATGCATATTATATATGAATAGGTAAAATTTAAATGTCGGTTACTCAAAAGATAAGATGAAAGTAGAGAAATCTAGGCAATCTCTTTCAAAAAGAACCAGCCTTCACTAAATATCATGATACTAAATTAGACTGGCATGGATATTAAAATATTGTTTAAAATTCATAGAAAGAAAAAATCTGACATACTGGAAAGAGAGAGATTCTAGATGTACCTGGAATTATATAATAATTATTTATATAATTATATAATAAAGGGGATAAAATAAAACACTTTCTGATAAGATCAAGGATGGACATTATTTTCACTAATATTTAATATTGTACCATTAATGCTTGCTTTAACAATAAGAGAAGAAAAAGAAATGGAAAGAATTAGAATAGTAAATAGGAAACAAAATGATCACTCTTTGTAGATGATATGATGATATACATTTGGAACACCAGAAAATCACCAAAAAAAATCAACTAATGGAAAAAAGTAAACAACTTTACCAGTATTGAAAGATACAAAATAACCCCACATTAATCATTAACATTTCTATTTACCTCCAAAAAAGTGCAACAGCAAGAGAAAGTTTCCATTTAGAATAATTGTAGACAATATAAAATATCCAGGAGTATACTTATCAAAACAAATTCAGTAACTATATGAACATAGCTACAAGATACTTTTTAATACAAATAAAGTCAGATCTAAACAAATGGGAAAATATTAATTGCCCCTGGATACACTGAGTTACTATAAAAAACATGATAATCTAACCTATATCTGAGAGACTTTTTAAAAAATATTTTCCCACCTTTTGTTTGCCTTTTAAATTTGGTTGCATCTCTTTTGTTTGTGCAGAAATTTTAAATGTAGTTTGTTTACTATTTATATCTCCACATATTTTCTATGTCTTCTGTTGCCCTAAATTCTTCCCTTTTCCATAGGTCTGAGAGGTAAACTATTTTGTGCTCCCCCAATTTGTTTAAAATATTAACCTTTATTACTAAATATTCATTTTTATTTTAATTGCATTCATTTTTACTTTAATTAGCTACATAGCATGAGGTATTGGTCTATGCCTAATATTTGTCATACTATTTTCCGTTTGCATAGACTTATATATGATATTCAATACAAAATATCTGTGTAGGCTTTTATTATATGTGAAATATGCTGTCAGCATTTGGGCTTACAACAACAATGAGAAAAATAAAAAGGTTTAATGATTATATGTCTTGAATTTGGCAAAGAACTTTATGTGTATATCCAATTAGTTCCTCAAAACAACAATCTACCTATGAATACTCTCTATATAAGAACATAATTATCTCTAGGTAGATATTTATATTATTTTAATTTTATATATGAGGAACCAGAGGCTGAGACATAAAGGTATTTTCTTCATGGTCATACAGCTAGTATGGGGTGTTCTGGGGTACTGTGCCACCTTTTGGCTGATAATGGTTCCCCAATTTTTCAAGCAAGCTATAGAAATATACAATACTTACATGTGGCTAAAAATATCAGTGGGTGATGCTTTTGCATATGTGCCATCAGGGATAGCCATGGCTGCAACTTTCAATGGGACCCTAATGATTTTGAGGAAGGTCTTGGCATTCACCTTTGGGAGAACAGAAATAACAAACCCAGTTTTGGAGCAATTAGTGGAGCACATGAAGACCTTAATTGAAATAAACAAGCAGATCAGGGAAGGAAAGGACCTAGATGCAAAGACAATCATGCAGCTAGAGATTATTGAGAGTGCAGTCATACCAAAAAAGGGGGGTGATATTAAACAACAAGCTAAAGATGAGAACACTGAAGAACAACAGGTTGCAAGGGCTTCATTACCGATAGGACAGTGGTACCACGTGACGTGGGCATTATACATGTTAAAGGCTACAAACCTTTCTCTGGGGGTGATTTGGAGATCTTGAAATGGAGGTTCCCCCAGTTCTACATAAATCTCCATAAATCAATAAAGGAATACAAACGGGCCATGAGACTTTACAACCCAATATTTGAGGATGTGGGATCCTATCTGAATTATACACCCCTAGTGAGAAGGCAAAGTTTATAACTGAGACAAGAAGCAACCCCAATCTTGCCTCGTGGCCAGAACAACATCAGGACTTAGAGCTCTCCTCACATGCAAATATATCTTATCTTAAAAGGTGCAGGGAGGACTTAGCAGAAGCAATGAGGCTCCATACAAGAAGATCAAATGCATGGGGGTCCTTTGAGAAGTTAAGACAGGGAGAGGAAGAACACCCCAGTGTTACCTAGACAGGCTCTTAGAGGCAGGCAAAACTATCCTAGGTTTCAGGGACATGAAAGCTGAGAATAATATCCAGCATGTCAGGAGGCAATTTGTAAAGGGAAATCTGAACCAAATCCAGGCTTATTTCAAGTTGCATTGCCTACAATGAGAGACCATGCCTATTGAAGAACTAAGAAAGACTGCTGCATATGTCCATGAGTCTAGGGATAGCAACCCTCTGAAAAGGATAGGGAGATTGCAGAGCTGAAGAGACAACTAAAGGAAGGTCAAAAGGCCAAGGAGATAGAGGAGATTAAGAATATGGCTCTAATGTTCAGCAATCAAAGGAGCCCGAGCAGGCCTAGGCAATCTTTTAGCAATACTAACAACTCTGTCAAGTGCTGTTTTTTGTGCTCAAAACTTGGTCATATAGTTCATGAATATAGGTTTAAATCTCAAATAAATTTTGGGAATCGAAGCAATAACAATAATAACAACAGGAAAAACGCCTACTATAATTCTAGATATAACAATAACAACAATAATAGTAGCAACAACAGGGATAACAATAAATACAGTGACAAAGTAAAGAGCAGATGTTGTGACCATAACTGTGCTAAATTTAGTAATTTCCCATCTTTATCAAAAATGGAGGAATATATGTCCCAAGGAGAAAGGCCTCCTCTTCATTAAGAGTTCTACGTCCACAAATAGTAGGTGATTGGTCCTTTTATAATCTATCATGGCCAGACCATATCTGAAGAATTATGTTCATTTATCTACATCACAGTTGAAGAAGTGCATTGATAAACTGAAGGTGATTCAATAGAGGGCATAACAAATGGTTAATCCTCCCATATAGATGATATTTAAGAACAAGTTGAAGGAATTAGGCTTCCCTATAATTAAAAAAAAAAAAGAAGCCTCAGTAAAAAATATAAAAACTCTCTTCAACTATGGAAAGGTCTAATACACTGAATAAGGTGACTTGTTCTGTTTGACCTATAAAGATAGAATAAACAGTAGTGGGAGGCAACTGTAAGAATTAGAATTGATCTTGGGAAAAATAAAAGAAATAAACAAAGAAAAAAATCTGAAAAATTAGAACTATCCAAAAGTGAAATAAGTTAATTTAGGAAGTAGTTGATAGTTCCTCCTGGAAAATCTTGGGGATGGCAAACCAAATACTGCTTTTCTAGTACAGAGTAGGGACTATTCTTTTTATCAAGTATATGATTAGATAAGAATAGAATTTCCTTTTGACCATTAATTTGAGGGAGACAGCTCAAACCAGCTATAAGGAACCATTAAAGGACATTTATACCATAAGAATGTATATTTTGTTCAGCATAAAATGCTTTGAATTAAGCCTTGATATCATCTTTAGTGTCTAGAGTTCAGGTTCTAGAAAAAATGTTAATTGTATAAATTAAACTTGAAAGTACATAGTAATATGAATAAGAGCCATACTCCAATTGATAAATAGTTGAAAGACATGAATTGATAATTTTTGGATGAAGAAATCAAAGATACATACTGTTAAGATTAAAAATAATGAAGACTGATAAAATAATAGAAATTAATAGTTTAATTAAAGCTATGGCCATGCTGGTAAAATATATATAAGACCAGGCCTGTAAGTATTCAAACTGCCCCCTCAGCCATCTTTACCTTTCGTATCATGCACCTGCTAGCTAACAGAGAGAGCTTACTTTCAATTCTCCTCCCATTTAAACTTTCCTATGCATGGTGACGCAGGCGTCCCCATGCCCAAAGAACCGGAACCGGAAACCCGTTGGACCATGGGAAATGTAGTTTGATAGTTCCCACGTGTCCATAGAAAAAATATATATACTTTTAAATGGCGTCTCCCAAATTCCAATTATACAATATATATATATATATATGTGTGTGTGTGTGTGTGTGTGTGTGTGTGTGTGTGTGTGTATGTATAGGTATCTATATATTTGTATACATGCTTAAATATCTATTTATACATATGAAAATACCCTAAATCAGTGATGGGCAAACTTTTTTTTTTAAACCCTTAACTTCTGTGTATTGGCTTCATAGGTGGAAGAGTGGTAACGGTGGGCAATAGGGGCCAAGTGACTTACCCAGGGTCACACAGCTGGGAAGTGTCTGAGGCCAGATCTGAACCTAGGACCTCCAGTCTCTGGGCCTGACTCTCAATCCACTGAGCTACCCAGCTGCCCCCGGGCAAACTTTTTAAAGAGGGGGTCAAAGGAAAGGAAATGCTCATCTATCAGTCTGTTTCTAAGGCAACTCTTTTCGAAGTTTTATTGTATTTTATCTTACTCCTAAATCATCAGATTTAGGAATAATGTTGTACAGCTAGATAAAACATTTCAGGGGGCCGCATCTGGCCCGCAGGTCATAGTTCGCTCATCACTGCTCTAAATCATTATAAAATGAAAATCAAAACAATAACTTTAAGATACCATCTCATACATATCAGATTGGCTAAAATGAGAAAAGGACCAAATGAAAGGGGATGGAAAAATAGGGACACTGATATATTGTTGGTGGAACTATGAAGTAATTTGACCATTTTGAGAGTAATCTAGAATTATACTCAATTATACAACTGTGTGTACCTTTTGACCCAGAAATACCACTCTTAGGTTTATTTCCTAAGATGATCAAGGAAAAGGGAGAAGAAATTATATATACTAAAATATGTATCATAGCTCTTTTTGAGGTAGTAAAGAACCAGAAAATGAAAGGTTATCCATCAATTGAGAATGGCTGAACAAGCTATGGCATATGATTGTAATGAAATATGAATAGGCCAAAAGAAATTACAAATTAGATAGTCATAAAAAATCTGGAAAGACATATAAAATGAACCAATGTGAAGTGAATAGAAGCAGAACATCAACATAATAACAACAATAATGTATGATGATCAACTGTGAATCACTTAACTTATCAATAAGGCAAAGATTCAAGACAACTACAAGGGACTCATGACAAAAAATGAATGTCCACTGACAAAAAATGGAAAGATGGAGTTCAAAATGCAAATGGAAGCATACCAATCTTCACTTTATTTTCTCCATGACTTTTCTCTAATATAAGCAATATGTCTTGTTTCGTAATATGATTAACAGGGATATGTATTATATGATAATAAATTCAACCTATATCATATAACCTACCTTCCTGGGGATAGTGAAATTTGGGGAAGGGAAAAAAAGAATGAGACAGATTTTTAAAAATAGCTTATGTAAAATGTGTTTCTCTTGGATAAACGTATTTATTATTACTTATTAAATAGTTATAACAAATCAGATTTATTATATTATTGTTTACATATTATATGTGTTAAATATAAAATAAATGGCAACTCAAAATAGTACATATAATGGATATATTATTTTTGGTAGGATTGGGGAGAACAAGTTCTTAACTATTTGCTTTGATGTCCCTACTTAGAGCACCCAAAATTCTATGATTCTCTGACTAGTCTGGTATAATAATTACCAATATTTATGATAAAACCACTTTCTATAAATGGGAGTATATTATGTATTATATTATTAAATATTGATATATTACATTAAAGAGAATATTAAATATTGTAGAAATATTTACAAAAAGAAAGACAATTATTTGCTTATAAGATCTAAAGACTGAATTGTCCAAACATTTACTTGTCTTTGTATGGTTTAAAAGTAGACATTCATAGGATTATGATTATGATTATAATTATTAATGCACAAGAAGATAATAAGTGAAAGAACTGTTTTTCAACCTTCCTATATTTGCTGTATCTTGAACTAGGATTTTTAAAGAGAAAGGATTAACACACAGGTTTAATAGAGTTCTTTGATTGAAAATGTAGAAATCTACAATGTAGAAATTTACAAGAGATTCAAAAATGACTAGGAAGTTCATGGAGGATATTAATAATATTTACTATCAAATAGACAAAGCATCTCAATATTCTAATTGTTTTTAACTTACACAACATGGCAATTCCTGTCTAGCATACAAACCACAACCTACATATATTTTATATATTCTATCAATCATTTATTAACTGTATTTTATGAGATTATTTCTAGAGAAAAGATGGAAAATGTCCCTAAACTAAATTAGGTTATATTCTAAAATAGCTAATATTCTTAGTCTAATGACTTGCAGTGTCCTCCCACCAATTCTTTACAGAGGCTTCATCCACTAGGCAGAATGTCTTTCTCCAAAGGTCAGCAACCTTTTTGGCCGTGAGAGCCATAAACGCTGGTGGAAGGAGGATAGAGGTGGAAGGTGCTGGAATATGGGGCAGGGGCTGAAGGGCCCCCTGGGGAACATCCTGGGGCTCTGCCCGCACTGGCAGGTCAGGAGGTGGAGCCAGATATGGCTCAAGAGCCATACATTGCTGACCCCTGCACATTCCATGGGTACTAGTCAAATATATTGATAAATTTTTCTCACTTACTCTGATCCAGTTAATGTTCTACAATCCTGTCTAATCATATATTACCTGTATGGTAAATTTTATGCCACGCAGTAGGCATTGATAATATGCTACAAACATTTTTCTACCTCTTTCTCTATTACCCTGTGGATTACCCTCACTAATTAACATTTGGATAGTGTGGTTTTCATGATTCACAGCCAGAGAGCATAACACTAATCAATGTTTGTATAATTCACTTGCCCGTTTATCTAGTCCGATTGTTTTCTTTTTCCTTCTTGGGTATTCATTTATATTTTGTTTAAATTATTTTACTGAGATTAAAATGTTCATTTTTATTGATTTCACCTTTAATTTTCAAGATTTCCAATGTAGTATATGTCAAGATTTTCAATTTATTATTTTTCTAAAATTTTTAGTTGCATGCTCTCTTCATTGATCTGTTCTTCATCTAATTTATTGATTTAAGCATTTAATATAAATTTGACCCTAAGTACTACTTTGGTTGTATCCCATAAATTTTTCATATGCTGCCTCATTGTCACCATTCTCTCCAAAATAATTATGGGTTATTTCTATATGTTTTGACCCACTTGTTCTTTGGACAGATTATTTATTTTTCAATTAATTTTAATTTACCTTTCTATAGTTCTTTACTGTAATTTTAATTACATTATGATCTAAAAAAGGCCTTAATATTTTTGCTTTTATGCATTTGTGTATGGCATTTCAATGACTGAATACAGTGATGGGAAACCTTTTGAGTTTGGTTTGTCAAAATTCACCAAAAAACTGACCATAACTTGGGTGGTGTGTCACTTTGAGAAAAAACCATAATTTCATGATATTTATAGTTTAAATAACAAAAATGTATAATTGTAATATATAACTGTATTATTAAACCAAAATAATTAAAGTAATATAGGTAGAATTGTCATGTATAGTGCAGAGAGTGTCTATACTACACTACAGCAAATGTTTCATCCTTGGCATGTGGCCCTATACTTCTCTGTATGCAGCTGCATGTGGCTGCGTGTCATCTAAAATGTCTATGCATGTCAGTGCTGACATGCATGTCTAAGTTTGTCATCACTGACCTAATATATGGTCAATTTTTGTATAGGTGCCATGTACTACAGAGAAAATGTATATTCTACTATTTTTGTTAAATTTTCACAAAATCATATCTATTTTTCTAAAAATATATTTATCCCTTTTACTTTTTTCTTATTTCTTTATTATTTTGGTTAAATTTATCTCATTCTAGAGATCTTTCTTCTAGAAAGGAAAAAGTTGAAATCCTCACCTTGTATAGGTTAAAGTCAACTTCCTTTCATAAGACATTTAACTTCTTTAAAAATTTGGATGCACCATTTGGTGCACATATGTTTAGGACTGCTATCACTTCATTGTCTATTGTAACTTTTAGCAAGACATAATTTCCTTCATTATTTTTTTATTTAGATCTATTTTTGCTTTAGTTTTGCCTGAAATCATGATTTCTACAGCTTTCTTTAGCTAAAGCATAATTAGATGAAGAACAGATCAATGAAGAGAGCATGCAACTAAAAATTTTAGAAAAATAATAAATTGAAAATCTTGACATATACTACATTGGAAATCTTGAAAATTAAAGGTGAAATCAATAAAAATGAACATAAGAAAAGCATTGAAAGAATAAATAAAGCTAAAAGCTTGATTTATGAAAAAATCAATAAATATAAATGATTAATTTGATTTAAAAAAGAAAATCAAATTACCACTATTATTGATAGTTATTTTGCCCAATTATATACCAATAAATTTAATAAAAATCTAAATAAAATGAATGTTTACAAAAATTTCAGCTGCCAGATTAACAGAACTAAACAATACCTAAACAATATCATCTTACAAAAAGAAACAACCTGTCAATGAAATCTCCAAGAAAAAAATACCCAGGGCCAGATGGATTCACACATGCATTCCGTCAAATATTTAAAAAATAATTAATACCAATATAACAAATGATTTAGAAAAAAATGGGTAAAGAAGTACTACCACCAAATTACTTTTATGACACAAATATGGGGCTGATACCTGAACTATGAAGAGCACAAAGAAAAAACTATATATCAATCTTTCTAATAAACTGATGCATTTGGTCCTAAATTCTTCGTTAAACCATAAAGCTGGCAAGTAGACTATTCTATACTCTTCTAATTTTTTTTATGGTGTCAACCTTTATGTTTAGATAATCTCTCCACACTGACCTTGTCTTGGTATACAGTATGAGATGTTGCTAGTATCTTATTTAAACTTTTTGCATTAAACAAAATGAATGTAACTAAGATTAGAAGGAATTCAGAATGCTGAGGGGGGGAGGTCATTGGCAGCAAGTATCTCTGTAAAAAATTGATTTCTCAAATATATAGAGATCTAAGTCAAATGTGTAAAAATAAGAGTTATTGTCCAATTGATAATAGATCAAAGCCAATGTACAGATAGTTTTCAGATGAAGAAACCAAAATCTGCTATAGCCAAATAAAAATGTTCTAAATCACTTTTGATTACAGAAATATAAATTAAAATGTCTTTGAAGTACAGCCTCACAAGTATTTGTTTGGTAAATATGACAAATAGAAAATGATAAATGTTGATGAGGATGCAGAATATTATAACTGTTGGTATAGTTGTGATCTGATCCAACCATCTAGGGAGCAATTTGGAACTTTGCTCAAAGTACTCTAAAACTAATTATGTCCTTAGATCCTTCAAGATTATTACTTAGTCTATATCCAAAAGAGATTTTGATAAAAAGTAAAATAATTTATTTATTAAAAAATAGTAGAAAAGAATTGGAAATTGTGGGGTTGTCCATCAATTGGAAAATGAATGAAGATGTTGTGTTATATGATGGCAAATAATATTATGCTATATATCAAGTGAAAAGTGGGATAATTTCAGAAAAATATCTAGAAAGACTTTCATAAATTAATGCAGAGTGAAGTGATGAGAACCAGTACATTACATATAGTGACAGCAATATTTCTTGATGAACAAATGTAAATGACCTAATTATTCTCAGCAATGAAGTGAACTAAGACAGTCCCAAAGATTCATGAGGAAATGTGCCTTCTGTCCATTGAGAAAGAACTTAGGGAATCAGAATGATGAAGTGGGCTATATTTCTTTTTCTTTTTTTTTTTATTTGAGATTTATTCCACAAAATGGCTAATATTAAAAATTGGTTTATATGATTGCCCATGCAAAATTGATATCAGATTGCTTACTCTCTTAAGAAGGAGAGAAGGGAGGAAGAGGGATGGAGGGACAATAAGAATAAGGGAGAGCATTTTAAACTCAAAACAAAAACTGAATATTAAAATTGTTTTACATATATGTGAAAAAATGAAATATCATTTAAAAACATTAAGTGCCAATTATGATACAAATTCTGACCATACAGAGGCAAACGAAATATCCCCTGCCCTCAAAGAGAGTATATTCTATTGATGGGGGAAAAGGTACACATGGCAGTAAATACAAGATACATAGAAAGTTATTTCTATGTAAAGAGTATGTGTTGAAAAATAGTTTGTTCATAAGATAATGTGTATTTCATTTTAAATCCTAGAAGAAATGATGAAAAAGAATGGAAGTATGCACGTAGTAATAGGGAATATGTCTGGGCCCTGTGCCTGTCTTTTCGTCTAAAATTTGATGATAAAGGGTTGAAAATATTCAAACTTCCCACATCAGTCACTTGAGTGTAACCTTCAATGTTATGATTTATTAAATGAGGATCATAATACTTGCATCACAGAGTGGTTAAAAAATAAAATAAAACAAAATCCTAAATTTGAAAACAGTCAAATGCAGAGATTAAATTGAAATTGAAAACTATAGAAAAATACTCTGACATCATGTCCTTTACAAGTGGTAGTAAATTGGATTTTTATCCATATTCTTACACCTTTTTAAAGGATTAATGTTCATAATTTTATTTAAGTTTAATACCACAGGTCCAATGAACTGCAAAACAAAACAAAACAGAAACAGAAACAAAATTGTCATACTATCAGTGGATTATTGTTTCAGAAAATACACCTGTTATCTTTCTCCAGTACCTCTATTTAATGTGACTCAGTGATGACAACTATCTCATGACTCATCCACAGTAACACAGGTAGCTCATAATTTAATTATGAGAACATCATTTCCTTACCACCACCTGATAGGGTAATTGGTTCCAGCATGAAATTGAGGTATTAAAATGCTCTCAACTAATTTTTTTAAAATATCAAACTACTTGAACTTCACTTTTGTTGACTTAGTTTTGTTTGTCATAATTTTTATTTAAAAGCACTCAGAACTTTCACTTAAAATGTATTCTACCATTCAATTTGAAGTTTTGTTGAAATGTGTCTCATCACTTATGTGCTTATAAAGTGCTTTAAAAACATAAGCTACATTTCCTCTAGACAGCAGTATTTTTAAATACCCCTGTCTTTAATCACAAAAGATTTCTGTCACATAGTCATGTTCAAATGTTCTTATATATTCCTTTAGATAAGACTTGTTTCTGGCTTTCAGTCACTTGAGCATCCCACTACATTTCCTTTAGTCATTCACATTGTTCTAAATTTTTGCTTTTCACTTGAGTCTAGGCTTATTTGATTTGTTTTTATATTGCCTATAAATAGAGCTGCCCCTCCCCCCAGTTATTTTGACTTCTTTATTATTTATTTTCCCCCTCACTTTTTAACACCTGTGACTCAGAGGAATAGGTAACTACAAATGAGGAAATTGCTTCAAGATATGAGTGTCAGTGACTATTTTTAAATTTAAATCTTAGATAGTATAGAGTCCTGAGAGGTTAAATGTTTTGCCCAGAGATACATGACAAGCAAGTGCAAGAGGTCAGACTTGAACCCAGGTTTTCTTGAATTTGAAGCATCTGTTTTCTGAATCTTGTTAGTCAATGTGTTATGAATATGCTCAGTGGTTAGTGTTGTTAGATGTTCTAGCCAGTCAGAGATAGGAAAATTCATTTTCTCATAATAATAGTTTGCTTTTACATTGCTCCAAACAGGAATAGTATCACTAATGAATTTCAAAGGTCGATGAGAAATAACGTCAGTGCTTAGCACAGTGCCAGTGACCTAGTAGGCATCCTATGAATATTTTCTGATGACATTATTTAATTTAATGGAGGTATTATTTTCATTATTCTTTTTATGTCCCTGATACCTAATGAGATAGTTTGCCAATATGAGGTAGTTACATCAATAATGGTAGACTAAAATTGAATGGAAATCAAAGTAGCATAGCATTAATAATCAAACAGGAGTTAATTGACAAGGAAGTGTGAAGTCTCTATGAGAGTATGCCAGGCATAGAGTTCACAAGTGCCAACACAGTCTATTAACTTGGGTCATTTTTAACTGAGAGGAAAATTACCTTGAAGGAGGGGGTACTTGATTTGAATTTTGAAGAGAACTAAGGGTTCCAAGAGTAGAATGGGATTAGAAATGGCATTTCAACATTTGCTTTTTGAGGGAGAAGTCCAAGGAAGAAAAAAAAGAATAACATAGAGGTCAGTCTGGATAGAACTTGGATGAGACAAGGGGCATAATAGGAAATCATCTTGTCTCAAACACTTCCTAGCTGTGTGACCCTCTCCACTCTTATGCCATGGAACTAATAAGTATATTGATTCTAAGGTAGAAGTTGAGTTTTTGTTTTGTTTTGTTTTCTTACTGAAATCATCTTAGAAAGAGCCTTGAACCAGATTCTAAAATCACCAAACTAAAGAATTCATATTATATCTTAAAGGCAATTCACTGAGTAGTGAATTCACTTGGGTAGTAATTTAGTCAGTTAAATTAATTTAGTGCCAAGTAATTATTGTTAGCCAGCTTTGTAGCACCATAGATAGAGTGCAGGATTTGGAGCTAAAAAGATTTGAGTTCAAATCCAAACTTAAACCTTTCCTGTGAGATGTTTGGCAAAGCATATAACCTCTGCTTCCTCAGTTACATCAACTATAAACTGGAGATAACAATAGTACCTACCTCCCAGCATTGTTATGAAAATCAATTGAAGAGGTATTTGTAAAGTTCTTACCATCATGACTAGCATAAATAGATACATAATAAATATTTATTGTCTTTTGTTCCACCTTCTTACCATTTGTCAGAAACTGCATTATCAGCTACAGTGATGACTTGGTCAAAAATGAGTTTAAGGAATATCAAATTAATGACTGGATGGAGAATGAATTAAAGAGGAAAGAAAAAGATGCAGAAGAAAAAAATCAAATTATAATAATGTTTAGTCAAAATGCATGAAGACCTTGAACTAAGCTTATTGTAGTATAAGTAGAAAGAAAGGAATGAATGCAACAGATAGTATTGAAGTACTATCAAAAATTTTGGCAACTGATTGACTAGTTAAGGATAACTGCTAGATTTCAAATAGGGGCACCTGGAAGGATGCTGGTCCTGTTAAGCAAAATAGATAAGTTGGGAAGAATGGATTCAGGTGAGCAGATTTTTGTTTTATTGATGTTTGGTTTGAAATACTTATGGAAGATCCACTTCAACAAAACTAGAAGGAAGTTAAAATGTAATACTATAGGGGCAGCTGGGTAGCTCAGTGGAGTGAGAGTCAGGCCTAGAGACGGGAGGTCCTGGGTTCAAACCCGGCCTCAGCCACTTCCCAGCTGTGTGACCCTGGGCAAGTCACTTGACCCCCATTGCCCACCCTTACCAATCTTCTACCTATGAGACAATACACTGAAGTACAAGGGTTTAAAAAAAAGTAATACTATAACTCAGGAGAAATTCTCCTGAGCTCTGTAAATTTGTGTATATTTCCCACCCTAGATTTTGCCTAGTAGGGAGGAAAAATTAATAGATATTACATTGACACCTTGATGAAATCATAGGATCAAGTGAAAATTGTTTTATTTTTAAGGTTGGCATTATATGGATATATTTGAAGTATCAAGGAAAGATCCAGTGAATAAACAAAAGTTGAAAATTAGGCAGAAAAAGAAAAAAAATAGACATCTGACTAAAAGGGCAACCTGTCTGAAAAATATGAAAAAAAAGAGATCAATGATTTAAAAAAGAGCATTTCACATTGGTAAGGAGAAGAACTATCTTATTTTTTGAGACTGCAGCAAAGCAAGATAGGAAGGGAGGTGATTCTCATATTTTTAAAGCTAGAAGGAAATTTGGAAATCAATAAATCCAGTCTTCTCATTTTACAGATAAGGAAATAAACTCAGGAATAAAAAATGATTTCCCCACATTCACAGAACTTTTAAATATGTCAGAGTCAGGATTTTAAATTAGTTTTATACTTCAAAGAGTTGAAACAAAGAGGTAAGATCAACATCCACACACACACATATATATATATATATATATATATATA
>NC_058134.1:249590575-249615968 GCF_016433145.1 Gracilinanus agilis
TAAAAGGAATAATAAACTGGAGGAGTTCCAGGCGAACTGGAGAGACCTCCGGGAACTGATGTAGAGCGAAAGGAGCAGAGCCAGAAGAACATTGTACACAGAGACTGATATACTGTGGTAAAATTGAATGTAATGGACTTCTGTACCAGCAGCAATACAGTGACCCAGGACAATTCTGAGGGATTTATGGTAAAGATGCTGCCCACATTCAGAGGAAGGACTGCAGGAGAGGAAACATATAAGAAAAACAACTGCTTGAACGCATGGGTCGGGGTGGACATGATTGAGGGTGTGGACTCGAAACTACCACACCAATGCAACTACCAACAATTTGTAAATTGGTCTTGATCAAGGACACATGACAAAACTAGTGGAAATGTGCATCGGCCATGGGTGGGGGGAGTGCGGGGGGGCGAAGGGGAAAGGAGGAGCATGAATCATGTAACCATGTTAAAAATGGATATTAATAAATTTTTTAAAAAAAATAAAGATGAGAGAAATGACATGAAAAGATGTTAAATGACTTGCCTATGCTATGTACCTAAATTAAGTGTTTGAGAAGGATTAGAATTCAGGCCTTTATTCCTTTGCACAAAAGATGAAGAGAAACAGCAAGAGAGCCAAGGATCTCTTCTTGTCCTTCTGATCATGAGAGAATCATCATGATCCTGTTGAACTGAAAACTTTTAATGTATTCCCAGGTTAGAGAGAAAAACATATTAGTTCCTAATGTTATAACCACAAGGGAAACATAATATGTTAATTTAATGTGGTCACTACAACCATTGAAAAGCAAATCTTTAAAAGAAAAGCACATGCTGGTATATTTCTTAGACTGACCATGTATAAACATCAGCAAACAGTGACAAGGCAACAGACTATGTGAGAAATCTCAAAGGGTACAGCAAATGATGCCCAAAGAGGCCTCCCCCAGTGGCCCATCAGTTTAGGTTTTAATGAAACTCAGCAGCAGTTAATGGAATGCCCCATCGGCAAAGCAGACTGTTCACACCAGCTGTGATTGCAACAGATGTGTGTGTACCAGGAGGAGAAGGATGGCATGTGGGTTGTGTGGCAGGACTGTATATTTTCCTTTGAGATCCTGAGTGTGGTCTGATTCAGTCTCTTTGTTATGTTGGCCTGTTGTGGCACTGGGGCTGCTCAGAAGTACAATATTTGGAAAGCTATTGTTTCCACAGCTTGGATTGATTTAATGCTTTCTCCCACTTAAAGGCCTCCAAGACTGTCCAAGCATGGATGTCCTCTGTGGTAATGCATGGGGAGATTGTTTCTCCCTGCTTAAAGCCCAGAGTATCTGATCACCTATGATTATTTTCTTAACTGGATTTGGATTATGCTTTACAAAAAAGAGGGCTTTCAGAAATTCCAGTCTCTCTAGATGTAGCTCTTTGCCTAGCCTTCAGAAGATTATCCTGATTGTAAAGATCTTACATAAGATAAAAATGTTTGTACATATATATGTATATATAGAAGATAGATAGATAGATAGATAGATAGATAGATAGATAGATAGATAGATAGATAGATAGATAGATAGATAGATAGATAGACAGACTTATGAATGGGCATGCAAATATAGACAAATACATGTATATTAATTCATGGAAGAATATTTTAAAATTAGTATATATTAGTGTATATCAATAGAAGAGGGCAATTAGGATGGTGAATCATCTAAAGTTCATAATATGCGAGGACTGGATGATGAAAGAGATCTGATCAATTAACCCTGGAGAATAAGACAGGGAGACACAAGAGCAGTTGAATTTTCATACAGAAAAAAAGAAAGATTTTTCTGTTTGACCTAAGAGAACCAAACTAGGAATAATGGGTGGAAATTGTACAAAGGCAAAATTAGATGTAAGGGACAAAAATACTTCCTAACACTGAGAACTCTCCAAAAGTGCAATGACTTGACTCGGGTACTGATATGTTTCCCCTTGCTGAATTCCTTTACACCATCACTATATGGTTCCCAGGATATAGTTCAGTACGATTCATATATAAATAGCGCCAAATATACTAGATTATATACTATATCGAAGTATATACTATATTTGGATTACTATGTTGCTGAGAAAAATTAGATCATTCACAGTTATTCAGCAAAAAAATATTGCTTTTACTATGTACAGTGTTCTCCAGTTTCAGCTCATTTCACTTTTCATCAGTTCATCTAAGTCTTTCTGGGTTCTTCTGAAATCATCTTGCTCACCCTTTCTTATAGCAAAACAGTATTCCATTAAAACCATATGCTAAAAGCTCTTCAGTCATTCCCAAGTTGGATAACTCTTCAATTTCAAACTGTTTGCTACTACAGGTGTAGATGCCCTATTTTCACACAAATATGTCTTTTTCCCACTTTGTTTTTATGTCTTTGAGACACAGAGATAGTAGTGCTTGACTGGATCAAAGGGTATACACAGTTTTAAAGTCCTTTTGGGCATAGTTCCAAATACTCTCCATTACAGTAGGATTAAATCACAACTCCACTGAAAGTACATAAATATTCCAATTTTCATTGTGTTAATTCCAGTGACAGAGGTTCAAGCATTGCCCACTACTCCCTCACATTTCCTTCCATTGTATTGGTTCTTATATGTCTTCTCATGTGAGATAATTTATCCCCAACTTTCTTTTTCTATTTTCTTAATGATTACTCTTTCTTATCCCTTGTCTTTTTGTCATCCCATCATATTCAACTTACTTACTGTATTCATTGCACTGATAGTGATAAAGTTATTAAGTACCTTCAGTACATTAAATACCCTAATTACTTTAGGTATCTTGGGCACTTCAAGTATCTCAGATATCTTAAGCTTCTTAGTTTTCTCCCTCTTACTGGTGATCAGTTTAAATCTATTGTTTCCTTTGATGACCTTAATATATATTAAATATCTCTTGTGCCTCACTATCTTAAGTATTCTAGTTATCACTTTCCTATTAAAGGAAATTAATCTGCTTAACCCCATTGTATTCATTGGTTACTTTAAGTATATTAGGTACTTTATTTATCTCTTGTACTATAGAAGTCTTAAATATCCTAGTTACTACTTTCATATACAGGGATGTGATTAATTATTTTTCTTAGAAGTTTTTTTTCTATTTTTATTTTTCCCTTTTTATGCTTCTGAGTGTCAAAATTTATCATTGAATTTTCTTTTTAGCTCTGGCCATTTCATCAGGAATGCCTGGAATTCCTCTATTCCATTAAATGTCCATTATTCCCTAGGACAGTGATGGGCAAACTATTCCCCATGAGTCAGATCCAGCCCATAGTTTACCCATCACTGCCTTAAGCAATTCACCAATCACTACATCTGGATGTGGGGACATAGTGATTAGGGAATTGCTTAAAGCAGTGATGGGCAAACTATGAGCTGGATCTGGCCCACAGGGAATAATTTGCCCATCACTGCCCTAAGAGTATTATGTTCAATTTCATTGCGTTTTAAGTTTGGGGATTTTTGTTGTATGCCTACATCCTTTGTCTTGTAAAATCTCATGTACCTTGACTTATGATTCTTTAATGTAGAAGCTGGTAGGTCTTGTGTAATCCTGATGGTGGATTTATAATATTTGAATTGTTTTGTTTGCTTGTTTTTCTGGCTACATGTAGTATTTTTGCCTTGGCTTGGACTTCTGAAATTTGGCTTTAATAGTCCTAGGATTTTTTAAATTGAAATTTTTTTTCAGGAAGTGATCAGTGGATTCTTTATGTTTACTTTATCCTCTCATTTAATAATATTGGAACACTCTTCCATGATGACTCTTCCATTTCAGTATGGTTTCCATTTTTTTGGAACAGGTCTTTTTATTCCAGTGAGAGATTTCAAATTTTCTTTTATTTATTTAATCTTTTGAGTTTGTTTTAATGTTTCCTGCTGTCTCATGTTTCATCTCTTTCTCATTCCTTTCTTATGGTTTCATTTTCCTGTTTGAGGTTTTATTTCCCCTTTTAAAAAGATATTTTCTTAAATAAGAGTTTTAGGCTGTTGTTTTGTTCTATCATTTCATTTTCTAATTTTTTTCTAAATTTCTTATTGTTTTTCTATCTTTTTTGGAGTTATTCAAGGGATTCATTTAGGACTTGATATCCTTTTACATTTTCATTTGAGACTTCATATGTTTTCATTTTTGCATTGCTGTCCCTCACAGAAATCAGAGGAAGAAAATGTTCACATTGGTCTGCTGGACAGAGGGAATAGGAATGCAAAAAATGTCTTCTGGTGCAGTGGAGAGGGGGAAAAGAGTAGTCCTCTCCATGCTGCCAGGGCACACATGCCACATCTTTGCCAACAAGTGATGAGCTCAATGGATGATTAAGTAAAGAACTGGATCTATTGTTTGTAGGGTACATTAATAGGCCCTATAAAATCCAGATTAATCAAAATTCTAAGTCCTAAAATAATATGATTTAGTTATTACTACAAAAGAAATTGATATATGAAAGTGATGTTATATATGTACAGATACATAAATGTATTATATGAAAGAATAATGAGTAGAGGAGGCATAAGATATGAACTTTTAATGGATATAAGAACAGTTGGTCTTAAAAGTCATTTTCTAGCTAAAAATCTATATGATAATCCTCAGTTCAACCAAATTAAAAACATTTCAATTGGAGCCCACTGATGGACTACCTATCAGCTCACCATCAGTCTAAATTCAGAAGAATGGTTATGTGAAAGTTAGAGAATTTAAAAGACAGATATGAGAAGGAACCTCATTTTGGAAATAAGAGATAAACAGTACAAATGTGGAAGTTAGAAAGTTAGGTCTGGAGAATATTAAGTAAACCAGTTTGGCTGAAACATGGAGAACCTGATGAGAACTAATATACAATAAAACTGCTATGGTGGACAAAGGAATATCCTAAGGTCACATCTATGTTTGTTTAGGCTAGCTTTCTTTCTTTCTTTCTTTCTTCCTTTCTTTCTTCCTGTATCTATGTGCAAAAACACCTTGAAAATGGTGGAGTATAGCTTCTCCATCAATTTTATGGTCAGAGATAAGAAGTATAACATCAGCATGGAAGGCTGAGTTTAAATAAAGGCTATCTTTTAGACAGACTTCCAGTCCCTGTTGTTAATGTTCATCCCTTGCTATGGCTAAGTAAATCTTGGATAAACTAAGCATGTTTTTTCCAATTCTGATCTCAAGACACCAAACTTGCCTGGTCATAATTATCCGAAAACACCTGGAATAGTGAAATGATGCCAGATTGTAAAGACTTTATAAATTTTGTATCCTAGCAGCAATAAATAGGATGAATATGAAAACCTGGCAAAGCTCTGAAATAATGTTGTCTGAAGTTTTAAAATACAACTCTTCTCTAACATGGCCATAGTCTTTTGGTCTACTGTGGCCAAATGATCTCACTGGAGACATGGTCATTCATGAGTCTTTCTAAGCATATATTAATTTTTATATGATAAATATACAATTTATCATTATGCCCAGACTCAAAGTCCTTTTTAACTTTATCAGATTTAGATTATCACGAGGTCATAGATTTAGATCAGAAAAGGACTCTGGAAATGATCTATTCCATGATTATGATTTTACATAAGAGGAAACTCCAGGCAACCTTTGAAGAACCCCACCCCAACTCAAATTATTTTTATTCTCTTCTTGCCTACATAAGATTGCTGGGGTGAGTACCTTCAGATTTTGAGAAAATTTTGAAACCAATAGTAAGTTTATAATTTATGGTTACTAGAATTATCTTTGCTTCTTTCATGGAATGCTCATGAAGTTTCCCCTGGGTATATTTCTCTATTCTCTGGTGGGTTCTAAGGATCAATGCCCTTACTGCATTGAACTAAAAATTGCTCTGTTTCTTTGCTGCAGATACAGATGTTGCTATTACCCATTGGCCTCTGGGGATATTGCTGTAGGATTATGAGGACTTGAGAACTTTTGATCATTCAAAATTAGCGAGAACAACTAGTTAAGGTAGAAATGGGGAAAGAGAGAAAATCACTTTCTACATTAGGGTAATTCATTCTTAGGAGTCAATTATTGCTGAATCCAACTACCATTAGACCTGCCTACTGCTGAAATGGTAATTTCTTTTTTTTTTAATAAATTTTTATTTTTAGAAAAATTTTCCATGGTTACCTAAGTCATGTTTTTACTTTCCCCTTTACCCCCTCAACCCCCCTAACCCCCTCCACTGTAGCCAATTTGCATTTCCACTGGTTTTATTATGTGTGGTCAGTCAAGACTTATTTACACATTATTGATAGTTACATGGGTGTGGTCTTTTCAGGTCTACATCCCTTATCATGTCCTCATCAACCCAAGTGTCCAAGAAGTTGTTTTTCTTCTGTGTTTCATCTCCTGTAGTTCTTCCTCTGAATGTGGGTAGTGTTCCTTTCCATAAATCCCTCAGAATTGTCTTGGGTCATTGCATTGCTGCTAGTACAGAAGTCCATTACTTTCGATTTTACCACAGTATATCAGTCTCTGTGCACAATGTTCTTCTGACTCTCTCCTTTGAAATGGTAATTTCAATATATTTTGTAGTATTATTTAGCGACTCAGAGATGTATTTGATTATTTCACCCAATAAGAAGATATTTCCTCTATGATATCATCTAACTTTTCACTCCTCCCAAACTGATTAAAGATTTGTTTGATATTCTAGTTAATATTCTCGATTCACTTCAATTTTTTAACATTTTATAATTACACTAATTGGGGATGAAGGCAGAAATGTTTATGCTACATATACAAATAAATAGAAATTGGAGTTTTGTGAGGGATTTGAGTGACTCATAACAACTGATGGTCTCATATATGAGATCAAGTTTTATCTGAACTTTGAAGGAAATAGACTCTGTACCTCAGTATCCTCCTCTGTCAAATGAGATGATTGGATTAAATGATTTCTAAGATCCTTTCAAGATTTGTGAATGAATAACATAAAGTACTTAATTTTTGCTTATACTAAATTACCTGGGATTTTAGCTGTATTAGAAATTACTTTCACCAATATATAATTTGTACTTAACCAAAATAAAATTAATCAGTGTTATAAAACTTATAATTATACATTTTAATTCTCACAGCCTATGTGAACTAACATTCAGAAACTGAACTAAGAAACTCTTTTACATGGAAAGAAGTAGGAACTGGGAGGTCTATAATTTAATATTCTTTATGTCATGCTATTTTTCCTAGCAAAATCCAGTAAGGAAATATAGCTCAAGTGCTAAAATAGTCATTCATAACTTTGGGGATTTTGAACCAGGAGATTTATTGAACTAAAACAAAGAAAAGCAGCAGCCATAACACATCAGTCTTACAACAACAATTAAAACACACTGTTTATAAATCTCTACAAGCTTTACAATAAATCTTTGTTATAGCATTCCCACCATGAAAACCTATAAAGTCTTGCTTTCTGAAATGCAATCTTTTGAAAATGGGAGTTTCTACCAACTACATGCTTTGTAAATTGGTCTTTATTTACAATGCTTTAGTCCTAATTTGATGATAATCATTGCCACCTGCACTGCCCAGAACTGAGAGAAGGATGATTTTAATTCTTGCAAGAACAGAGGTTGGGGGGTAGGGCTAATGGAGAGGACATCAGATTTGGAATTAGAAAACTGGGGAATTACTATTTAACTAGTTATTTTAAGTAGGGCATCATTTAACCTCATTTTATTCACTTGTAAAACAGGTGTAAAAAATGCAACTACCACAGAGTGTTATTTTAAAACATTGAGTAGTTTGGTGTATATTAATCACTCTATAAGAGACAATTTTTATTTTTATTGCTTTGAGAACTGGAAGAAAAAGCACATTGGTCCTTTGAGCTATCTCAGCTCCTGAGTGGTGGTCATATTCTCTATGTTTTGTAATTCTTTTAGTAATTTGCCACTTTCTTAGGTGAATATTTTTATTTTCTTCAACAATTGTTTACAGCTATCTGAACACAATTTTAAAAGAAGTTTATTATTTAAATTTTTTATATTTTTTTGTGTTTAAGATTCTCTCCCTTTCTACCCAATCTCCAACCAATAAGAAAGCAAATAAGATGTGATATGCATATGTATTCATAGTAGAACTTTTTCCATAATAGTTATAACACAAAAATAAAATAAAAATAAAGTAAGAGAATTATATTTCAGTTTGCACTAAGAGTTCCTCAGTTCTTTCTCTGATAGCAGATGGCATTAACACTTTTTTTCATCATGAGTCCTTTAGAATTATTTAGGATCACTAAATTGACTAAAGTAGCCAGGTCTTTCACAGCTGATCATTACAATATTGCTGTTTCTGTGTATAATGAACTCTTTGTTCTTCTCACTTCACTTTGTATCAGTTCATATAGGTATTGCCAATTTCTTTTTGCTAAACACCTCCATCATTTGTTACAGCACGTTTGTGTATACCACAATCATATGCAACAACTTTTTCAACCATTTCCTAATGAATGAAAATTCCCTCAGTTTCCAATTCTTTTCCAAAACAAAAAGGGTTTCTATAAACATTTTTGAACATACATATTTTTTCTCACCTTCTTTGATCTCTTTGGGATACAGTTATAGCAGCAATATTACAGAATGGAAGAGTATAGACAGTTTTATAAACGTTGGTGCCAATTCCAGTTTGTTCTCCAGAATAATTGATTCATTTCACAATTCCACCAAGAATTTAGAATTGTACCTATTTTCCCATATCCCCTCTAGCATTTGTCATTTATGATAGGTGTCAGTGTTTTTTTTTATTTTAATTTCCCTAGTAAATAGTGAAAGAGAATTTTTCTAACATAATTATAGCTAACTTTGATTTTCTTCTGAAAACTGCCTGTTTAAATCTTTTGACCATTTATCAAGTAGGTAATTTCTCTGATTTTTATTAAGTTGACTCATACTTTGTATATATTTAAGAAATGAGATCCTTAACAGAGAAAATAATAATTTATTTTATATTACTTCATTGTGTAAGGTGCCTTTTACTAAAATGTAGTTTCCCTGATTATCCATTTCAGTTGTCTATTTTGTAAAACCAAAACTACATATTGGTCCCAAGACAAAAGAACACTGAGAGCTGGATATTGGGATTCAAGTGATTTGTCCAAGTTTATACAGCTAAGAAGTATCAGAGGCAAGATTATGAAACCAGGACTTCCAGTATCTAGGCTTGGATTTTAATCCACTAAACCACCTAACTGCTCCTTATGTTTATTTATCTATTCATTTATTTTTTTGCTTTTTCTTAGTCTGAGATCGTAACTCATCATATTCCAGCCTCAGAGTGCTCCAGTATGTTTGGGAGGACCAAAATACACTGGGTAACATTAATGGTTTATATCTTTCCTAGTCCAAATGTCTGTAATTATATCATATTGCCACCATCCATATTTTACTGTCTCCTCTTGATTATTTTGCCTGGTGAATTTGTGAGAATGAGGTTTGCAGCAAAGGTATAAAGATTGCTTGTTCCATTTCTTATGCATCATGTAGATGTCTAGTGACATATTAAAATGGTCCATGAAAAATTAAATCCTTTTGATATATGAAGCTTCAAATATATGAATATTACCTTGGTACTTTATAATCTTAAGAAATATGGAGAAAGGTGTTCAACATGTTGACTGGTGTGCTTGTGACAGGTTTTTGGAAGGGTTTGGTCCAAAGTTAGAAAGATAGGATGGGAAGTTCAAGTTGAAGTATGATCTGCATCACTGGACATAGAGATCACTGTTCTATCATACTATTAAACTAATGTAATCAGAAACATATTGAGGTTGGTATTTGACATATATATATAATTATCAACAAATTAAACATTGATAGGCTCAGATGAAAATGATATTTTTATCATTTATGTAAGTATCACACAAGAATATATGTATTTTTTCTTGTTTAACTGAATGAGATTTCCATGGTCTTTATTTCCTCCTTTATCACATAAATGTCAAACTGAAAATGTCAACAATTTGTGTAATAACAAAAATGCCTATTGCATTTTATTATTGTCAGATTGGTTGAAAGTTCAGTTATGCTATCCACAATTTGAACTAGAACCAAAATCATCATAATAACACATTAAACCCCAGAGACTTTCTGAAAATGGCTTTCATTTTGGACAAAAGTATATTAAAAGGCCTTTGAAAACTGATGTTATAATTTCAAACCCCAAATGGTCAGGAGGTAGATCCAAGTGAAACAAATATTATGTCTATGTCACTTGTAACTTTTTTTCTTTCCATCCTTAATTTAGGCAGTACCAAATATCAGGCTGGGATTTTAGCCTTTGAGTATCATATAAGTTTGCATAAAGAAACACATCAAACTCTTAAGATGAAATCATGTATTCTTATAAAGAAAGGTAACTTGTCCTTTTGCAGGGAGGCTATTTTTAGATTTTTTTCTATAAATATACTATTTTTAATTTTCCCTTTATGCTTGAACAATTAGCTCGATGGGATTAGATATAAAATAGTATAAAGTATAAACCAAAAGTTAAAAGTGATGGATGTGAGTTCTTTTAGGTAATAATTTATTTAAAAAAATATCTTTAGTTCTAAAGTCTCTCCTTCAGATTCAGAAGGCAAGAAATGTATTCCTATGAAGTCATGCAAAACTCTTCAGATAATCTTTGTCAAGGAATAGTTTTTTGTTAAATCACAGAAGACTAGGATGTTTACATAAAGTAATGAAAGTTTAACAATTTGAATGTCTGTTAGTGTTCTAGAGGACAAAAGTCACACTCATATATTTCTATACAAGTTCAAGTTGCTGTTACATATCAATATTCTGTCCTATCTAAAAAATCATTAAAACAGAAAGACAAAAGAACTACTTCCAAAAGGCATATGTTTTCAATTCCTTCTGTTTTATTTGATCCACATCAGTTTACCTGCACAAAATAACATGAAACATGACAGAAGAAATGTGTACACAATTGGTTTATGTCCCTGATAATAATGGCCTTCAGCCCTTAAAAGTTCCTTTACATCCATTTCCCAGCCTCCCAAGAAAATTCATTTCTATTTATTTTATTATTGTAGAATTGAATAGTCATACCCAACTCTTTTGACCCCATTTGGGGTTTTCTTTGCAAAGATACTGGTTTGCAATTTCCCTTTCCAGCTAATTTGGCAGATGAGAAAACTGAGGCAAACAGATTTAAGCAACTTTTACAGGGTCACAGAACTAATAAAGTGTCTATGCCCAAAGTTAAATTCAGGAATTCCTGATGCCAGGGCTAGCATTTTATCCACTACCAACGATGGGCATACTATGGCCTATGGGCCAGATGCAGCCCCCTGAAATGTTCTATCTGGCTGTGCCATTATTCCTAATCTGACGAATACAATGAGTAGGATATAATACAATGAAACTTCGAAAGAGTTGCTTTAGAACCAGACTGACAGATGAGCATTTCCTTTCCTTTGGCCCCCTCTTTAAAAAGTTTGCCCATCACTGATACCTACTAACTACTCCCTGAAAATATCGTATGGGTATTACTTTCTGTAACTGAACCAACTTCCTCTTTTCCAAATTGCATCCTTTATACTTCTGCCTCACAAAGTCCTTTAAATTTCTTTATGAATTATATAAAATCAAATTAATATGAAATAAAGTTATCACTTTCAGAAATTGATATACATATTTCTCTAATTATCCCAGAGCTGGCAGTGGATTCCAAAATTTTCTAGGCTAAAATAATATCTGAACCATGTATTCCTTCACAATATCTTTGACCTTGGTTCATCTAGCCTCCAATTTTCCAACTCTAGTATCTGGAAACATGTTATCTCCTGATAAAATAAATTCAATTTTAGGATAAATCTAAATTTTAAGAAATTCTTCCTTGCTTCCAAATTTATTTCCTTATTGTTTCTCTCCATTGACCATAGTTCTTTTTTTAAAAAAAAATTTATTAATATTTATTTTTTAGAAAAGTTAACATGGTTACATAATTCATGCTCTTTCCCCTTTACCCCCCTAGCTCCACCCCCACTCCATGGCTGATGTGTATTTCCACTGGTTTTAACATGTGTCATTGATCAAAACCTATTTCCAAATTGTTGATAGTTGCATTGGTGTGGTAGTTTCAAGTCCACATCCCCAATCATGTCCGCCTCAACCCATGTGTTCAAGCAGTTGCTTTTCTTCTGTGTTTCCTCTCCTGTAGTTCTTCCTCTGAATGTGGGTAGCGTTCTTTTCCTAAGTCCCTCAAAATTGTTATGGATCATTGCATTGCTGCTAGTACAGAAGTCCATTACATTCGATTTTACCACAGTGAATTGGTCTCTGTGTACAACATTCTTCTGGCTCTGCTCCTTTCACTCTGCATCAATTCCTGGAGGTCTTTCCAGTTCACATGGAATTCCTCCAGTTTATTATTTCTTTGACCACAATAATATTCCATAACCAGCATATACCACAATTTGTTCAGCCATTCCCCAATTGAAGGACATACCCTCATTTTCTAGTTTTTTGCCACTACAAAAAGCGCAGATATAAATATTTTCGTACAAGTCTGTTTATCTATGATCTCTTTGGGGTATAAACCCAACAATGGTATGTCTGGATTAAATGGCGGGCATTCTTTTATAGCCCTTTGAGCATATTTCCAAATTGCCAGCCAGAATGGTCGGATCAGTTCACAACTCCATTAATGTCCCAGTTTTGCCACATCCCCTCCAGCATTCATTACTCTCCCCTTCTTTCATTTTAGCCAATCTGCTAGGGGTGAGGTGATACCTCAGCGTTGTTTTGATTTGCATTTCTCTAATTATTAGAGATTTAGAACACTTTCTCATGTGCTTGGCAAGAGACATGAATAGGCAATTTTCAGATAAAGAGACCATAGTTCTTCTGTTGCTGATCTTTAGTGAAGAAAAATGTACTATGTCCTGAAGTAGCCCACTTTACTTTTGGATAATTCTAATTACTATAAAGTTTGCTTTTTATTTTCCCTTACATTAAGAATATATCTGCCTCTCCAAAATTCATATAATCAGATAATATGAATAACAAATCATTTGTATCTTCATCTAGGTCATTAACTATTGACAAAAAAATGTTAAAACAGCAAGACCCAAATAAAAATCCATAGCACGCACCCTCTATCCATGCCAAAAATAGCAATAGAGATTGAGGAAAAGAGGGAGAAAATGAGAAAAACTTTTATTGTAAATGGCCAGCATCATTTCATTCTGGGTTTTATATCTCTTCACAATATTTATAATAAAATATTACTCCTCATTTAGCTTCTTTATCAGTGACAGTATTTTCTACTATTTCTCTACTTGCCTTTTAAACACCTAAAGTAATTCCCTAACATCCCCAATCCAAAATTTTTTTAAACTAACTTTTCCCTATTCTCTCTAAAAATTATTTTTTTTTCATTTGTGGCATCATTATTTTATTATGGAGAATTCAGTCTCTATTTTTCATTCTTACTTATACAGAAGAAATTTATGCTATGGCATCATAGGATTATAAATCTAGGAATACAAGTAATTTATGAGTTCATCTAGTGAAATCCGATTATGTAGAAATAAGGAAACAGTATCTAGGAGTTTAAATAACTTTTTCAAAATTATATGAGTGTGTTAATAAGTGACAAAAATCTTCTGATTCCATAACCAATGTTCTTTTCATTCCTAATTTTAGACATTTATTGAGTACATTCCATGAAGTAAAAACTTTTTCAGTCATTTGTAAACAAAGGATAAAAAAGAAGTCCCTATCCATAATCTAATGGAAGAGAAAATATTCTAACAACAGTGTAATGACAAAATATTTTCAAGATTGGTAAAAGCTTCATGTAAAAAGTTGCATTTTAGCTGGAACTTGAACAAAGCCAAAGAAAGTGATTGTGTTGGTATAAAAATGACAGATTAGCAGCAACCCAGATTTGTCCTCTCAATATCACCCCCTCCCCAAGAACTTCAAATAATGACTCAAATCAAATTTTGAAATGACAGATTCAAAAAGGTCACAATGAGACATTTTTCTCCCTTAAGAACATTTAGGAGATTAGCAGGAAAAATTTGTGACACCAGGGTGGAAGTCTATGAGGAGCCCACACGAAAGGTTTCAGCAACAACTTTGGGAGCTCCCATCCAAGAGAGGATAAGGGTAAAGACAACTGTTGAGAAATAGACTGTAGGGAAGCCTTTGTTGTCACAGAATTTAGGAGGCATTAGTTGGCATCTCAATTGCACATATTCATTTCTGGGTTATGTTTCAGAGAGGAAAATTAAGCTCAAGGTCCAGGTAAAAGGTGCAAGGATAACATTTCTAAAACGAAAAAGAACATAAGAGCTGATGACTTCAGGGAAACAAAGGCCATTTCTGAATGAAGATGAGAGTACATACCAGAAAATAATGACTACAAATCTATCTGGATGACACCACTTTGAAAACACCAAAAACTTGCAGATGTCCCAAAACTAACTCTGAAAAAAGAACAAAAAGCCTGAAAATCTGGATATTGGTTCTTCACCTCAAGGTGAGCAAAGAATAACATAAAATAGCAATCCAATGAAAGGAATAGGCTAGAAAAATGATCAAACACCAAGAATTATTCCAAAATATTTTAAGAATAAAAAACTACTATTGTAGTTGTAAAGGCCAACCCATAAACCCAGAATAGATAAAAAATGTGAAAACACTTTCAAACAAAGTCTCAAGGAAAAATGTTAATTGGAAACAATCTAAATAAAATTGCGGAAGACTTAAAGGATAAGGTGGGAAAGTGAGAAAAGGAAGGAGGGTGATGCAAGAAATTAACAGCCTATTAAAAAAGTAAAAAATACTTAAAATAAATAACATCTTGAAAAACAGAATTAGACTAACTTTAAAAAATATATAAAAGATCATGAATAAAAGAAATCTTTTAAAATTAGAATTTGGCAAATAGATGAAAAAAATCAAATGAAGGCAAGAGAATAAAAATAGAAGAAAATGTGAAATATCTCACCAAAAAAATAACTTGGTTGGAAAATAGATTCAGAAGAGTTAATTTAATTAATGGTATACCTGAAATCTGTAATAAAAAAGTGACTAGGCATCATATTTGAATAAATTATAAAATAAAACTCCTCCAATATTATTGGTCAAGAAAGTAAAATGGAAACTGAAAAAAATATACTCATAACTTCCTTAAAAGTACCCCAAAATAAAAATTCAGAAGAATATTATAGCCAAATGAAATTAATTAAGTGACCAGAAAGGAACAGTTCATATATTATTAAACCATAGTCAGGAGCAGAAAAGACTTAAGAACTACCATGTTAAAAGAACAGAAAGCTTGGGATATGATATTTCAGAAGTCAGAGAACCTAAGATTACAACTCATAAAAACCTACCAATCAAAATCAAGTTTAATGCTTTAGGGGAAAAAGTGGTATATTTCATGAAATTGAGGATTTCAAAGAATTTCAATGAAAATACAAGAGTTAAATAAAAATTTTGGCTTTCAAACTGAAGATACTAGCAAAACATAAAAAGATAACCATAAGAAAGTATTCATAAGGGTGTCAACGAAATTAAAAACTTACATTCCTGTCTTGATAGATAATACATGTAACTCCTCAAAACTTTATATTATTGACTACTGGAGGTAGAGACAGGATGGCAGTGTAATTTGGAGTAGCTCTGTGCCACCATGAGAATCCTACCCAACCAAAATTAAAATATCATCACACAATAAATACAGGAATGAAAGAATCATCAAGGAGACAGCAAAACAACTTTCAAGAAAAGAAAAAACCCAAAAGGTAGGCAATGAACATCTGGGGCCCTGGAGTGAGAGAAAAGCAGACCCAGCAAGAAGCTGTAGCAAGAAGGGAAGAGCAAGCCAAGAGGGAGCCACACACCCCCACCCCACATCTGCTGTCCAAGTTTCAGAAACCTATGCCTGAGCCACCATCCTAATCCTGAAATCCTGAATGAGCAAAGAAAAAAGCCAATCCATACCCCTTGAAATTTCAAATCTGTGAAGTCTGGAATCCCAGCCCAGGGAATTCTAGTCTGGGATTGGGACAAGGACTTAACTCACACCTTGCTGTAGATGATAGTACTAAATACTAAGTACTGATCTTTTTGCCTAAAGCTCAGGGAAGAGCTCCAAGACAGGACAATCAAGGGTGTGCCAGATTAGATCAAATACACAGGAAGACCAAAAATTTGAGTCTAAGCCTAAGGATAGAATGTGAAAAGCCCCTAACCTGATCAAGATCAGAGTGAGATGAAAAACTTAAACCTAAGCCTGAGGCAAGTCTTCAAGCTACTAGCATCTCAAGGGTCAAGTGAATCAGTAGGTGAAGGAGTCTCTCAGAGCTCTCAGCTGTCAGACAATCACATCATTTCCCCAATATACCTCCAATTAGATAGGAAAGATAAGCAAGCAACCAAAAAAAGCACCTAATTCTAAAGAATTTTTATGGAGTCAAAAAGCAAGGCAAAGAAACAGAAGGAAACAGTAAAATCAAAGGAAACACACACAAAGTTGAAAAGAAAAATATGTATTGGACACAGATTCTGAAAGAACTCAAAAAATAATTTCAAAATCAATTAAGAGAGGCAGAGGAAAAGTGGAAAAAAGTAATGAAAGTGATACAAGGAGAAAGGAAAGTAATGAAAGAAGAAATGGACCAATTGAAAAAGGAAAACCAAAAACTGACAGGAAAATCAGACCTTAAAAACAGAATTGACCATCTATAAACTAATGATTTCATAAGAATCAGAGAAACAATGAAGCAGAATCAAAGGAATGAAAAAACAGAGGAAAACATGAAATACCTTATTGAAAAAACAAATGACCTAGAAAATAGATCTAGGTTAGACAAATAAACTATTGAACTACCTAAAAGCCATGTTAAAAAAAAAACCTTGAATACAATATTAGAAAAAGAAATTGAACAAGCCAACAAAGAACTCCCTAAGAAAAAAATCACCAGGGCCTGATGGATTCAAAGGTGAATTCTATCAAACATTCAAAGAATAACTAATCCCAATAGTATACAAATTATTTGACATAATAAGCAAAGAAGGAGTCCTATCAAATTCCTTTTATGACACTAATAAGGTACTGATCCCAAGTCAGGCAGACCAAAAACAGAGAAAGAAAACTACAGAACAATCTCCCTAATGAACATACATGCAAAAATCTTAAGTAGAATACTAGCAAAAAGACGCCATCAAGTGATCATGATGTTTATCCATCATGATCAGGTGAGATTTATACCAGGAATGCAAGGATGGCTCAACATTAAGAAAACCATTCACATAATTGACCATATCAACAAACTAATGAAAAAAAAATCACATGATTATCTCAATAGATGCTGAAAAAGCCTTTGACAAAATGCAACACCCATTCCTATTGAAAACACTAGAAAGTATAGGAATAGAATGACCTTTCCTAAAAATAATAAACACTATACATCTAAAACCACAAGCAAGCATCATATGCAGTGGGGATAAATTAGAGGCCTTCCCAATAAGATCAGGTGTGAAAGAAGGATGTCCATTATCACTTCTATTATTTAACATTATACTAGAAACACTAGCAGTAGCAATTAGAGAACAAAAAAAATTGAAAGTATTAAAATAGGCAATAAGGAGACTAAGCTCTTACTCTTTGCAGATGATATGATGGTCTACTTAAAAATGCTAGAGAATCAATTTAAAAGCTAGTAGAATTAATCAACAACTTTAGCAAAGTTGCAGGATACAAAATAAAAGCACATAAATTATCAGCATTTCTATATATTTCCAACACATCACAACAGTAAGAGGTAGAAAGAGAAACACCATTTAAAATCACCCTAGACAATGTAAAATACTTAGGAATCTATCTCCCAAAACAAGCACAGGAATTATATGAACACAACTACAAAATTTCCAAACAATTAAAACTAGATCTATACAATTGGAAAAATATTGATTGCGCATGGGAAGCATGAACTAACATAATAAAAATGATCATCCTACCCAAATTAATTTACTTACTTAGTGCCATACCTATCAAACAACCAAGAAACTTTTTTAAAGAATTAGAAAAAAACTATAATGAAGTTCATTTGGAAGAACAAAAGATCAATAATATCAAGAGAAATAATGAAAAAAAAATAATGAAGAAAGGTGGCCTAGACATAACAGATATTAAACTATACTATAAAGCAGTGATCATCAAACAATATGGTACTTGCTAAGAGAAAGAAGGGAGGATCTGTGGAATAGACTTGGGGTAAATGACATCAGAAAGACAGTCTATGATAAACCCAAAGAGCCCAACTTTTCAGACAAAAATCTAGTATTTGACAAAAACTATTAGGAAAAATTGCAAAACAATATGGGAAAGATTAGGTTTAGATCAACATCTCACACCCTGCACAAAAATAAATTCAGAATGGGTGAAAGACTTGAATATAAAAAGGAAACTATAAGAAAATTAGAGAAACACAGAATAGTATACTTGTCATATCTCTGGGAAAGGAAAGATTTTAAAACCAAAATCAGAAGGACAGACAATGAGCTCAAGGAGGAAATAGATAGTAAGACCATATTAGTGGGAAATCTCAAACTTCTTTCAGAATTAGATAAATCAAACAAAAATAAATAAATAAGAAAGAAGTGAATTAAATGGTAGAAAAATTAGAGTTAATAGATATCTGGAGAAAACTGAATAGGAATATACATTTTTCTCAGCAGTATATGGTACATATACAAAGATAAATCGTGTACTAGGGCATAGAAATATTGCAAAAAATGCAGAAGATAAGAAATAATAAATGCCACTTTTTCAGATCACAATGTGATAAAAATTATAGTTAACATGGGTCATGCTAAGACAAACAAAATTAATTGGAAACTAAATAATCTAATTCTTCAAAACTGGTGGGTCAAAAAACAAATCATAGAAACAATTACAGACTTCATTAAAGAGAATGACAATGAGGAGACAGCATTTCAAATCCTATGGAATACAGCCAAAGCAGAATGCACATTGGAAAATTTATATTTCTTAGTGTCTATATCAACAAAATTAGAAGGATGAGATCAATGAATTGGGCTTGCAACTTAAAAAATTGGAAAAAGAAAAAAATTAAAAATCCCCAGATAAAAACTAAATTGGAAATCCTGAAAATTAAAGGAGAAATTAATAAAATTGAAAGTAAAAGAACTATTGAACTAATAAATAAGACTAGGAGTTGGTACTTTGAGAAAACAAAATAGATGAAGTACTAGTTAATCTCATAAAAAAAAAAGAAAAAAAGAGAAGCAAATTAATAGTAACAAAGATGAAAAGAGTGATCTCATACCTAATGAAGATAATTAAGATAATTAGTAAGAACTATTTTGCCCAATTATGTGTCAATAAATATTACAATTTAAGTGAAATAGGTGAATATTTACAAAAATATAAATTGCCTAGATTAACAAAAGAGGAAATAGGATACTTAAATAAATTCTATCTCAGAAAAACAAAATGAACAAGCCATCAAGAAATTTCCTAGGAAAAAGTATCCATGGCCAGATGGATTCACAAGTGAATTTTATCAAACATTTAAAGAATAACTAATCCCAATACTATACAAATTATTTGACAAAAATAAGCACAGTAGGAATCTTACCAAATTATTTATATGACACATGTGGTAACTACTTCAAAGCCAGCCAGGACAAAAACAGAGAATGAAAACTATAGACCAGTCTCCTTAATTAACATAGATGCAATAATATTAAATAAAATGCTAGCAAAAAGATTACAGCAAATTATCACAAAGACTATCCACTAGGACCAAGTGGGATTCTACCAGGAATGCAAGGATGGTTTAATATTAGGAAAACCATCAACCCAATTGACTATATCAATAATCGAACCAAAAGAAATCACATGATTATCTCAATAGCTGAAAAAAAAGCCCTTGACAAAATATAACACCCATTCTTATTGAAAACATTAGAAAGTAGAGGAAGAGAAGGGTCTTTCCTCAAAATAATAAACAG
This sequence comes from Gracilinanus agilis, assembly GCF_016433145.1. Classification (NCBI taxonomy): domain Eukaryota; kingdom Metazoa; phylum Chordata; class Mammalia; order Didelphimorphia; family Didelphidae; genus Gracilinanus; species Gracilinanus agilis. The sequence goes on from NC_058134.1 coordinate 249,610,597, forward strand.
CACATATTTAAAACCATCAGCAAGTATCATCTACAATAGGTACAAGTTAGAAGCCTTAAAATAAGGTCAGGAGTAAAGCAAAGATGTCCATTATAACCTCTATTATTTAATATTGTACTAGAAACTCTATCAGTAGCCATTAGAGAAGAAAAATAAATTGAAGGGACTAAAGTAGGCAATGAGGAAATTAAACTTTCACTTTTTGTAGATGATCTAAGGGTATATTTAAAGAAAATTAGAAAATCAGCTAAAAGGTTAGTGGAAATAATTAGCAAGAACCAATGTTGCAGTGTCAAGATAAACCCACCTAACTCATCAGAATTTCAGTATATTTCCAATAAAATTCAGCAACAGGAGTTAGAAAGAGAAACTTCATTTAAAATAAGTCCAGAAAATATAAAATATTTAAGAATTTATCTATCAAGACAAACACAGGAAACACAACTACAAAATACTTTTTACACAATTAAAACTAAATGTAAATAACTGGAAAAACATTAATTGTTCATGGGTAGGATGAGCTAAAATAATAAAAATGACAATCCTACCCAAATGAATTTACTTAACCTGCGCCATACCTATCGAACTAGTATATCTTTTGTTTTAATATAGACTGTAAGCTTCTTTGTCAAGAATATTTATTGGACTTCAGTTCAGAAGAATTGAATTTGTTCCTCGACTAGGCGTCTTATTCACTATGTGATTCTAATCACATAACTTAGTCTCTTGGACCTTTAATCTCCTCATATATAAAATGAAGATAATACTTTCCCTATTTATTTTTAGGATTGTTGTTGGTGGTCTTATTTTTCTTGTTGTTTTACCTCTAAAACTCTATGTAGATTGATCTAATAATCTCTTTATATAAAGGACAAGTTAGGAAGTCAACTAAAGATAACAGGCACTGTTAAAGAAAAAAAGGTTCTTTTGAGAAGTGGCCAGGAAACTGTACATCTTTTCTTCTTTTTTTTAACATTCAATATTTTATTTTTTAAAAACATTTATTAATATTCATTTTTAACATGGTTACATGATTCATGCTCCTACTTTCCCCTTCACCCCCCTCACTCCCTCCACCCATGGCCAATGCACATTTCCACTGGTTTTAACATGTGTCAGTGATCAAGACCTAGTTCCATATTGTTGATAGTTGCATTGGTGTGGTAGTTTCGAGAGTACATCCCCAATCATGTCCACCTCAACCCATGTGTTCAAGCAGTTGTTTTTCTTATGTTTCCTCTCCTGCAGTCCTTCCTCTGAATGTGGGTAGAGTTCTTTACCATAAATCCCTCAGAGCTGTTTTGTGTCATTGCATTGCTGCTGGTACAGAAGTCCATTACATTCGATTTTACCATAGTATATCAGTCTCTGTGTACAATGTTCTTCTGGCTCTGCTCCTTTCACTCTGCATCAGTTCCTGGAGGTCTTTCCAGTTCACCTGGAATTCCTCCAGTTTATTATTCCTTTTAGCACAATAGTATTCCATCACCAGCATATACCACAATTTGTTCAGCCATTCCCCAATTGGAGGACACCTTCTCCTTCTCCAGTTCCTTGCCACCACAAAAAGTGCAGCTATAAATATTTTCATACAACTCTGTTTATTTATGATCTCTTTGGCATACAAACTCAACAATGGTATGGCTGGATCAAAGGGCAGGCACTCCCCTGTTTCCCTTGGTTTATCCCTTCTGACTTTCTCAGAAGGGTTAGATAAGAGTTTTATGTCCCAATGGATAATATAGCTACTCTTCCCTCTCCGGGTTGATTACACTGAGAGTAACGTTTAAATATTACCTCTTAATGCTCTCTTCCTCTCCTTCTTATAATAGTATTTGTCCCCTCTCCTTCCCATGCCCTCTTTGTGTGTAATATAATATCCTATTTTTCTTATTCACTCAAGTTTCTCTTGGCATCCCCTACTATTCACCCCCCTCTTTCCCACCCCCCATATCATCTTAGACCATTTAGTATTCCACCCTCTCCCTGTGAATTATTCTTCTGATTACTATAATAGTGAATACTATAATAGTGAATAGAGTTCACTACCGAGAATTATATATATCATTTCTCCAAATAGGAATACAGATAATTAGATCTTACTGAGGCCCTTAAAAAGGCAAATTTAAAAGTTATGAGTTTTCTTTTCCCTCTGTTCCTTATTTACATTTTCATGTTTCTCTCGATTTTCATGGTTAGATATCAAACTTTCCATTTAGCCCTTGTCTTTTCTGTGTAAATACTTGGAAATCTTCAATTTTGTTGAATGCCCATACTTTCCCCTGGAAGTATATAGTCAATTTTGATGTGTAGTTGATCCGTGATTGCAGGCCCAGCTCTTTTGCCTTTCTGAATATCATATTCCAAGCCTTGCGGCCTTTTAGCGTGGAGGCTGCCAGATCCTGTGTGATCCTGATTGGTGCTCCTTGTTATTTGAATTGTCTCTTTCTGGCTTCTTGTAAGATTTTTTCTTATACTTGGAAGCTCTTAAATTTGGCAATTATATTTCTGGGCATTGTCTTTTCTAAGTCGAGTGTTGAGGGTGATCTATGGATCCTTTCAATGTCTATATTGCCCTCTTGTTGTAGGACTTCAGGGCAATTTTGCTGAATAATTTCTTTTAGTATGGAGTCCAGGTTTCTATTAATTTCTGGTTTTTCTGGAAGTCCAATGATTCTCTAATTGTCTCTTCTAGACCAGTATTCTTGGTCTGTCACTTTCTCATTGAGATATTTCATGTTTCCTTCTACTTTTTCAGTTTTTTGACTTTGTTTTATTTGTTCTTGTTGTCTTGAGACATCATTAGCTTCTAATTGCTCAATTCTAGCCTTTAGGGACTGGTTTTCGGCTATAATCTTTTGATTTTTCGCTATGATCTTTTGGTTTTCGCCTATGATCTTTTGGTTTTCAGCTATGATATTTTGGTTTTCCTTTTCAATCTGGTCATTTCTGGTGTTCACTTTGCTTATCAGTTCATTTGATTTCTGAGCCTCACTTTCCAGTTGCAAAATTCTGCCTTTTAAACTGTTATTTTCTTGCCTGATTTCCTTTTGAGCTATTTCCCATTTCTCTAACCAAATCTTTACCATCTTTCTCGTCATCTCAGTTTTGAACTTTTCAAGAGCTTGTGACCATTTTTCATTATTATTTTGGGAGGGTCCGGATGCTTATTTGTTCTACCCCTCTATTTGCTCAGTTGTCTGGATTTTCTCTGTGTAAAAGTTCTCGAGTGTTAACGATTTCTTTTTCTTGTTAATCCTTCTCCTCTGAGCTTCCTGATTCTGGGTAGCCATTGTTATCCCAGCAGCTTTTCTGCTTTATCCTTCTTGTAAGATTTTTTCTTTTACTTGGAAGCTCTTGAATTTGGCTATTATATTCCTGGGCATTTTCTTTTCTGGATCTAGTGTAGAGGGTAATCTATGGTTCCTTTCAATGTCTATATTGCCCTCTTGTTGTAGAACTTGAGGGCAATTTTGCTGAATAATTTCTTTTTTTTTTAAACCCTTGTACTTCGGTGTATTGTCTCATAGGATTGGTAAGGATGGGCAATGGGGGTCAAGTGACTTGCCCAGGGTCACACAGCTGGGAAGTGGCTGAGGCCGGGTTTGAACCTAGGACTTCCTGTCTCTAGGCCTGACTCTCACTCCACTGAGCTACCCAGCTGCCCCTGAATAATTCCTTTTAGTATGGAGTCCAAATTTCTATTAAGTTCTGCTTTTTCAGGAATACCAATGATTCTCAGATTGTCTCTTCTAGACTGGTTTTCTTGGTCTGTCACTTTCTCATTGAGATATTTCATGTTTCCTTCCATTTTATCAGTCTTTTGACTGTTTTATTTGTTCTTGCTATCTTGAGAGATCATTAGCTTCTAATTGCTCAATTCTAGCCTTTAAGGACTGGTTTTCCTTTTCAACCTGGTCATTTCTGGTGTTCAATTTGCTCATCAGTTCATTTAATTTCTGAGCCTCCCTTTCCAATTGCAAAATTCTGACTTTTAAACTGTTATTTTCTTGCCAAATCTCTTCTATCTTTCTCATCATCTCTGATTTGAACTCTTCAATAGCTTGTGACCAGTTTTCATTATTTTGGGAAGGTTTGGATATGATTACTTGTTTGTTCTCCTCTGCTGTTTGCTCTGTTGTCTGGATTTTCTCTGTGTAAAAGTTGTCCAGTGTTACAGATTTCTTCTTGATGATCTTTCTCTTCTGGGGTTACTAATTTTGGCTTGCCATTTTTGTTAGCCCAGAGCCTTCTCAGCTTTATCCTCACACTCAGGGTCTATCTGCACTCTCTAGGCTCCTGAGGTCTCAGGTCTCATTGTTCTCGGGGTCAAGTCTCCTGGTGGTCCCCCCAATCTACCCCTCTGCCTGAGGCTCCTTCAACAGTCTCAGGGCACTGCTTCTGCAGCTGCGCTCCCATCTGCACAGGGTCCCCACTAGAGGTCCAAGCCTGTGCTTGAGATCCTTGTCCTCACCTAAGACAATGCCTTCACCAGAGCATGCACTCAAGGTCTGTGTTCAAAGTCCATTTGCGTTCTTTAGCCTCTTGGAGTCCTAAGTCTTGCTGCTCTCAGAAAGCTGCCTGAGACTTAATGGGTGCCCCAAACCCGCTCTAATTCTTGTGATCTGGCCTTGGCACTGTACGTGGTGTGTGGGGTAGGGGAGGGGCTTCCTCTGCTCGTGTTTTCGTGAGCTGTGTCACCCCTTCATAGCATGGAAATGCCCCCATTCCACATACTTTCAATGCTGAGCCCTGTTGTGGGGTCCTTTCGTTTGTCTGGATTTATTTTTATGTCCCTTTGAGGAGTCCTATATGCTTTGGTTAGAAGAGGTCAAGCAGCTGTTTTTACTCTGCCACCATCTTAACCCAGAACCCATCTTTCCTTCTTTATTACTTTTTTATTCTTTCTTCTTCATTTTGTTTCCTCCTGCTCTTTCTCTTTATTCTGAATTTGTGGTCATGTGGTTTGATTTGATGAAGAAGGCCTTAGTCAGAGAGATTCAAAGGCAAAATTTAGGATTCATCATATGCAACAGTGCAAGCGCTCCCCTCAAATCTCCACTTTTCTTAGGTGAATTTGATGTTAGGTAATACTAGGATTAAGCAAAGGAATAAATCTAAAATAACTGAATATAGGATTTATAGGATAAAGTATGGTGTACTATAACAGAGCATAATCTGCTTAATACAAATGATAGTATGATGAGATTTCTCTATATTCCTTTACAAAGAGTAAAAAAAAATAGAGTGAAAATGTGAACTTTCTGTTCTTTTTGTCCTCTCTCTCTCTCTCTCTCTCTCTCTCTCTCTCTCTCTCTCTCTCTCTCTCTCTCTTTCTCTCTCTCTCTCTCTCTCTCTCTCTCTCTCTCTCT
>NC_058134.1:249625763-249626308 GCF_016433145.1 Gracilinanus agilis
ATGCCCATCAGGCTGGCTGAGATAACAAAAGGGCAGGATGAGAGATGTTGGGGAGGGGGCACACTGGTGCACTATTGGTGGAACTGTGTGCTGATCCAAACATTTGGATTTGGATTTGGTTGTATTTTGATCCAACCATTGGAGAGCAGTTTGGAGTTGCACCCAGAGAGCTCTAAAACTGTGAGTGCATTTGGACCCCTCTTGCTAGATCTGTTTCCTGGGAAGATTGGGGAAAAATGGAAATGACCTATATGTTCCAAAATATTTATAGAGGCCCTCTTTGTGGTGGCAGGGAATCAGAAATTGAAGGGATGCCCATGAATTTGGAAATGGTTGAATATGATAGAGATGGGCTGTCTATTTAAAAAAAAAAACTTGGATAAGAAAACAACTGCTTGAACGCATGGGTCGGGGTGGACATGATTGAGGGTGTGGACTCGAAACTACCACACCAATGCAACTACCAACAATTTGGAAATTGGTCTTGATCAAGGACACATGACAAAACTAGTGGAAATGCGCATCGGCTAAGGGTGGGGGGGTGC
>NC_058134.1:249626336-249650412 GCF_016433145.1 Gracilinanus agilis
GGGGGGGGTTGAAGGGGAAAGGTGGAGCATGAATCATGTACCCATGTTAAAAATGAATATTAATAAATGTTAAAAAAAACGTATTTAATTCTCCATTGCTTGTTACTTATATGAAAAAAGTGTCACCAATGTTATGTATCTCTTTGAATTTAGGTAAGATCTAAACTCAATCAAAGGCTTGCAACAGGGCAAAGCTTGAAATGATGACAAGGCTGACTGTGAAGTTATCCTTATCCTTTGTCAATTTGTTCTCAATTGCAGATATCATACATAATTATACATCTCATAAAGATGAGATGTATTGCAATATAGCAGTGACTGCATCTGGGGACAAGCAAGGTAAGCAAAAATGAATAATAATTAGAGTATAGTCAAAATTTGACTATTTCCCCTCTAATTTGTAAAGATCTATTTTCATCATTGCTCTGTGAATTTTAGCTAGTATATAATGTTTCCACATAGAAATTGGAATGGATGGAATTTTCTTATATGAGCTGACATTGTACAACTTATTTTAAGCCTTTGCTTTCATTAAATTGCTGACACTATCTGTTCTTTGATGCTACAAGAAAAAGCACTTTTTAAGTCCACCCATCCTCTGGTGTATAGTTCCCACCTTGTGATAAATGAGTGTCTTTCCTTCAGACCAATCCTAATCCTTACTCAATTAAAAAACCTCAACCATAGCCAAAACAATCACAACAAAAAAAAACAACAAATATTTCACTTCTATTATTTTAAAGGTTATAAGAAACAGTACAATATAACATAAGAGGTTCAAGATCTCCAGGCTTAAAGTGTTACCTTTGACCTTTAATGGCAGAGTGATTTATTTTGCCTTCAATTTCCCCATTAAAACCATCAAAGACTGTAGGCTGTTGATCTGCAATAGTAGATTGGGAATTTCCTCTACCAGTAAAGTAATCTGGATAGGTCATCTCAAAAAGTTTTGGGGCAGGGAATTATTGTCATCAGAAAGATGAAAAATCTGCTTCTAATTAAATGGAGAAGAAATAGAACATTTAAACAAGTTGCAATTAAAAAAGAATAAGAAATTGAAGGTATTAAAATAGGCAATGAGGAGGCCAAGCTATCACTCTTTGCAGAGGATTTGATGGTATACTTAAAGAATTGAAGAGAATCAACTAAAAAGCTAGTAGAAATAATCCACAACTTTAGCAAAGTTGCAGGATACAAAATAAACACACATACATCATCACCATTTCTATATATTTCCAACACATCTCAGCATCAAGAGTTAGAAAGAGAAATTCCATTTAAAATAACCTTACACCAGTGATGGGCAAACTATGGCCTGTGGGCCAGATTGGGCCCCCTGAATGTTCTATCCAGCTCTGTGACATTGTTCCTAATCTGACGAATACAATGAGTAGGATACAATACAATGAAACTTCAAAAGAGTTGCCTTAGAAACAGACTGACAAATGAGCATTTCCTTTCCTTTGAACCCCCTCTTTAAAAAATTTGCCCATCACTGCCTTAGACAATATAAAATACTTAGGAATCTGTCTGCCAAGACAAAGGAAGGAATTATGCAAACATAACTGCAGAACACTTTCTACACAATTAAAACTAGATCTAAACAATAGGAAAAACATTAATTGCTCATGGGTAGGATGAGCTAACATAATAAAAATGACCATCCTACCCAAATTAATTTACTTATTTAGTGCCATACCTATCAAACAACCAAAAAAACTTTTTTACTGAATTAGAAAAAAAAACATAACAAAATCCATTTGGAAGAACAAAAGATGAAGAATATCAAGGGAAATAATGAAAAAAAAATAATATGAAGGAAGGTGACCTAGCAATACCAGATCTTAAACTGTACTATAAAGCAGTGGTCATCAAAACAGTATGGTACTGGTTAAGAGACAGAAGGGAGGATCAGTGGAATAGACTTTGGAAAGTGACTTCAGGAAGATATTCTATGATAATCCCAAAGAGACCAGATTTGGGGGCAAAAACCCACTATTTGACAAAAACTGCTGGGAAAAGTAGAAAACTGTATTGGAGAGAATAGGTTGAGATCAATATCTCACACCCTACACCAAGATAAATTCAGAATGGGTGAGCACAAAAGTCTAAAATTCAGAGATGTAGATTGCTTTCTTAAAGTTAAAAAGCTTGTCAATATCAGAGGCAGGATTCTAAGTCAGGTCTACTCTCCTTAGTAGCCTACATTAACCATAGAAGGTATATAATTCCCCAAGCAATAGGGACATAATATAAAAACAATAACAATAATAATAATTTTATAATTTTATATCTGGTAAAATTAACAAAATTTTTAACAATGTGGATGCCTAATAATTATTTGCTTATGCCATTGTCATGATCTAATTAATGAAGAATTAGCTTCATTAATTTGTTTTGTTGAGAAATATGTAAGGATTATTTCAGACTATTTATTGCAAAGATAAATACTGAAGTTGAACATTAAATATTTTGGCATATAATGAGAAGTTAGGACTCACTGGAAAAGATCTTGATGTTGGGAAAGATTGAAAATAAAATGAGAAGGGGATGACAGAAGATAAGGTGGAGATAGAAAGTGTTATAGAAACAACAAACAAACTGGGACAGACTTTGGAACATAGTGGAGGCTAGAAAGGCCATGGGGTCACAAAGAGTCAGAGACAATTGGAAGAATGAAGAAAAATAGACTCCCTTCTTGCATTGGCCAATTCCCCTTATTGTAATAGCTCAGGAAAATACTTTGATAAAAATACCAGAAAATAAATACACCTAATCCTTACTAAATTATTCATTTTCCCATTTTTGGCTATTTTCCAAAAAATGTTAACCTCTCACTATTGATATTCAGTTTTTAATAGCTTTTCTATATCTACTGCTCTAGTAATGGTTCTGAACATCTGTGACTTGCTGTTTGTGTCGAAAGCAGATTTTTGTTATCACCTTAGCAGCTGTCCTAAGATCTTGAAGACATGGTTTGAACTGATGTGATGCACATCAATGACTATAATTTAATTAACTTAAATTTTCATACCCACCTGAACCATGAAGAGAAGAGATAATTGCATGAATAATTATTCTCTAGAAATAGTGGAGAGAGTTGACATATATATATATATATATATATATACATTTATATACATCCTAAACTTTATAGAAGAAACATTTTAGTGTCCTATACTTTATATAGGAATAAATATTGTTTCTGAAATAATATTTTTAAATCTATTAATTAGACAACCTTTAAAAATCTGTTGGCATAATTTAGGTAATATGACAAAGTTATCCATATCAAGTGTTTTCAGAAAAGTAATTAGAAGCAGCCAGGGAATTTAAATGGATACCCACACCAACAAGACATTTAACAATTGCCATAAGGCTATACAAAGCTCCCCAAAATGAAGAATGCATTTTGTAAGGGAGAGAGACAAAGGCAACAACTATAATGGCTCAGGTTTATATCAATATCAATCTAGACAAAGAATGGAAAAATAGAATCAGAGACACCAGACTATTGCTTTTTTGGTAGCATCCAGGGGAAAGAGAAACATTGTCCATGCACCATAATTCCCTCTGTTCCCTTGTGAAAGAAAGAAAGAAAGCTAGAAAGAAAGAAAGAAAGAAAGAAAGAAAGAAAGAAAGAAAGAAAGAAAGAAAGAAAGAAAGAAAGAAAGAAAGAAAAAGAAAGAAAGGAAGGAAGGAAGGAAGGAAGAAAAAATCAATAGAATAACATTTCTTTATTTTTGAGAGATGTCACAGATTTCTTCAGCAGTCTGGTGATTCCCATGGATCCCTTCTCAGAAAAAAATTCTAAATGTATTTAGAATTGCATAAAATTACAAAGGTAATCAATTATATTTGAATAATTATCTTTTTAAATTTCCGTAGATTCTATTTTAAGGGACCTTTGCACTAGATTCTTATTCTTTAAATGACCAATAGACAAGGTAATGATAGGAAGGAAAAGCCCAAACACTTACTACTATCTCCAGTCATTACAGGGTCATATAGTCAGAGTTCAACAATCAGTTCTGCCTTCTTAGAGATGGTGATGCATCCCCTGCAAGTAGAAGTCATTGGTTAATTGGTTTGTTGGTTGGTTGGTTGTCTTTTCTAGTCAAAAAGGAACAAAATAGTATCTCTGTTATATCAATGTATAATGTATCTGAACATTGCTGATCAGACAAATATATGTTGGAAGGCCCAATCACAGCCCAAATACAAATAACCAATAACCTATGTGAACATTTGGGATAGAGGTGTCTCTAAATTTGCACATCTCATGTTTCTTTGAGCTACTGAATTTCTACTTTGCTCATAGAGCACAATGTCTCCTTTGATATGGACACTCCATTCTGGATATTCCTATGCCAATATATTCCATGTCTCACAATTGATATCAAAATTCTCTAAAGAGATCTTGAGAGTGTTTTGTATGGCTTTATCTGATCTCCTTGTGAACACTTGCCTTATGTGAGTTCTCTGTAAAATAGTCTTTCACATTTATATTTACAAAATACATTTGACATTCAAACAATGTAGCCAGTCCACTGCAATAGAATTTGAATGCATGACCATTCAGCTTGAGAGAGAATCTCAGTGTTACCTTATATCACTAGGGATGTGCCCATTGAGTTTTTTGTGTTTAGGTAAGGGGGTCATAACATGCAAAAATCTTTAGTAAAGTTTGCTGTTTCTGATTTCTTTCTTCCCCTTTCCTCCCTGACATGTCTAATAATCTGTGCCTACTCTGGCATTAACTTCACCCAGAATTACAAGCTTGTACTCTTTTGGCTCACTTTTTGATGAGAATGTCCTGATCATCACAAAATTTTTCTTTGACCTCATCAAATTTTACACTGATGACTGTTGACCAACACTTTCTTGCAAGTGGTAATCACAGTGTTATGAAGCTATTCACTCCTTTTGGGAGGTCTAGATACTAGTTGGTTATATTAGATTTGATTGTGAAAACAAAGCCAATTTCACAGTGCACCTCATCGCAGAGACTACTCCAGAAAAAGACATGTATCCAATTCTAGATGTCTGTGTTTGTCTTCATTTGCAAGCCTTATTCCACTCAGCATTATTATTTGATGTGATAACTGCTGAGTTCTCTAGCAACAAAGGTTGTTTGCCTTTCGATTCTACTGGATTTCTTGTCATCATAAGTATGCACATGTTCTATGTACCAATGATTAGTTATTAGTCTTCATAAAATTTAATTTTTGCAGGATCCCCACAAGCTGAGATAAGCAGTCCAGAGTTAGGACAGATGAGTCAGACAATTGTTATGGCACTTTTTAAAGTTTTTTTAATCATGCCAGGAGATGGCATGTGTGGTCCTTTTAAAAAGTGCTTAGATATCCAAGGGGCTAATGCTGAATCCCACTGTTGCTTTAGTTCAGTGAGAAGACCCTGTCCACTGGCCACCTGTTTGCAGCGTTGTGACTACAGCTGCCAGTGTGTCTGAACCTGCTGTTTTGTCATTTGCCCATTGCCAAAGGGCTTTGAGGTAGGAGTAAAATAATAAAATAATGAAATAGTAAAATGTTTAAATGTAACAAATAAATGGTATGTATGATATTTTTAATGTGGACATGAATTGGATTTAAGTGAATCTGAGTTGTGCAGTTGTCAGCCTCATTATTTCTTTCAATAATAATTTAAAGTCATTGAAATCCAGTGGCAAGACAAAAGTCAAGATGACTGGTGATGGCTTGGGAAGAAGTAGATGATCATGGCTTCTTTAATGTCTATTCAAACTTAAGCATTCCACAACATATGTTTCCACTTCCTTCATGGTCATTGGAACACATTGTTCTCATCATCCCCTTCCACTGGGGGGAAGTCTTCACAAATTCACTGATAGATCTAAGACCTGGTGGTTAACCTCAACCTGGTTTAGCCTGACTGATGAGATTATTTCCCTGGTTGTTGCCACTGAGCATGTTTCTTGCAGCTACAGATAAGAGTTGGGTACCAAGTAGGCACCAAAAGTGAATTAAGTAGCCCTGAAAAAAGATCTTAGCAAACCTTTACCCAAAAGGTATTAGTCTTCCTCAATTACCCTATAAACCTCTAAACTTCATTAGAAGTCATTACAAGACATTGAGAGCCCCAAGTAAGTACCTCCTCAGAGATCACAATACTGGATTAAGAAAGTCTTACCCAATGTCTATGATAGGATGTCCCAGTCTCACTCTGTTTCCCAAAAGGGAACATTCTTCAAGTGGCAAGAGATAAGTAAAGGAGAGGGAAGTATTCCTACACTTTTGCTTATTTTAATATCTAGAAAATATCAACACTTAACTATTGAGTTGTTAGAGGCAGTAGAATTGGGGGCACCTTCAAGTAAAACCTGATCAGCATAATATCGCCAGCAAGAAGGAGACTCCTATAAGAGATTCCAATTAGTTTAAGGAGTGTGAGTATCCTATGACAAAGGCCAGCTGGTGGAATTTGGAGAATAAAGTAAGTTTTTCTCTGTTGTTTGTGGCAAAAATGTATTAGCCGAGACACCAAAAATAATGCAAAGTTTCAAAGCCAATAAGAAATAGATTTGTTGAGAGAGGGCCAGTCTCACAATAAAGCCAGGCTCTGGTTAGCAAATGAAGACCTCAAACCTTGAGAGCAACCTCCTTTTATAACACAATTTTACCATTATCAATCATTTGGTCCATGCCAGGGCCAGGTTACTTGACTCACATTGAGTATTCAGCATGTATGTTCCTCATGCAGTATATATTTGCAAAGGGACTTGGACATCTGCAAGTCCTTTTGAACCAATAGTTAGTAATAGCAATTACAAAAAGCTTTAACAGATGTACTGAACCTCATGTGCAACTCGGCCCAGGGTTGGCCCAGTGCATTGCACGAAATAAAGTGTGCTTAGTCCTGCAGATACAGAGTGTGCATTTTAACTCAGTGTGGGTTAAGAGGAACAGACCCAAAACAGAAGAATGTGCAGTTAGTCATCCTAATGTGAATAAGGTCAAATGTTTAAATCAGAATAGATTAAAGAAGTGTTACAGAATTATGGGGGGTATGGCATTTCATATTCACAGTTGGGGCACAGAATAGTGGTAGAAGACACATATCACACGTACAATAGAAATTTCATTAAGGATATATAGTGGAAGATAGAATGTTTTCATCTTCCTTCAGATTCCAATAGCTACTTTCTTTGGCTACAGATGGCATTTTCTTCATGAGTCCCTTGTTATCTCACCAATACTAATCTAATAAGTTTCAACCCTTATTAGATTCAAGTCCTCCATTAACCAAGACGTAAAGTGGTGCAGTTGTATGTGGGCAGATTTTGGTGTTAGGAAAAACTCTATTTTCAAGTGTATATGTAATATGTGTGTGTGTGTGTGTGTGTGTATGTGTGTGTAAATTGCCATCCATATAAATGAGTTTCATCAAAATAGAGAGTTAAAAGGTGATCTGAAATTTATCTATACATTGTATTTAAAGAAGATGAGTAGCAAATGATCTGGAGAAAGTGTAGTGGTCAAAGGGAAAGAAGTAAAAGGCCCCCAATAATGTCCTCCAGAAGCATGAAAGCGTTTTCAAAAGGCACTGAATTCAAGGTTAAGTGAGGTCAGTTGCCTCTGTCATAAATGAATGGATTTTTATAACATTAATACCAGGTGATGGTTTAATATATAGAATAGATGCATGCTTGATAAGATGCTTCACAGAAATTTATGAGGATTATGTGAAGGAAAGAACACTTTTGGAATCAGTAGGTAAGTTCAAATCTGACATCTTTTCCTTATGTGATCTTAGGCAAATCAAATACTCTCTGGGCCTCAGTTACCTCTTCTTTAAAATGAAATATACTAAATGACCTTCAAAGTGGGGAGTTAGGTGGTACAGTGGAGAAAGCACTAGGTTTGAAATTAGGAAGACTCATCTCCATGAGTTCAAATCCAGTCTCACACATTTACTAACTAGGTCACCGAGGCAAATTGCTTAGCTCTGTTTGCCTCAGTTACTCATCTGTAAAATGAGCTGGAGAAGGAAATGGAAAATATATTTCTGTACCTGGGTCAAGAAAATACAAAACTGGATCACTGAGAATCTGACATGACTGAAAAAAACAATAACAACCAATTTCCTCTAAGTTCACGTCAAATTCTGAATCTACAATTTTCTGTGCAAGTCATACAGTTTCTAAAGAAGGTCACTCTTTTCTCTTGTCTTAGGATACTTAATAACCTATTGCTTCTACTTTGGCCATAATTTCTAACTTCTGTCCACAGTAACCTTGGACTCCACCCCCCTGGAAATACACTTTGTGAGGACTGAAAAGAAAAACCATCTGACTCTCTGATCTCTTTTTAAAACTTTATTAAAAGAAAAAAATCCCACACGAGTTTCCTAGCTGAAATTAATTAGAGCGCTCTCTAACCGGAATCTTCTCAGAGTCAAAGGCCCCTCCCAGGCACAGGATTGGTCCTTATATAGACCAATCCCAGGCCTGGACATAGGAAGTGGCCCCTCCCCTGCATGGGATTGGTCCAATTCAGGACCAATTCAGGACCAATCCCATGCCAGGAAATAGGGGGCATGGTCCCCTCATGGAACTGGTCCACTCAAGACCAATCCCACACCAGGAAGTAGAGGGGAAGGAGCCCTGGGGCATGCTGGGAGAGGTATTTCCCCAGAATGCACAATCTTTTAAAACCCACGATTTGATTCTGCTAGGAGGAAGTGCCATTCTCCAAACCAGGTATTTCCTGGCCATTCCTATCCTATCCTTTCTCCATATTCGAAGCGATCCTTTTTGTGCTCAGTTCCCTTCCTTGTCTATCTTCTTCCATTAGAATTTAAGCTCCATGAGGACAAAACTGTTTTGCTCACCACTTATTATACATGTCTAACGGTTATCAGGTTTTTTTTTTGGTTACATAATAAAAGCTTAATAAATGTGCATAAGTGGGGTGGGGGTTGGGGGTAGTTGACAGCCAGATTTAAAGAGGGGATGTTCTGGGTTTAAATCTGTCTTCAGACACTTCTTAGCTGTGTGACACTGGGTAAGTCCCTTAATCCCACTACTCTTCTGCTTTGGAGCCTGTTCTTTCCATATTTGGTATCCTTTGGAGGATTTCTTAGAATATCAAAAAATGTTCCTATTTATCCCACATTAAAGAAACAAGAATACATTCATCAAAAACAAACATAAGAGCCTTCATAAACCAAAGTAGTACAAGCCAGAAAATGTCATTAACAGATGGGGAAACTGAGACACAGAAGTAGAACTTGCCAAAAATGATAATTTTGTTAATTGGCAATCTTAGATAGATAAAGGAAAGCTTATACATATTCATTTGATAATATTTCACTGAAAGGACTTTATTACTATCTTTTTATTTTGAAGTTACATTTAAAAATTATTATATACTTTACCACAACCACCAAAAATCATTTAAATAGATAAATGCATAAAAATGTAAGTACAGAATTACAAACTGCACATTATTTATAATGTTTTAAAACGTGTAAATTAAATATGTGTGTGAATATAAACATCCTCTGGTTTTGAGTTTCTTTTGGATTTGTAATTATGCTCCTCTTTGCTGGCATATGATATGCTTAGTTAAAAGTCCAGTTCTTTTACTCTACAAAATGCTCTCTTCCATGTGCTGCATTCTCTTAATGTTGTGGCTACTAAATCTCGTGTTATTCTGAGTGTGCCTTGATAATTTATTTTTTGTTGTTGTTGTTGATTGTAGTATTTTCTCCTTAAAATAGGAGCTGTGAAACTTAGCAATAATATTCCTCTGCATTTTCATCTTTGGGTCTCTGAGGTAGTAATCAGCGGATTCTTTCATTTTCTGTTTTACCCATTGATTCTAGAATTTCTAGGCAGTTTTTCTTATTGGTTCTTGAAATACAGTGTCTAAACTTTTTTTAACTTATTTCTTGGAATAAAACTGTTCTTATATTTTCTCTCTTTGACTAATTTTTAAGATCAGTTATTTTGTGATAAGATGCTTTATATTCTCTCCTTTTATGTAAGTCTTTTGATTTAGCTTTATTATTTCTTGTCTTTGGAAATCATTAGCTCCCCTTTCTCTAGTTCTTAATAAATTATTTTCTTCTGTTAGTATCTAGATCTCTTTTTTCCTTTAGGATGATTTTTCTTTCAGATTTTCTTGTATCATTTTTATTTTTTCTAATTTTTCATCAATTTCTCTCATTTGCTTTTTAAGCTCTTCCAAAAAGTTCATTTTGAACTTGTGGCCATTTGTTGTATTTCTTTGCTATATTTGAAGTAGGTGTTTTTTCTTCACACTCCTCTGACTCTGAACTGAGGTCTTCTCTGTACCTATAATAGCTATTGATAGTTGAATTCTTCCTTCTTTTTTTTACTCATTTAAAAAAATTAATTTTAGTGGCCAGACCAATATATTTAATTATTCACTATTTTTCTGGATTCCTATGGTTCCTAAGGTGCTGGGGTATGTTACCTATTGTTTCAAGATTTTTTTTTCTCTTTGTTTTTTCCCAAGTCCTACTTATTTATTCCAGTTTTTATAGTTCAGGGTTTGATGTACTCTGAGTCCAGTTTCAAGCCCAAATCTGTGACTGACCTCAGGTGCTTCAACCAGAGCCTACAAGCAACTCTACCATTGCAACTGCAAGCAACCAGTTTGCTTCTCTCTCTGGCAGCAACCAGAGACTTCACTCTCTGGTAAAAGATCACAACTAATGAGGCCCCAATTGCTACAACCATACTCACCTGTGCCCTCTTCACTCCACCTCTCCTACTGCCACAGCCCAGGACAGAGGAGATTTCTAGTCTGCCTTCTTCAGACCTCCAAAATCCCTCATTTGTTCAGAGTAAGGCTTGAATTCCTGTGTTTAGAGTCTTCTCCCCATAGATTATGTGGTTCATTCCTTCAATCACCAGCTGTGGTTCAGTGGCAGGGTGAGGATGGTGGATCTCTAGAGCCAAGGCTATGAGAGATACACTGCTCTCAGGGACTGATACCTTTGTCTAAGGATTCCAGTGTTTCCTTGGGGATGAAAGTTTCCTTGCTCAGCAAACAAAAGGAAGTTGCCTTCTGCCCTCAGGGGATGTCTTGTTGATTCTAGTTTGCTTACTCAGTTCCTGCTCCCAGGGATTATAGTGCTGGACCTATGGTCTTTGAAGTCAGAAACCTTCTCCCTTAGATGTCCCTGGATGTTCAGCTTCATTCCTGACTTTTGTCTCTTTTTGCTGCTGTTAGCATTGATTCTGTGGAGTTATTTTGGTTGGTTTGGGGGAGTATTAGGAGGGTGAGGAAGCTTCATGCTCCATATCCTATTCCACCATCTTCCCACAATTCGTCTTTCTACTGCATTTTGAAGGATACTAATTTATTATTTCAATTGTATCCAATCTAATTATTAATTTCCACTAGTTAAGATCCTTTGCCTATATCATTTTGATTTGAGATTACCTTAATGGCTAATTTTAATTGAATATTGAATTACAGGTATACCCCTTGCAATAATCACCATGAGAGATGATGAAGACCTGGAACCCAGTGGTGGAAATGCAAGAAAACATAATTATGAGAGATTTGAGATCCCACAAGTGGTTGGATAGGTGGGGTAAGGAAGTGAGGAGTCAAGAATAAAACCAATGTCATGCACCTTGGAGGGCTAGAAGAATGAATATACCTTTTTATTAGATGAATGAAAGAAAAATGAATTGTGAGGAGGTAGGGATTTGTCAGTCAGCATAAGGATAAATTAAATCCATGAGAAGTGTTGAGGTCATTGACAAACAAAATGTACAGAGAGAAGAAAGAAGTGCCTGGGAAAGTACCCTTGGGAATACCAACAGTTAAGGGATGTTATAAAGATAATGAGTGAGCAAAAGAGACTGAGGTGTCAGAAAATGTCACAGGTAAGAGGAAAACATGAGAAAAAATAGTCAAGGGGGGGAAATGTGAAGAGAACATGGATCTCAAAATGTCAGAAAATAATTATTAAAAATTGAACTGACATGTAATTTAGTAGAAAAATAAAACAAAATGGAAGAAAAAGAAAAGAGAAAGTCAGAACCCAAAGAGGAAAAACAAATATCCAGGATCTGGGAGGGAGGAAAGAAGAGAAGTTAGGAGTGTCAAACACTACATACATACATACATACATACATATACACATATATATGTAATACATATATGACTTTACATTGAAAAAACCATTAATGAAGGGATTGCTGATAACTGCAGAAAACAATTTTAGTTAAATAATAAAGACATATTATTAACCTTTACACGTTTAATGTTTCAGTCAAAATGGACCATTTCCCCTCTTTGTATACAATATCCCAATCACCTTGTCTTTTCACATACTCACATACACACACATAATTGCCATTATCTAAATTGAACCCTATTTGTCTCTAAGTTTCTTCCTGTCTCCAAATCTAGGACTCTGTGATGTCATGAAATCTGACATCCCTTATTGATCTCACAATTTCCTACATAGGGAAATGGGCCAGGCTGCTCATTGTCCTAGGCTTATAGATGGTTAACTGATACTTTTGCTTATTGAATTAATTCTTGACTGTAGCCAGATCTATACTTGTTGCAAGGAAGCAAATATATTAGAAAGACTTACTAGTTTGGGAGGATACTTTCCAATATGTCAGCCTGAATGTTTCTATTCTCTCCTTTCTCTGGGTTAGGGAATTAAAGTGCCCAAATCTTTCAGTTAAATCCAATGTCACAAAGCTTTTAACTTTATTCATGTTCAATTCTAGACTTAAAAAAATGAAGATGGAAACAATTTTCTGGAACATGCTGATTACTGGTATATCCTTATTCAACATTATAAGCACTGTTCAAGGAAAGAATGTAATTTAGTTGGAGAAGAGAAAATTTGGATGGGCAAGAGACTTTCAAGGTGTCTTATAGTATTTAAAGACTATAACATGAAAAAAAAAAGGCTAGATGCTACACTGAAGAAAGAAGTAATAGCAATAGATAAGAGGGGGAAAAAAGCACAATTTAGATTGGGAGTAAGCAAAAAACAAGAACAACTGGAGACATGCAAAAATTAATGTCTGTCCAGCATGAATTGGTCTTGAATAAATGTCATAGAAGGACTTTAAGGAAAGACTAGATGATCACTTAATTTTTAGAGATTATTTTTCAGATATGTATTATATTGGATGAAAAAGGCATAAGCATTTAATAATGTATACAATATTCTAGCCACTGTGTTCAGACCTGTTTTTTTAACAAATATTATCTCATTTGATTCTGATGAAACCCAGGAAAACAGAGGTTAATGACTTGTCAAGGATCACACAGATAATAGTGAGTTTAGATTTTTCCACCAAGCATTCCATCTACAGCCCCATCAGATACCTGAATGATTGCAAGGTATTTTACTAAGTGATTGGCTAGATATCCACCAAAGTCACTTGGAACAGTGAAATTCTATAATTCTGGTTTATTGATTGTACCTTTGCCCATCTCCTATATTTATCCCCTTTTCTACACACACACACACACACACACACACACACACACACACACACACACACACACACACACAAACACACACACATTCTGGTTCTGACCTATATAAAGCATCAGTTATATCTTTGCAGTGTACTTCTGGTAGGTCTTCCTACTTGAAGTCTGTCACCTCTCTAATCTGTCTTCCCATAACATCCAAAGTGATACTTCTAAAGCACACATTTAACCATTTTTTATATCTCATCTTTTCTCAAAAAGTATCCATTTCTCTATTGCCTCCAAGATAATATACATAATCATCCATTTCTCACTGAAAATTCTTCTGTCTTGCTACCTTTCTTGCCTTCATCTTCAAACGGTTGTTATTTTAGTCAATGTGGACTACTTCTGCTTATAAACAACAGTCCATGTTCTTGACTTTTCATATACTGTGTCCCTTACTTGGAATACATTCCCTCTACATTTCCCTTAAGGATCTCTTGCTCTCCACAAAACTCAGTTTATGTGCCACTCCTTATATAGAACATTTTAAAATTTCTCTCCCAAACCAGCTAATAGTAGCACTCTGAAAAAATATTTTGGTTTATTTTCCATGTATGTAATTGTAAACATGTATAAAATATGTATCTACCTTTATGTATATATTGCTTCCCAAAAGAATGAAAATTCCTTGAAGAAAAGCCTTGTTTCATTTCTGTCTTTGCATGTCCAACACTTCATAAAGGTTTGTTCACTAAATAACAGATTCTGTCATTAGAGAATTAAAAACATTTTTAAATATATTAAAACAAGATTAATGTTATTTTCTTATGTAACTAAGTATGTAAAGCCTCTAGTTAAAAATTTTATGTAGCAAAACCATATTATGCTCAATCAGTTAAAAAAGTATTGAATATTTACTATACACCATGTAAAATAATGTATAGAAATTTTTAGGAAATATTTTAGGAAAATTCATTGGGAGAGAATATGTAGATCCAATTGCAGGGGAACAAAGGCTAAAATTAGGGAAACTACATATTTGAAAAATGCCTTAAAAAGAGATTAAAGCAAATAAAACTATCAGGAGGTTTAGAAATTCCAGTTCAGTGTTTCTAAAAGGTAGAGATTATGCAATGAGGTGATCATTTGTATATGCAATACTTTTCTTTATATTAGAATAGAGAGACCTGACCTGGTGTTCATTGGAATAAGGAATTCCAGGATAAAGAAACTTCCTATACTAATGCAACTCATAATCTTAGAAAGTGGCCAAGAGCTCTAAGAGATAAAGTTATTGGTCCAGAATCACCTAGAAAGTGATGTGGTAAAACTTGACCCTAAGTCAACCCAATATTATAGCCAACTCTCTAATCACTATCTCATCCTGCCTTTCCACTATTATAAGATAAACATTTGGCAATATGGCAAATAGGGAGAATATTAATAATATTATTAAACATCCATTTTAAACTCAAACTCCTTTCAAATATATATCATAGATTTGTGTCTACATTTGGACTGATAAGAGCAATGTAACTTTATTTAAAATCCAAAGAAAGGAAAAGAAAATGTTTACAATATCCAATATCCCAAAGAACCAGTATTATAATACCTCTTCATTAAAGTGGAAACTGGATCTTCTTGAAGCATGCAATTTCAGAGTAATTATATGGTATGGAATTTGTGGTATGCCAAGTAATATTCTTTTAGAAATTATATTAATATCTAGGTACAAAGAGTAGAATGTAAACAGTTCCATATTGTCTGCCTGAAGGTATTTGTACACATATTAAGAAAATCTTCTAGACTTACATTGAATTCTAGTACTTAGGAATTTGGTGATTTAAAAAAAAACTACATTGCAGATCTAGGAAGAAATTACAAAATCATAAAACTACAGAGTTAGAAGGGATCATTTAGTTTGACCCACACAAAATTCCTAAAAAATGATGGCATAGTTATTGTATGAAAAATTCCAAGGAGGAAGCTGTCATCATTCTAGTTCATTCCCATCATTTTATTTTACAAAGGAGAAATAAAATATTTTACTAAAGAAAGGAAATGGTAACCCAGGATTACCCAAGTAATACATAGGAGAATGGCCTTCAAATCTACCAAATTGACATCCAATACCCTTTGTGCTTTATCTAAAATCTGCTTAGAAGCTACCTAATGGGATATAAAAAAATGAATAGGAATTTTGTAGTGCTGAGATGTCAGTAAATATATATTTCCTAGTTTAAGTTAAATTGCTCTGGTTCAAGGAATTAAGCTTCTAACACCTACTGGCTCAGCTTCCTTTCCATGATACTACTCATTAGGAGTGGAAGAAGTGTTGAGGGAGCACTAACACCAATTGTGTGAGGGCTTGTTGAGTCCCTTTCAGGGCTGCTTATCCATCTTTGGTGTCCCCATCTCACCTGTGGCTCCAAGAAGTTGTAGCATACACAACGGCCACACCCAAGTAAAACCATCTTGGAAAATGGATTAAAGCAGTTTAAGGGTGATCAACAGGCTTCAAACTGATTAGTGAGTTAAAGAATATGCCCACTCCAAGAATGTGTAGAATTACTCTAGAAGAATGGGTAGATGAAAACAATTTTTTTCCCAATGGCCATAAAGGGAGCTGAACAAGGTATTGTGGAGAATTTAGAGCTTGTTCAGACACCAAAGATACCAAGGTCATCTTGACTTTTGTTCTTCCACTGGACTTCAATGATTCTGGAGGATAAAATAAGGCCAACAACGTTGCACAACTATTTATCTCACTTAATTTTATTTCATGCACAAGTCAAAACAACACCCTTATTATATTATTGGAACTTTTTAAAATGAAGGACAAACAACAATAACCAAACAGTAAATGGAAATGAAAGACACCTTTCTTACATCCTTACAGCAGTGGGTGATTGTATGTATATTAGTACAAATACTGTCATTTGCTATGCAGTTAATTTTCCAGAACTGATTTTTTAAAAATTATTTTTTATAAGAGACAAGTGTTTGTTTGAAGGGAAGGGAGCATATATGAGGAAATGAAGGTGACATAAACATAATAGACATCAAAACTATTTTTAAAATAGTGTGTGAGTTAATGAGGCAATACTAGCTGTCACTAGATAGTAAATGATGAACTGCCACATTAGTGGGATAGACCAGTGGTGTCAAAAGCAAACAGAAATTAATCTCTGAGGGCCCTGTGTATACTTAGAAAACAACAAATTAACATTTTCTAAGTTGTATTGTATTTTCATTTATTTCATTAAATATTTACCTATTTCATGTGTATCTGGTTCAGGGTGAATTGACCAGTTTTGAGAAAGTTACATGTTTGACATCTCTGCTTTAAACCAAGGTTTTGTGGATTTTAAAATTAATATCCAATATTCCAAGTATTATATTTTAAAAGTTTATTAATAATAATCAAATTAAGAGACCTAGCAATATAGCCCACTCATGAGAGCAAAAGAGGAAGGAGGAGTTATAGAACTTAGAAAACAATAATGTGACCACGCAAATGTGGAGGCACAGGATAGATTAAAGGGAATTTTGGGAAATACTAAGGGTCTTCTGGGGGATGAAGACCAAGGTTCAAAATCTCCACTTATACAGTTTCTTAACAATTTCTGTGTGTCATGAAAACTTTTTGCAATCTAATTAAAACGTACAGAACCTTTTTAAAATTATATATTAAATAGAATACATAAAATTACAAAGAGAAATAATTATTTTGAAAGAACAGTTATCTATCTATGTGTGTGTATTACATATTAGTGTACATATGCCCCCCACTCCAAAACCAGCATGTGTTTGGTCTTCAGACAACAAAATGAGTAATACCAGCTGTCTGTTTTTATTCCCCAGGGCCACTCAAAAATGATCACAATATGTTTTAAAGAAAAATTGGTTTTTCATCATGGGAGGGTCCTCAGACATGAAAGATTTTATTCAGGTTTTTGTTTTGTTTTGTTTGTTTGTTATCTGTTACCATTATAGTCCAGATTCAAATAGTAATCCGTTAACATTTCAATGACTCTGGGAAAACATTCTAAATTAATTAATTAAATAAAATTAAAATTAAGTAAAATAAATTTTAAAAAATAAATAGAACCCCATACCCCACAAAAAAAAACGCATTTCAGTGACTCTTCTATGTAAACTCAAGTTAAGTGTCATGGTGAATAAATTCCTGAAGTTAGGAAGATGTGAGTTCAAATTTTCCCTCAAATACTTAAAAGCTATCCAGCAACAAGCAAATTACATTTATTCTTTCAGGATCATTCTTCATCTATAAAATGGGGACAGTGATAGTATCTTCCTCAAAGATATTTGGGAGATTACTGCTATTGATGGAAGATCAAATGAAATAACATGTGCACATAGTATTTAAATTTTGAGAGGTAGGCTATGTATAGAGAGCCAGTCTAGGGCAATGTACTTGAAACATAGTATCCTTCCTTTAACCTTGTCACAAAGACAGCAGTAAATTAAGAGTAAATTAAATAAATATCATTTAATAAGATAAGAGTAACTTATAAATGACTAGCACATGTGATTAGTGCCATGTTCTTCATTGTTTACTAGAAGTTGGATATTATTTCATACTTTATTCATAGAGTTATGAGGGATCTAAACAAAACAAAATTATTGTATTCTTCAACTTCTGGACAGTTTAAAATAAATAATTTTGAAATATTCAAAGTTACTTCCTACATTTCTGGTTTTTTGCTTGTTTTCATTCAGGTTTTTAAGAATGTGTATTTTTTGGCTTTTTTTTTTTAAAGAAAAGTTTTGAAAAGAGAAAACTTTGCTCTGCTCTTTACCTATATAGTCACTTTTCCTCACCAGATTCTACTATGTGTCAAAGGTTATAGCTACTTCTACTACCTCAGAAGTCATTGGAGAAGGGTCAAGAAAGGAAATTTTTAGACAATATTCCTCAGTGTTCTCTCTCTCTGTCCAGAAATCTGTTTTTCTGTTTCAGTGTCTGTGAATCTGTCTCCTTCCAATGTTTAAGAGTTTGCTCTTCATTCCTTTTTTGAGGACCTAGCATCAAAGCTATTTTTTCTCTGCTTGGTCTCCAGATTCTATTAAAATATCTAGATTCCTTCATTATGGCACATGATCTAATTGGGCTTGGGGAATGTGCTGCCCTCCCCTAGGGATAAAGTTAATGAATACTCAAATAATTTCAGTCTTATCATAAAGGAAACATTCATTTTTTCTCCTTTCTAGTGCAAAGTATGTCTTTCCATAGATGTTTGACCTCACTTACCTTGTCTCCCAAAGGCACTCTGCCATACCAAAGGAATTTAACAAGAGAAATCAGCCAGTCTAGTTAATATTTAAGAAGAGTTAGTTGGCAAACAGGCTAGACTCATATTCAGTTTTGACAGTTTATTTTATTTATTTAATTATTTTTAAACCCTTAACTTCTGTGTGTTGGCTTCAAGACAGAAGAGTGGTAAGGGTAGGAAATGGGGGTCAAGTGACTTGCCCAGGGTCACACAGCTGGGAAGTGTCTGAGGCCAAATCTGAACCTAGTACCTTCTGTCTCTATACCTGGCTCTCAATCTACTGAGCTACCCAGCTGCCCCCAGTTTTTACTGTTTAAAGCAAAAATATTGGCATAAAACATGTATTTTTATATCAACCACAAGACATCTCCTATGCAGGTTGATTATGCAGTGTGTAAATAGAATTAGCCAGATCCCATTAATAGTCAAAAATCTACTCAACCCAGGCATGCTAATGATGTCACTCCCACCTCCCTTAGTGGGGAGGGGAGACGAGTTACCCACACGTGACAATAAGTAACAAATCAAGAATAAGGGACTGCCCTTTGGGCAGTCCAAATCAATGTAGAAACTGCCATTTGTCCATTTGAATTAGAGGTGGACCACAGGAAGTGATGAAAGACATGATCTCTTTAAGTAAGTGAGTGAACTTCCTGTGGGGGCAGTTGTCCTCTGGAACTGGAGGAAGAAGCATCTCCTGAGACCACAGACAGCTTACACTCTGTATTGTCACGTGGGTAAGTTAGGCTGGCTTCCTTGGCCTAGCTGGGCCAATTCTAAACTCTGCCTATCTGGCTGTTGGGCCTTGTGGCTTACAGCTTCATTTTATTTAGATTTCTAACCTCCCTCTCCTCCTTATCCCTACTTTACCTTCCTGATTGTAAATAAACTCCTCAACCCGATGCTGACTTGGGTCTGATTTAATTACGGAATCAACCTGAATTGTTGATTCCTGGCGGCCACATATTTTTAATATATAGCTATAATAACTAAATTTTATTTCTTACAGCAGTCAACAAGAACTGAATGAATGAAAAACTTAACGCTTAATATAAAAAACAAAAACTGAGAGTCTTGACAAATGTTTAATCAGTAGTTTGTTGGGGAAAAGCAAAACAAAACAAAAAATATGCATGGCAAACTTTTAACTTTAATCTACATTATTAATGTTTTCTCTCTTTTCCTTAGCCTAAACAATTAACAAAGCAATAAATTAATAGTAAAGTTCAAGTATTTGCTGATTTCTGAGGTTTTATTGCTCACAATGAAAATTTAGCGATCCATTCAAATTCAGTAATATTGCACTTTTCCTTTGGCAGCCAGGACTACAGGAAGTTGCCATACTATAAGAAAGAAAAAAAAAAGGACTAGATTTTCTGAGTAAAAGGGAAGTATGTTTCCTTTGTCTTATTTTACGTTCACTCTCAAGGATAGGGGAGCCAGGATGGTAGCCAAATTTTGGTACTCCTTGTAATATGGTATGGGGAAGACCTACATCTAACATATGTCAAACTACTGCAAGTCCTCTGTCTTGGTGCAGATTCTCATTAATTCCATTTGGATTGGTTGTTTTCCTTGACCTTGTCCTCATAGGCACTATGCAGGTTGGTCTTTGTGCTTTCTTGGTACTGTGCAGTGGCTCTTTTGTAATCCCTTCTCCTGGAATCAGACACAATCATTAATCAAAGTCCTGTAACATTTATCAATCAATGGCAGTTTTCCACAGTCTAAAGCTTTTGTGTATGCATTGATATTAGGGCTAATTGACATTGTAAACTTATATTAGTGCAAAATCAAAAAAAATAATGCTGATAATATGTGCTTCAAGAATAAAAAAATGAGAGAAAAAAGAAAACTGAAATACTCTATTGCACATACAAGAAAAAATAATAAAATTTTAAAAAATCAAAAATAACTTTCTGGTTAAGATGGCGGCTGAGTAAAAAGCAGCTTCTTAACCTCTCCTAACTGAAACATATAGGACTCCTCAAGAAGACATAAAAACAAATCCAGAGGAACAAAGGGACTCCACAACAGGGCACAGCATTGAAAGTACATGGAATTGGAGCATTTCCATGCTATAAGGGGTGAAATAGCTCTCACTAAAACTCAAGTTGAGCAACCCCCTCCCCCACCCAACACCACCTACAGTGCCAAACCCAGCACACAAGAGCTAGAGCAAGCTTGGGGCACACATTAAGTCCTTGGCAGCTACCTGGGGTCACCAGGGCATGTTCCTGAGAGCAGCAAGACTTAAGACCCCAAGAAACAAAAGAATGCACACGGACTTTGAATGCAGACCCTGAGCGCAGGCTCAAGCTCAGATTCTTGAGTCCACGGATCCTAAGCACAAGAGCAGACTCGGATCCTGAGCACAGGAGTGGACCTTCAGTGAGGACCCAGTGCAAAGGGGTGCATGACTGTGGAAACAGCACCCTGAAACTATTAAAGGAGCCTCAGACAGAAGAACAAACAAAGGGACCACCAGGAGGCTTGAACCTGAGAACAACGATATCTGAGACTTCAGGAGCCTAGAGAGCACAAACAGACTCTGGGTGTGAGGAAAAACCTGAGAGGGCGCAGGGCTAAAAATGGCAAGCCATTCTCAAGAACACCGAAAGAGAAAGATCATCAAGAA
Organism: Gracilinanus agilis; assembly: GCF_016433145.1. NCBI lineage: Eukaryota > Metazoa > Chordata > Mammalia > Didelphimorphia > Didelphidae > Gracilinanus > Gracilinanus agilis. The sequence goes on from NC_058134.1 coordinate 249,647,747, forward strand.
GAAATCTGTAACACTGGACAACTTTTACATAGAGAAAGTCAAGACAGCAGAGCAAACAGCAGAGGAGAACAAACAAGTAATCACATCCAAACCTTCCCAAAAAAAATGAAAACTAGTCACAAGCTATTGAAGAGTTCAAATCTGAGATGATGAGAAAGATGGAAGAGATCTGGCAAGAAAATAACAGTTTAAAAGGCAGAATTTCACAATTGGAAAGAGAGGCAAGTCAACTGAAGACCAGAAATAACCAGATTGAAAAGGAAAACCAAAAGATTATAACCAAAAACCAGTCTCTAAAGGCTAAAATTGAGCAATTAGAAGCTAATGATCTCTCAAGACAGCAAGAACAAATAAAACAAAGTCAAAAGACTGATAAAATAGAAGGAAACATGAAATATCTCAATGAGAAATTGATAGATCAAGAAAACAGGGCCAGAAGAGACAATCTGAGAATCATTGGTCTTACTGAAAAAGCAGAAATTAATAGAAATTTGGACTCCATACTAAAGAAAATTATTCAGCAAAATTACCCTGAAATTCTACAACAAGAGGGCAATATAGACATTGAAAGGATCCAGAGATCAACCTCTACACTAGACCCAGAAAAGACAATACCGAGGAATATAATAGCTAAATTCAAGAGCTTCCAAGAAAAAGAAAAAATTTTACGAGAAGCCAGAAAGAGACAGCTCAGATACCAAAGAGCACCAATCAGGATCACACAGGATCTGGCAGTCTCCACACCAAAAGACCACAAGCCTTGGAATATGATATTCAGAAAGGCAAGAGAACTGGGCCTTCATCCATGGATCAACTACCCATCAAAATTGACTATATACTTCCAGGGGAAAGTTTTGGCATTGAACAGAATTAAAGATTTTCAAGTATTTGCACAGAAAACACCAGGACTAAATGAAAAGTTTGATATCCAACCACAAAAATCAAGAGAAACATGAAAAGGTAAATAAGAAACAGAGGGGAAAGAAAGAAAACTCATAATTTTTAAATTTGCCTCTTTAAGGGTTTCAATAAGATCTAATTATCTGTGTTCCTATGTGGAGAAAGGTTATGTATAATTCTCTGTGAGGAACTCTATTCACTATTATAGTATTCACTATCATAGCAATCAGAAGAATAATTCATAGGGAGAATACGGAATACCAAATGGTCTAAGATGATATGGGGGGGTCAGAAAGAGGGGGGTGAATAGTAGGGGACACCAAGAGTAATGAGTGAATAAGAAAAATAGGATACTTTATTACACACAAAGAGGGCATAGGAAGGGGAGGGGACAAAATACTATTATAAGAAGGAGAGGAAGAGAGCATTCAGAGGTAATATTTAAACCTTACTCTCAGAGTAATCAACCGGGAGAGGGAAGAGTAGCTATATTATCCATTGGGATACTGTACTCTATCTAACACTACTGAGAAAGTCAGAAGGGATAAACCAAGAGGAACAGGGGAGAGGGGAGGTCAAAAAAGGGAGGGGAGAAGAAGGGGAAGGGAATTCATTAGGCCTTTAAAAATAAAAAGAGGGGAATAATAAGGGAGGAGGTAGAAAGGGAAGTCAATCAAAGGAGGGGATAAGGGATAACAGCTTAAAGCAAACCAAACCACTGGTTTAAAGGGAAATAGTGTAAGAAGAAGGGGTAGGACTAGGGGAGGATACAAAAATGTCAGTGAATTCACAACTGATAATTGTAACTCTGAATGTAAATGGGATGAACTCACTCATAAAAAGGAAGCAAATAGCAGAGTGCATTACAAACCAAAATCTTACCATAGGTTATCTACAAGAAACACATATTAGGCAGGTGGACATACACAAGTTTAAGGTTAAGGGCTTGAGCAAAACCTTTTGGGCATCAAATGAGAAAAAGAAGGCAGGAGTGGCTATTATGATCTCTGACAAAGCCAAAGTAAAAATAGATATGATTAAAAAAGACAGGGAAGGTCATGACATCCTGATTAAAGACAGTATAGACAATGAGGAAATAGCACTGCTCAATACGTATGCACCAAGTGGCATAGCATCCAAATTCGTAAAGGAGAAACTGGCAGAGCTCAAGAAGGAAATAGATAGTAAAACCATAATAGTGGGAGATCTAAATATTCCTCTTTCAGATCTAGATAAATCAAACCAAAAAATAAATAAGAAAGAGGTAAGAGAGGTGAATGAAGTCCTAGAAAAAATTGATTTAATTGATATATGGAGAAAAATAAATAGGGACAAAAAGGAATACACCTTCTTTTCAGCTGCACATGGTACATTCACAAAGATTGACCATGTAATAGGGCATAGACACATTGCAAACAAATGCAAAAGAGAAGAAATAATAAAGGTAAACTTCTCAGATCATAATGCAATAAAAATAATAATTAGTAAGGGCACCTGGACAGGCAAATCAAAAACTAATTGGAAATTAAATAATATGATTCTCCAAAACCAATTAGTCAAAGAAGAAATCATAGAAACAATCAACAATTTCATTGAAGAGAATGACAATGATGAGACATCCTACCAAACTCTGTGGGATGCAGCCAAAGCAGTATTCAGGGGGAAATTTATATCCTTGAGTGCATATATTCACAAATTAGGGAGGGCAGAGATTAATGAATTGGGCATGCAACTCAAAAATCTAGAAAGCAAGCAAATTAAAAATC